>NC_092333.1:677415250-677735500 GCF_046630445.1 Rutidosis leptorrhynchoides
TAATATGAATGAACCGAGTAGTTAAGATTCACACACAATAGCTTAGCACGGAAAGATTTATTTCAAAATATATATATATATATATATATATATATATATATATATATATAATATACATATAATTTCTTCAGAGGAAATGAGTTAATTCTTCATAACTCGTTGATATAATATACACGTTATTGATTCGTAATGATGTCCACAGTGATTCTTGAACTGACGGAGTTTGTGATGTTATCGGTGTTGTTGATTCGGATGTTGACTGTACTGACGATGCTGGTAACGCTGACGGTACTGTTGATGCTGTTGGTAAAGCAAGTTTAGCTTGTTAATCACACACCATTTTTGTCAGGGTTTCTACTCTTCCTTCTATCATTTTGGTTCGCTTAACTGATTTATGGTTAGGGCTAGATTAAATAATCTCTAAGACTTTAGACATTACATAATCGCCGCGGAATGTTTCTCCAATGAAGTTATGAATTAATACTTCGTTAGTTATTGTTGTTGGTACTCCTTAGTATCTATGGTGCGTATGACGTTGATGCTCGTGGGACAGATTATGAAGTTGAGGTTTACGACGCGGTTGTGGTTGAAGGTGGTAATGGTACTGTTGGCGTTGATGATGGTGGTACTGGTTATACTGCTGATGCTCTGGTGTTTGTAATCTCTACACCATATTCTCCAAAGCCACTACTCGAGCGCGAAGCTCGTTGACTTCTTCTATTACACCGGGGTGATTGTCGGTTCGGATGAGCGGATAAATAAAATCTAAAATTTGATGTAATATATAATCGTGACGAGATACTCTGGAAATGAGCGAGAACATGGTATTTCGGACAGGTTCGCCGGTAAGTGCTTTAGGTTCTTCGTCAAGAGGGCAATGTGGTGGATAGAAGGGATCACCTTCTTCTTGTCTCCAATAATTGAGGAGGCTACGAACCCATCCCCAATTCATCCAGAATAGGTGATGACTGATTGGTTGATCTATTCCGGTCACACTGCTTTTGGAGCTTGAATGGGATTCCATTTCGGAATCTGAGTGACTTGAACTGATGACGAGTTCCATTTCGTACGATTGGATAAAGGATTTTTTTTTCCGATATGAAATTATTTTGGCTAACGGATGGTATTCTAATTACATAGAATATATATATATATATATATATATATATATATATATATATATATATATATATATATATATATATATATATATATATATATATATATATATATATATATATATAGATCAAAAGATTTCGTAGATTACGGAGGACTTTGCGGGATATGTCAGGCAAAGTTTAAAGTAACAGATACGATAAGATATGATTTAGCAGATATGTTAAGATATGAATTTTTGTCTATACACTATTCATGCAATCAATGCAGCAAGACGTGTCTTAGACTAAAAATGATAAGCAGGTAATTTTCTGAGGATGATAAGTAGTTAATTTTCGACACAAAATGATAAGCAAAACTTTTGACATGCAGACACGGTCGAAGTCCAGACTCACTAATGCATCCTATCGACTTATCAGTTAGACACACTAATGCAGACCTGGTTCGCTAAGACCACAGCTCTGATACCAACTGAAAGGACCCGTTCATATACATTATAAACAATTCACAATAGTTGATTACATTGCGAGGTATTTGACCTCTATACGATAGATTTTACAAATATTGCATTCGTTTTTAAAAGACAATCTTTTTTTTATATCAAAAATTGACAGGCATGCATACCATTTCATAATATCCACTATCCAACTATAAATTGATTTAATAATAATCTTTGATGAAATCAATGACTCGAATACAACGTTCTTCGAAATATGCTATGAAAGACTCCAAGTAATATCCTTAAAATGAGCAAATGCACAGCGGAAGATTTCTTTAACACCTGAGAATAAACATGCTTTAAAGTGTCAACCAAAAGGTTGGTGAGTTCATTAGTTTATCATAATCATTTATTTCCATCATTTTAATAGACCACACGAATTTCATTTCCAGATCTCATAAATATACGTCCCATGCATAGAGACAAAAATAATTATTCATATGGTGAACACCTGGTAACTGACATTAACTAGATACATATAAGAATATCCCCTATCATTCCGGGATCCTCCTTCAGACATGATATAAATTTCGAAGTACTAAAGCATCCGGTACTTTGGATGGGGTTTGTTAGGCCCAATAGATCTATCTTTAGGATTCGCGTCAATTAGGGTGTCTGTTCCCTAATTCTTAGATTACCAGACTTTAATAAAAAGGGGCATATTCGATTTCGATAATTCAACCATAGAATGTAGTTTCAATTACTTGTGTCTATTTCGTCAAACATTTATAAAAGCGCATGTATTCTCAGTCCCAAAAATATAACGGGTAAAAAGGCAAATAAAACTCACCATACTGTATTTCGTAGTAAAAATACATATAACGTCATTGAAAAAGTGCAAGGTTGGCCTCGGATTCACGAACCTAAATTAATTATATATATTTATGTGTTGGTCAATATTTGTCTAACAAATTAGCTCAAGTCATAGTGTACCACAATCCTAATGCTCGAGACTAATATGCAAAAGTCAACAAAAGTAAATTTGACTCAAAATAATTTCCAAAAATCTATGCATGATTAATATATAGTTTAAATATCGTCGTTTTATATTTTTAAATATTTTTAAAAGATTTATTAGAGTAAATAATATAATTTATTTATTAATAAATAAAATTCTATATTAAATTTATATAATAAAATATACTTTTATATATATTAAGTAATAAAATTTATAGGGTTCATTTAATATTATAAAAATAATATGATAGGTATTATTAAAGTAAATTATTACACGTAGTAAAATATGTTTGTATCACATATTTATTTGATAAAATAATATCTATAATGATAGTAAGTAAAAGTTGTATTATTTTGTAATAATAATTATTATTATAAAAATATCAATATTTATAATTACTAAGATGACATTATGATAAAACGATAATTCTAATTATGATAACTTTAATATTTACGATAATTTTTAATATTATCTTTAAAATAATAATTCTATTTAAAATAATAATAATAGTGATATTTTATAGTAACAATGACATTTCTATTAAAATGATAATTTTTGTTAAAATGATAGTTTTAATACTAACTATACTTTTAATAATAATAGTAATGATAAAAATAATAAGAACGATAATTTTATCTAAATCAATATCTTATAATATTTTAATTTCATCATGATACTCTTACCCATTATTTCCTAATCGTTTCGTTTAATAGCTTTTAATCGTCTTTTATATCGTGTTCATAATAATGATAATAATAGTAATCAAAATAATTAGGTGTTACAAATATTTGTTTTAATTACACTAATATTAATAATGATAGTTACTATAACATTATTAACAATAATACTAATAATTATCTTAATGATAATATAGTAATAATAATAATAACAATAACAATAACCATTTTTAAATAATGATATATATTAATAATGATAATAATAATAATAATAATACCAATAATAATAATAATAATAATAATAATAATAATAATAATAATAATAATAATAATAATAATAATAATAATAATAATAATAATAATAATAATAATAATTGGATAATAATAATAATACTAATTATAACTTTAACGATAACAACGATAGTAATAATAAAAAAAATAACAATTTTTAATGATAAACCCTTTTATTGATAAAGATAATAATAATGGTAATAATAAGATAAAACTAGAACGATGATAAAAATGACGATAATAATAATCATTTTTAATAAAAATATCAAAAATTCAATTGATTATAACTTCTAATCCGTTCATCGAAACCATTCGATATCTAAAGGAAAAGTTCTTAATTTTTCGCTAGCTTTCCAAGGACATGCATATCTTATACCTTATCTCAACCGCAAGTGTAACTAATTCAAGATTCAACCTAACCTGTCTAAGGGCAATATCAAAAGTACAAGCATGCATAATCCTAAATACTCGAGCACTAGTCAGGGATACACTATTAGTATGTAAAAGTTAAATTATGAGTACTCACGTATCAATATTGATATTCAATATTGCAGGAAAGGTACGTAGACGCAACGGAAATGATAAACACTATATTGACCTCACGAGCATACCCATGAGCCATACTCAATCACCTCCATAGCTATAACCCATAATTTCCTTAATCCTATCCCACTCAAAAAACAATTTCAAAATCACTCGGACAGCACTCCGTCGTAATATTTTATGTATACTAATAATATCTTGAAATAATACGGAGTAAATATATATATGTAAATCGATTGAGAGAGTTTAGAGAAAAATATTTTCAAATTTCTATGAAATAATGAAACTTATTGAATTCTATTTATAATAGATTTTTGAATTATTAAAGTGAATTATTAAAGTGAATTATTAAAGTATGAATTATTAAAGTGAATTATTAAAGTATGAATTATTAAAGTGAATTATTAAAGTGAGAATTATTAAAGTAAATTATTAAAGTATGAATTATTAAAGTGAATTATTAAAGTTAAAGTAAAGTAAAAATAAAGTAAATGTAAAGTTTAAGTATAGTAAAAGTATAAAACTATGTACGTATAATACGCGTATAAATATATATAATATTAATTTAAATCGTTATACATATTTAATAAAATAAAATATAAATATCGTTATCTTTATCATACTAGTTAAGTAATGAGTTGTCAAAAGTGGTTCTAGATATTTATAAAAGTTATATACGTTTTAATAATAAAGTTCTTTTTAAACTGAAAACGTTTTTGTACGTTTGAAACTAAATAGATCAATCGAGTCTTTATGAGATTCAATCTTCCACTATCCTTTGTCTAGTTCTCAATGATTGACAATTTATTCTTATTTATAAATCACTTTACCATTTTCCGAATATTGTTAAAATGGAAAGATTTCTCAAATCAACGTGGGCCTTTCAACATAGACTTGTAATCATAATTCAATATATCTGATAATTCAATCATTTGATCTTATCTTCTAATTCCATTGATAAATATTTTAAAACAGATACAATCATATAAAGTATTTAATCTAATATTTTGTTTAAGTTTCAAATTATAATATATATACACATATACATATATAATCATATTCGTTTAATGGTTCGTGAATCGTTGAAACTTGGTCGAGGTTGAATGAATGTATGAACATAGTTTAAAATTCTTGAAATTTAACTTAACAAATATTGCTTATCGTGTCGGAAACATATAAAGATTAAAGTTTAAATTTGGTTGGAAATTTCCGGGTTGTCACAAAATGGGCTATCGTTGTTGGGATAACGAGGCTAGAAAAGTAATTCGTTCTCGCGATGTTACTTTGATGAAGATTCTGTCTATGGCAAACCGGAAACGGGGAGTCCTAAACCGGGTCATGTTACTTTTGACGATGTTTCTATTGATGATCTTGCAGGTTCTAGTGGGAGTACGAGAAACAATGAATTGCCAATAAACGGTGAGGCGTCGGAAAATGATAATGATGGGGATGGTTCAGAAAGCGGTGATGATTTTGAACATAGTGCGAGTTCTAGTGATGAGGAGGACACAAATGAAACCGGTCCAACCATTTCAGTTACTCCTACACTAAGATGCTCGACTAGAGTACCCAAACCTAATCCTAGGTAATCTCCATCAGCAAACTACTTGCTCTATACCGAGAATGGTGAACCCGAAAGTTACATTGAGGCAAGAAAGACAAAAGAATCCATACAATGGGAGCTTTCCATCAAAGAAGAGATGGGGTCACTTGAGAAGAATAAAACTTGGTCACTAGTGAAGTTACCTCATGATAAAAGGGCGTTGCAAAGTAAATGGGTGTATCGAATCAAGAATGAGTTGGATGGCAAGAAAAGGTACAAGGCTCGTTTGGTAGTCAAAGGCTTTCAACAAAAGGAAGGGGTTGACTACAAAGAGATATTTTCACCAGTAGTTAAAATGACTACTATTCGTTTGGTACTTTCTATGGTTGCATCCGAAGACTTACATCTAGAGCAACTAGATGTGAAGACCGCATTCTTGCATGGTGATCTTGTTGAAGAGATTTACATGAGGCAATCCGAGGGCTTTGAGGTAAAGGGTAAAGAGAAGTGGGTTTGTAAGCTAAAGAAAAGTTTGTATGGATTGAAGCAAGCACCTCGGCAATGGTACATGAAGTTTGATGATTTTATGAAGAAGATTGGTTTCTTAAGATGTGAAGCGGATCACTGTTGCTACTTGAAGAAACTCAAGTCTTCTTATATAATCTTATTGTTGTATGTTGATGACATGTTACTTGCAGGTTCTAACATGTTCGAAATTAACAAGCTGAAGGGATTACTTTCCCGTGAATTCGAGATGAAAGATCTTGGTGGTGCTAGGAAAATACTTGGCATGAGTATTGTGCGTGATCGTGTGAAAGGTACTATATACTTGTCTCAATCCAAATATATTGAGAAAGTAGTAGAAAGGTTTAATATGGAGAATTCAAAGGCTTGTTCTATGCCTCTGGGTAGCACGATTAAGTTATCAAAAAGTCAATCACCAAAGACGGTAAAAGATAAAACGGATATGGAAAATGTTCCATATGCATCGGCCGTGGGTAGTATTATGTATGCCATGGTTTGTACAAGACCCGATATTGCTCAAGCAGTGGGAGTTGTAAGTTATTATATGTCTAATCCGGGGAAAGAGCATTGGGAAGCGGTTAAATGGTTGCTTCGTTATTTGAAAGGTACTTCTAATATGGGATTGTGTTTCTCCAAAAATAATCTCATACTTAGGGGTTATGCGGATGCTGATTTGGGTGGATGTGATGATTTGGGGAAAGCACTACGGGTTATGTTTTCACAATAGGGAAGACGGCGGTTTGTTGGATGTCTTGACTACAAAAGGGTGTTGCTTTATCAACCACCGAAGCCGAATATATGGCTATTGTAGAAGCTTCAAAAGAGCTTGATTGGTTGAAAAACTTCTTAGGTGAGTTGGGTAAAAGACAAGACTATTGCGTCTTGAATTGTGATAACCAAAGTGCGGTTCATCTTGGGAAGAATCCGGTGTTTCATAGTCGTACGAAACACATCAAGATAAGGAATCATTTTATTCGACAACATATAAATGATGGTACTTTATTATTGGAGAAAATCCTAGGTACGAAGAATCCTGCTGATATGTTTACTAAGGTTGTCACGATAGAGAAATTGAGGTTTTGCATTACCTCAATTGGTCTTCTAATGAATTGATGAGAGAAGACCCCAACTAGAGAATTAAAGAGTTAATGTTTCAATTCTAACAAGTAGTGTTGAAGACCTTGTATCGAAAGTCTGCTCATCCGAAGTATGTGTTGAGTGTGCGTGTCCCAAATGGAGTTTGGCGGTATAATAGTGGTTTAACGTTCTTGGTTAGATCGTTGATATTTTGGGTTGACGAAGCTTGGGTTTGTTCAAAGTCTCCAAGTGAGAGATTGTTGGAGATATGGAGAACTTTAAACAATTAGAGGGAAGATCCCAGGAAACTCACACGAAGCTTCCACGAAGTTGTTAGGAAACTCACATGTAGCTTCCACGAAGTTGCTAGGAAATTCACATGTAGCTTCCATGAAGCTGTCAGGAAACTCACATGTAGCCTCCATGAAGTTGTCAGGACACTCACATGAAGCTTCAAGGAATTGTTTTTAGCTTACTCCTTAAACCATTCTATAAATAGACCCTCTTGTAACTCATTGTAAACACACTACAAATATTCAATAAATATATTCTCTAGTTGGTCCGTGGACTAAAGCAATCACAACGATTGCATATAACCACGTTATCTCTTGTGTCGATTTATATTTCTTGCATTTATAATCTTTCGTTCATTAAGTGAGTTAGTAATCTTGTAGAATTACTATCGGTGAGTGATCTTGTTGAATCATTTGCGTTGTTTTGGGTCCTAATATCCTTACATTAGTTTATACATCAAGATTATAATCTTTCATTATATCATTCTTAACCTTATTACTAACACATAAACATACTTAATCTTATTAACATAATAACTAATGAAGATCATACTTCATATTCATACACTATATCATAATACTTTTAATCTTATTCATTAATTCATAAACTTTTATTCATCATTAACTAATAACATTCACAACCTAGTATCTTATTAATCTAATCTTAATCATGCATCTTTTATCATAATACTTATACATAATACTTATATCCATTAATCACTAACAAATTATTACTTCTTCATGATCAAACATAATTCATAATACTTAACAACATAATACTTTAATATAACTTTAAAAGTAATTGATTTAAATACAAGATTAACTAGGGTTTAAGATATACCTTTAGAAGGTGGAGATCAAGAACAAGATGGTGTTTGTGGACTACAGCAGATGACAGAAAACCCAGCTGGAAAACACGACCCAACAGATGGGTTCTTGGGTCTGATCTGGCTCGTCAAACAGCAGCAAACATGACCCAATTGGGCTATTTTAAACACGCAGAAGCAGCAGGAGAACCAAGCAAAAATGCAGCAACAAAGGGTACTTTATGGGGCTGTTTTGATCAAGCAGGAACAACAAGAAACATCAGGTTATTGGGCTGTTTATGTGGCGAAAACAGAAGCTAAATAGTAGCAAGAACAATGGCGATTGAAGGGCTGCTTTGGTGGTGATTGACAAATGCAGGAACAAAGGTTTAAGGAGCTGTTTGATTGTCGATTGAGGAGGGTTGTTGAGGGTTGTTGGTCGACTAACAGAAGACTAGATGGTGATGATGATTTACGATTTGCAGGTGAAGCGACCCGTCCTAATCGATAAGGACGAATACAATAACATATAGATACATTGCGAGGTATTTGACCTCTATATGATACATTTTACAAACATTGCATTCGTTTTTAAAAGACAAACTTTCTTTACAACGAAAGTTGACGGCATGTATACCATTTCATAAAACATCTAACTATAATTGACTTAATAATAATCTTGATGAACTCAACGACTCGAATGCAACGTCTTTCGAAATATGCCATGATTGACTCCAAGTAATATCCTTAAAATGAGCTAATGCATAGCGGAAGATTTCTTTAATACCTGAGAATAAACATGCTTTAAAGTGTCAAACAAAAGGTTGGTGAGTTCATTAGTTTATCATAATCGATCATTTCCATAATTTAATAGACCACAAGATTTTCATTTCCATTTTTCATAAACATCATCTCATATCAGGCATTTCGCAAACTACATAGAGATAAAAATCATTCATATGGTGAACACCTGGTAACCGACATTAACAAGATGCATATAGAATATCCCCAAAACAGAATCCTCTCGTCTGTATAATAATAGGTCGAAGTACTAAAGCATCCGTACCTCGGATGGGGTTTGTTAGGCCAATAGATCTATCTTTAGGATTCGCGTCAATTAGGGGTACTGTTCAATAATTCTTAGGTTACCAAGCTAAAGGGGTGATATTCGATTTTGATAATCCAACCATAGAATGTAGTTTCGATTACTTGTGTCTATTTCGTAAAATAATTATAAAAACAGCGCATGTATTCTTAGTTCCAAAAATATATATTGCAAAAGCATTTAAAAAGGGAGCAAATGAAATGAAATGTCCCGTTCTTATTGATTAAAAACGTTCCATATTAATTGATTTCGTTGCGAGGTTTTGACCTCTATATGAGACGTTTTTTTTCAAAGACTGCATTCATTTTTAAAACAAACCATAACCTTTATTTCATAAATAAAGGTTTAAAAAGCTTTACGTAGATTATCAAATAATGATAATCTAAAATATCCTGTTTACACACGACCATTACATAATGGTTCACAATACAAATATGTTACATCGAAATCAGTTTCTTGAATGCAGTTTTTACACAATATGTTACAAACATGGACTCCAAATCTTGTCCTTATTTTAGTATGCAACAGCGGAAGCTCTTAGTATTGACCTGAGAATAAACATGCTTTAAACGTCAACAAAAATGTTGGTGAGTTATAGGTTTAACCTATATATATCAAATCGTAACAATAGACCACAAGATTTCATATTTCAATACACATCCCATACATAGAGATAAAAATCATTCATATGGTGAACACCTGGTAACCGACATTAACAAGATGCATATATAAGAATATCCCCATCATTCCGGGACACCCTTCGGATATGATATAATTTCGAAGTACTAAAGCATCCGGTACTATGGATGGGGTTTGTTAGGCCCAATAGATCTATCTTTAGGATTCGCGTCAATTAGGGTGTCTGTTCCCTAATTCTTAGATTACCAGACTTAATAAAAAGGGGCATATTCGATTTCGATAATTCAACCATAGAATGTAGTTTCACGTACTTGTGTCTATTTTGTAAATCATTTATAAAACCTGCATGTATTCTCATCCCAAAAATATTAGATTTTAAAAGTGGGACTACAACTCACTTTCACAGATTTTTACTTCGTCGGGAAGTAAGACTTGGCCACTGGTTGATTCACGAACCTATAACAATATATACATATATATCAAAGTATGTTCAAAATATATTTACAACACTTTTAATATATTTTGATGTTTTAAGTTTATTAAGTCAGCTGTCCTCGTTAGTAACCTACAACTAGTTGTCCACAGTTAGATGTACAAAAATAAATCGATAAATATTATCTTGAATCAATCCACGACCCAGTGTATACGTATCTCAGTATTGATCACAACTCAAACTATATATATTTTGGAATCAACCTCAACCCTGTATAGCTAACTCCAACATTCACATATAGAGTGTCTATGGTTGTTCCGAAATATATATAGATGTGTCGACATGATAGGTCAAAACATTGTATACGTGTCTATGGTATCTCAAGATTACATAATATACAATACAAGTTGATTAAATTATGGTTGGAATAGATTTGTTACCAATTTTCACGTAGCTAAAATGAGAAAAATTATCCAATCTTGTTTTACCCATAACTTCTTCATTTTAAATCTTCTAGAGTGAATCAAATTGCTATGGTTTCATATTGAACCCTATTTTATGAATCTAAACAGAAAAAGTATAGGTTTATAGTCAGAAAAATAAGTTACAAGTCGTTTTTGTAAAGGTAGTCATTTCAGTCGAAAGAACGACGTCTAGATGACCATTTTAGAAAACATACTTCCACTTTGAGTTTAACCATAATTTTTGGATATAGTTTCATGTTCATAATAAAAATCATTTTCTCAGAATAACAACTTTTAAATCAAAGTTTATCATAGTTTTTAATTAACTAACCCAAAACAGCCCGCGGTGTTACTACGACGGCGTAAATCCGGTTTTACGGTGTTTTTCGTGTTTCCAGGTTTTAAATCATTAAGTTAGCATATCATATAGATATAGAACATGTGTTTAGTTGATTTTAAAAGTCAAGTTAGAAGGATTAACTTTTGTTTGCGAACAAGTTTAGAATTAACTAAACTATGTTCTAGTGATTACAAGTTTAAACCTTCGAATAAGATAGCTTTATATGTATGAATCAAATGATGTTATGAACATCATTACTACCTTAAGTTCCTTGGATAAACCTACTGGAAAATAGAAAAATGGATCTAGCTTCAACGGATCCTTGGATGGCTCGAAGTTCTTGAAGCAGAATCATGACACGAAAACAAGTTCAAGTAAGATCATCACTTGAAATAAGATTGTTATAGTTATAGAAATTGAACCAAAGTTTGAATATGATTATTACCTTGTATTAGAATGATAACCTACTGTAAGAAATAAAGATTTCTTGAGGTTGGATGATCACCTTACAAGATTGGAAGTGAGCTAGCAAACTTGAAAGTATTCTTGATTTTATGTAACTAGAACTTGTAGAATATATGAAGAACACTTAGAACTTGAAGATAGAACTTGAGAGAGATCAATTAGATGAAGAAAATTGAAGAATTAAAGTGTTTGTAGGTGTTTTTAGTCGTTGGTGTATGGATTAGATATAAAGGATATGTAATTTTGTTTTCATGTAAATAAGTCATGAATGATTACTCATATTTTTGTAATTTTATGAGATATTTCATGCTAGTTGCCAAATGATGGTTCCCACATGTGTTAGGTGAATCACATGGGCTGCTAAGAGCTGATCATTGGAGTGTATATACCAATAGTACATATATCTAAAAGCTGTGTATTGTACGAGTACGAATACGGGTGCATACGAGTAGAATTGTTGATGAAACTGAACGAGGATGTAATTGTAAGCATTTTTGTTAAGTAGAAGTATTTTGATAAGTGTATTGAAGTCTTTCAAAAGTGTATAAATACATATTAAAACACTACATGTATATACATTTTAACTGAGTCGTTAAGTCATCGTTAGTCGTTACATGTAAGTGTTGTTTTGAAACCTTTAGGTTAACGATCTTGTTAAATGTTGTTAACCCAATGTTTATAATATCAAATGAGATTTTAAATTATTATATTATCATGATATTATCATGTATGAATATCTCTTAATATGATATATATATATACATTAAATGTCTTTACAACGATAATCGTTACATATATGTCTCGTTTAAAAATCATTAAGTTAGTAGTCTTGTTTTTACATATGTAGTTCATTGTTAATATACTTAATGATATGTTTACTTATCATAGTATCATGTTAACTATATATATATATCCATATATATGTCATCATATAGTTTTTACAAGTTTTAACGTTCGTGAATCACCGGTCAACTTGGGTGGTCAATTGTCTATATGAAACATATTTCAATTAATCAAGTCTTAACAAGTTTGATTGTTTAACATGTTGGAAACATTTAATCATGTAAATATCAATCTCAATTAATTTATATAAACATGGAAAAGTTCGGGTCACTACAGTACCTACCCGTTAAATAAATTTCGTCCCGAAATTTTAAGCTGTTGAAGGTGTTGACGAATCTTCTGGAAATAGATGCGGGTATTTCTTCTTCATCTGATCTTCATGCTCCCAGGTGAACTCGGGTCCTCTACGAGCATTCCATCGAACCTTAACAATTGGTATCTTGTTTTGCTTAAGTCTTTTAACCTCACGATCCATTATTTCGACGGGTTCTTCGATGAATTGAAGTTTTTCGTTGATTTGGATTTCATCTAACGGAATAGTGAGATCTTCTTTAGCAAAACATTTCTTCAAATTCGAGACGTGGAAAGTGTTATGTACAGCCGCGAGTTGTTGAGGTAACTCAAGTCGGTAAGCTACTGGTCCGACACAATCAATAATCTTGAATGGTCCAATATACCTTGGATTTAATTTACCTCGTTTACCAAATCGAACAACGCCTTTCCAAGGTGCAACTTTAAGTATGACCATCTCTCCAATTTCAAATTCTATATCTTTTCTTTTAATGTCAGCGTAGCTCTTTTGTCGACTTTGGGCGGTTTTCAACCGTTGTTGAATTTGGATGATCTTCTCGGTAGTTTCTTGTATAATCTCTGGACCCGTAATCTGTCTATCCCCCACTTCACTCCAACAAATCGGAGACCTGGACTTTCTACCATAAAGTGCTTCAAACGGCGCCATCTCAAAGCTTGAATGGTAGCTGTTGTTGTAGGAAAATTCTGCTAACGGTAGATGTCGATCCCAACTGTTTCTGAAATCAGTAACACATGCTCGTAGCATGTCTTCAAGCGTTTGTATCGTCCTTTCGCTCTGCCCATCAGTTTGTGGATGATAGGTAGTACTCATGTCTAGACGAGTTCCTAATGCTTGCTGTAATATCTGCCAGAATCTTGAAATAAATCTGCCATCCCTATCAGAGATAATAGAGATTGGTATTCCATGTCTGGAGACGACTTCCTTCAAATACAGTCGTGCTAACTTCTCCATCTTGTCATCTTCTCTTATTGGTAGGAAGTGTGCTGATTTGGTGAGACGATCAACTATTACCCAAATAGTATCAAAACCACTTGCAGTCCTTGGTAATTTAGTGATGAAATCCATGGTAATGTTTTCCCATTTCCATTCCGGGATTTTGGGTTGTTAAAGTAGACCTGATGGTTTCTGATGCTCAGCTTTGACCTTAGAACACGTCAAGCATTCTCCTACGTATTTAGCAACATCGGCTTTCATACCCGGTCACCAAAAATGTTTCTTGAGATCCTTGTACATCTTCCCCGTTCCAGGATGTATTGAGTATCTGGTTTTATGAGCTTCTCTAAGTACCATTTCTCTCATATCTCCAAATTTTGGTACCCAAATCCTTTCAGCCCTATACCGGGTTCCGTCTTCCCGAATATTAAGATGATTCTCCGATCCTTTGGGTATTTCATCCTTTAAATTTCCCTCTTTTAAAACTCCTTGTTGCGCCTCCTTTATTTGAGTAGTAAGGTTATTATGAATCATTATATTCATAGATTTTACTCGAATGGGTTCTCTGTCCTTCCTGCTCAAGGCATCAGCTACCACATTTGCCTTCCCCGGGTGGTAACGAATCTCAAAGTCGAAATCATTCAACAATTCAATCCACCTACGCTGCCTCATATTCAGTTGTTTCTGATTAAATATGTGTTGAAGACTTTTGTGGTCGGTATATATAATACTTTTGACCCCATATAAGTAGTGCCTCCAAGTCTTTAATGCAAAAACAACCGCGCCTAATTCCAAATCATGCGTCGTATAATTTTGTTCGTGAATCTTCAATTGTCTAGACGCATAAGCAATCACCTTCGTTCGTTGCATTAATACACAACCGAGACCTTGCTTTGATGCGTCACAATAAATCACAAAATCATCATTCCCTTCAGGCAATGACAATATAGGTGCCGTAGTTAGCTTTTTCTTCAATAACTGAAACTCTTTCTCTTGTTCATCATTCCATTCAAATTTCTTCCCTTTATGCGTTAATGCAGTCAAGGGTTTTGCTATTCTGGAAAAGTCTTGGATGAACCTTCTGTAGTAACCAGCTAGTCCTAAAAACTGGCGTATGTGTTTCGGAGTTTTCGGGGTTTCCCACTTTTCAACAGTTTCTATCTTTGCCGGATCCACCTTAATACCTTTTTTGTTCACTATGTGACCGAGGAATTGAACTTCTTCCAACCAAAATGCACACTTTGAAAACTTAGCGTACAATTCTTCCTTCCTCAATACTTCTAACACCTTTCTCAAATGTTCACCGTGTTCTTGGTCATTCTTTGAGTAAATAAGTATGTCATCAATGAAAACAATGACAAACTTGTCAAGGTATGGTCCACACACTCGGTTCATAAGGTCCATGAACACAGCTGGTGCATTAGTTATGTAGCGACCCGACCAAATCGTCATTGACGGCGCCGTCTACTTAGGTCCCGTTACGTGGTCATAAGTCTTTAAAACAACGTTTGACCAAAAGATATGTCGCATTCATTTCAAATGTAAAGGTTGTTCAAGTTTTACAAGAATAGTTCCACCACAAGTTACGATACAAAGTTTTAAGTACAAATGAAACTTATGCGACACAATTTAAAAGTATCCAAAAGACGCTCCATGTATGCATGTATACTCGACATCCAATGCAAGTATCAAAATAATGAGCGGAAGCATGTATCATGTATCGTTCAAGGACCTGAGAAAAACATAGAAATCTGTCAACGAAAACGTTGGTGAAATCATAGGTTTAAGTAAGTAAGTACAAGTGAACCACAAGATTTGCATCAATGAAATAATAGTAATACATTCCAAAAGTTTGTTTCACGAGCACCCAATTATCAATGCTTAACATTTCCTTCCATTGAACCCCATCACTTAGTGCTAGAACATACACTGTTTCTCGAAAATATATTTCATTCGTAAACGGTAGCGAACCGTTTGAATGAGGGTTTGTCAAACCCATATGGATCCATACAACATAAGTTCTCGCTTACACCCGGCAAGTGTAACTAATGATAATCGAATTGAGGATTTTGTTCTAAACTCGTATGTAGAATGTTTGTTTTCCTGTACTTGTGTTCACTTAGTAAAAGAAATGTTTATGTTTTCTCATCCCAAATGTAAGTTCAAAAAGAGTAAGAGTGGGACTATGATCTCACCTTGAGTGCAAGAGTTAATAAAGTACTTCAACAAGTAGACGCGTGCAAAGACAAAGCTAGTCTTGACCTAATCATATAGGTTGTATCAATAACGGTAAACACAAACGGTCAAAGATGTTCAATTAGTCCTATGGCTCGTTACGACTCGATTATGTAGCATGTGAATCAATTAGTCAAGTTTCATGCACGATACAAGTAACTAAGCATGTTAGAACGATCGTATAATTGTTTGGTTAAGTTTGACTAAAAGTCAAACTTGGTCAAAGTCAAAGTCAACGGGATCGGATCGGGTGTCCGACAATTTTCTCATGATGAGAAATCATTTATGAGCAGAATGGCCAAGTTTCATGTTAATCGGAGTTACGGTTAAGCGGGAAACATTTTGTGAAAGGAAAAATAAAAACTAAAATGAGCTGGGCATATGCGCGGCGCGCAAAGGGTTGCGCGGCGCGCACCCAAGTGTAAATCCTGGTCAGAACTTAACCACGAAGGCAAACATCTGGGATTTCTAATTTTGCGCGGCGCGCGGGTATATGCGCGGCGCGCAATACCTGGGAAACATGCAGTTTGCAGAAAAAGACCAAGTCACGAACCAAAACTCAAATTAACCTATTTTATGAACCGAAAACATCCAAAATGCATACTATATATCGTCGGAAAGGTAATTTGACAAGGAAAACAACTAAACACGTTTCATCAAACAAAAACATCAATTTCAATAACCGATTTCCCGTCAAGTGATCAATAGAGGTTTATTTTCAAGTTTCAAGTTTATCAATTGCAATTTAAGTTTCGGGAATCCAATTTATACATATGATATGCCGTTTTGAAGGTAATGAAACATGTAATACAACTAAACACTTATCAATAACATTAACAAGCATTCAACGCATCAAAAGTTCGTTTTAAGAGTTGTCAACCCTAACCAAAAGTTCACAAAATCAATAATCGCGTTTATGAAGTTTCTTTAATCAATCTATACATCAAAACGAAGCTAATGATACTAGTAACACTTTTAAAACATGCACTTTAACAATCTAACAACATTTGATCATCCAAAATCAAGGATTTAGCAAGTAATTTTCATATTGAACTAGTTACACCAAAAACAACGAATCGAGCATACAAATTACATACACGACATCACAATGAGCCATAGACACTAATTAACAACTTTATAACTCAAAAATCTCAAGAACACATAAAATTAGTGATTTTAGAAAGTTACCCAAATGAGATGAAGTTGGTATCAAATTGAAGAGGATGAAGAGAGGATTCCAAATATGTAGTTTATTTTGTTGTAAGCCTCCTATATCGGATTTAGATGATGATTGAATGAATTTTGTAAATGGGGGTGTGTTCTTGCTAGAGAGAAAGAGAGAGATAGGGATGATAATGAATGGGTGAAAGGGGTTTGACCCTTTGACCTAGTCAAGGGTTTGATCCCTTGTCAAGTTTAGTCCCTCAACTTTCGTTCGGGTGCGGGAATTACCTAAACGAGATAATTTAAAACGCGTATTAACGGGAGATGTTATAAACATATAACGGACTTTATATTAGTATAACGGAAAAGTAAATGGAAAAAGGCGGGATGTTACATTACCTACTCCTTAAAAGAAATTTCGTCCCGAAATTTAAGTAGGCGTAGTAGTCGTTGTTTCTTCCTCGAGATCTTGCGTTTCCGAATTCACGAATAGATGAGGATACTTCCTTTGCATTTGATCTTGTCTTTCCCAAGTAAACTCGGGTCCTCTTTTGGCATTCCAACGAACCTTGACAATCGGAATTCGGCTTTGTTTCAATGTCTTGACGGAGGTGTCCACAATTTCAACCGGTTCCTCCACAAAATAAAGTTTGTCATCAATAGTAAGCTCTTCGAGAGGGATGACGATATCGGGTTCGGCAAGACACTTTTTCAAGTTAGATACATGGAAGGTAGGATGAACGGAGTTCAATTGAGGCGGAAGATCTAAACGATAAGCAACGGTTCCAATACGCTCCAAGATTTCGAAAGGACCAATATACCGCGGATTTAGCTTCCCGCGTTTCCCAAAACGGATTACACCCTTCCAAGGTGCGACTTTTAACATTACTCGGTCACCGACTTGAAATTCAAGATCGTTGCGTCGTTTGTCGGTATAGCTCTTTTGACGACTTCGGGCCGTCCTAAGCCTATCTCGGATTTGAACGATTTTCTCGGTGGTTTCGTGAATGAGTTCGGGTCCGGTGATTTGCACGTCGCCTACCTCGGCCCAACAAAGAGGTGAACGACATTTGCGGCCATATAGCGCTTCAAAAGGTGCGGCTTTAATACTCGCGTGATAACTATTGTTGTAAGAGAACTCGGCGAGAGGTAAGTGCTTGTCCCAAGCTTTTCCGAAATCAACCACGCAAGCTCGTAACATGTCCTCTAAGGTGTGAATTGTACGTTCGCTTTGTCCATCGGTTTGAGGATGATATGCGGTGCTCATGTCTAAACGCGTTCCCAACGCTTCTTGCAATGTACGCCAAAATCTAGAAACGAAACGGCCATCTCGGTCGGAGATAATCGATAAAGGTACACCGTGTCGGGCTACGATCTCCTTAATGTAAAGTTGTGCAAGTTTCTCCATTTTGTCCGTTTCTTTCATGGCAAGGAAGTGTGCGGATTTGGTGAGACGGTCAACAATAACCCAAATGGTATCATAACCGCCCGTCGTTTTTGGTAGCTTGGTGATAAAATCCATCGTTATCCTTTCCCACTTCCATTGCGGGATCTCGGGTTGTTGAAGTAGTCCGGACGGTCTTTGGTGTTCGGCTTTGACTTTGGAACATGTCAAACACTTGGAAACATAAGTAGCTACGTCCCTTTTGATGTTCGGCCACCAATATATTTGTTTAAGGTCGTGGTACATCTTATTGGCACCGGGGTGAATCGAGTATCGTGACTTATGGGCTTCATCTAAAATAAGGCTTCGTAGATCCCCATAACTAGGCACCCAAATTCTTCCGGCGAAATATCGGAGTCCGGTTTCTTTAACTTCGAATCGAGAGGTGAGGACGTTCAAGTGTTCGAGAGAGATGTTTTCATCCTTGAGAGCCTCATCTTGGGCTACCCGAATTTGGCTATTAAGGTTTGTGTGGATGGTGATGTTTAAGGCTCGGACACGAAGAGGCACCACTCTTTCTTTTCGACTTAAGGCATCGGCTACTACATTTGCCTTCCCGGGATGGTAACGAAGCTCGCAATCGTAATCGTTTAAGGTTTCAATCCACCTTCGTTGTCTCATGTTTAGTTGCTTTTGATCGAAAATGTGTTGGAGACTTTTGTGGTCGGTAAAGATAGTACTCTTGGTTCCATAAAGATAGTGTCTCCACATTTTAAGTGCAAAGACCACGGCTCCGAGTTCGAGATCATGTGTCGTATAGTTTCGTTCATGAATTTTGAGTTGTCGAGAAGCATAAGCAATGACTTTCGTTCGTTGCATCAATACACACCCAAAACCATGTTTCGAGGCGTCGCAATATACAACAAAGTCATCATTGCCTTCGGGAAGTGACAAGATAGGAGCGGTGGTTAGCTTCGTTTTCAAGATTTGGAATGCGGACTCATGTTCGGTCGCCCAGATGAATTTCTTTCCCTTGTGAGTCAATGCGGTTAGAGGACGTGCAACCAAAGAGAAATTTTCGATGAATCTACGATAGTACCCGGCGAGACCCAAAAATTGACGAATGTGAGTAGGAGTAGTAGGAGTCTCCCATTTGCTAATGGCTTCGATTTTCGTTGGATCGACTTTAATACCTTGGTCACTTACAACATGACCAAGAAATTGAACTTCCTTTAACCAAAATTCACACTTGGAGAATTTGGCATAGAGTTGTTCTTGTCTTAAAAGTTCAAGCACAAGTCGGAGATGTTGTTCGTGCTCTTCTTCATTTTTAGAATAGATCAATATGTCATCGATGAACACAATAACGAATTTGTCAAGATACGGTTTGCACACGCGGTTCATAAGATCCATGAACACCGCCGGTGCGTTAGTGAGACCAAATGGCATGACGAGGAATTCATAACTACCATAACGAGTTCGGAAAGCGGTTTTGGAGACATCTTCCCCCTTAACCCTTAATTGATGATAACCCGAGCGGAGATCGATTTTCGAATATACACAAGACCCTTGTAGTTGATCAAAGAGGTCATCGATGCGAGGAAGAGGATATCGGTTCTTAACCGTCAATTTATTTAGTTCACGATAATCAATGCACATTCGTAGGGATCCGTCTTTCTTTTTAACAAACAAAATCGGAGCGCCCCAAGGTGAATGGCTAGGTTGGATAAAACCACGATCAAGTAGTTCTTGGATTTGACTTTGCAATTCTTGCATTTCAGATGGAGCGAGTCTATATGGTGCACGTGCTACGGGTGCGGCTCCCGGAATAAGATCGATTTGGAATTCAACCGGTCGATGAGGTGGAAGACCCGGCAATTCGTCGGGAAATACATCGGAAAAGTCACTAACAATTGGCACATCATCGATATGCTTCTCATCGGACTCGACTTTCTTAACGTGGGCAAGGATCGCAAAACAACCCTTACGGAGCAGTTTTCTAACTTTAAGGCACGAAACGAGGTTGAGTCTGGTGCAACTCTTATCGCCATAGACAATCAAAGGTTCACCATTCTCGATAGGAATTCGGATTGTGTTAAGATCACAAAGAATGTGAGATTTCGTTTTGACTAACCAATTCATACCGATTATTACATCAAAGCTTCCTAGTTCCATAGGTATCAAGTCAATTTCAAATTCCTTACCCAAAATGTTTAACGTACACCCCCGGTAATATGTGTCGGCACTTAATAGTTTCCCGTTAGCCACTTCAATGGTATAAGGGGTATCTAATGGAAGAGGTGGAGTGCTAAAAGAATGAGTCAAAGTCTTGGATACAAAGCATTTATCGGCACCTGAATCGAATAAGCAAGAGACATAAGAATTGTTGAGAAGAAACGTACCCGTGACTAGTTCAGTGTCATCTCGGGCTTCCTCGGTGTTGATGTTAAAGGCTCGGCCTCGGTTGTTGGGATTGGCTTTCTTCTTTGGGCATGCATTTCTATAATGACCCGTTTGACCACATTCGTAACAAGTGCCCGTCTTTGGTGCATTGGGCCACTTTCGAGCAACGGGAGTGGCACTTTTACAATCGTTGGCCTTATGACCAACTCCTTGGCACCGGTGGCAAATTAACTTGCCACATTCACCAAAGTGATGTTTGTTGCATTTGTTGCAAAGAGGTAGGTTCCCGGCATAACCCCTCTTGCCGTCGGAAGTGAAAGATTTCTTGGCAAAGTTGTTGTTGCTTGATTGGGAGGGTTCCCACTTTCTTTTGTTGCCGCCCGATTTATCCTCGGCCTTAGGTGCCGGAACTACGATTTCGTCAACCGTTTCAATTAGTTGGCGAGCCATGTTCATAGCGGCTTGATGAGTAGTGGGTTTGGATGACATCACCCCTTGTTTGATGCTTTTTGGAAGACCGAGCATGTAGAGCTCAATCCTTTGAGATTCGGGGTTAACAAGATTAGGACACATCAAGGATAGTTCGGCGAAGCGTTGATTATAAGCTTTAAGATCGTTTCCGACCGCTTTCAAAGCTCTTAGTTCTTCCTCAAGCTTTCGGGTTTCTTCGCGCGGAAAATATTCAACAATCATCTTTTCCTTTAGATCGGCCCAAGAGAGGGCATGAGCTTCATCGGTACCCACCGATTGAACATAGGTGTTCCACCATGTTAGAGCAATTCCGGAGAAAGTGTGAGTGGAGTATTTGACCTTGTCTTGATCCCGGCAACCGCTTATGCTAAAGACGGCCTCGGTTTGTTCAAACCAACGAGTAAGCACAACCGGTCCCCCGGTTCCATCATAAGTGTGGGGTTTGCACCCCATGAAAGCTTTGTAGGAGCACCCTTCGCTAGAGTTACCGGCTCCCTGGTTGTTGTTGTTGTTGTTGTTGTTGTGGTTGTTATTATTATTGTTGTTGGATGAGTGACCGGCCACGGCCGCATCTACGGCGGTGGCTATCATCCGTTCGAGAGCTTGTTCGGGAGTTTCATTGCGGCGTACACGACGAGGAGCTATTGTTCCTTCAAGACACAAGAATATCATTGATTAGTATTCTCAATAATACTAACCGTGATATAGAATAAAGATAAAGAGAAGTTTTTCCTCGACTCGCCTTAAATTCTTTATGCCATAATGTCGGAACGTTCATATGAGTCACCGTAATATAATCCCGGAAATTATATTACCCTGATTCATATGTGCATTCGACATCATTTCATATAGTCAAGGTGGCGCGTCAATCAAATTAAACAACGTGAGATTAAGATGAACTAAGAGTAGATATGAGTAGAAGCGTTCGAGTATAAATGCACAAGTAGTCAAGTAATTCCTACTTCAAGTCTATATGCCGGTTGTAGTCTAGACTCACCAATGTACCCAATGACTCGAGGTTGACACCAATGAACTCTAAATCCCTACAACCAACGCTCTGATACCATCTGTAGCGACCCGACCAAATCGTCATTGACGGCGCCGTCTACTTAGGTCCCGTTACGTGGTCATAAGTCTTTAAAACAACGTTTGACCAAAAGATATGTCGCATTCATTTCAAATGTAAAGGTTGTTCAAGTTTTACAAGAATAGTTCCACCACAAGTTACGATACAAAGTTTTAAGTACAAATGAAACTTATGCGACACAATTTAAAAGTATCCAAAAGACGCTCCATGTATGCATGTATACTCGACATCCAATGCAAGTATCAAAATAATGAGCGGAAGCATGTATCATGTATCGTTCAAGGACCTGAGAAAAACATAGAAATCTGTCAACGAAAACGTTGGTGAAATCATAGGTTTAAGTAAGTAAGTACAAGTGAACCACAAGATTTTCATCAATGAAATAATAGTAATACATTCCAAAAGTTTGTTTCACGAGCACCCAATTATCAATGCTTAACATTTCCTTCCATTGAACCCCATCACTTAGTGCTAGAACATACACTGTTTCTCGAAAATATATTTCATTCGTAAACGGTAGCGAACCGTTTGAATGAGGGTTTGTCAAACCCATATGGATCCATACAACATAAGTTCTCGCTTACACCCGGCAAGTGTAACTAATGATAATCGAATTGAGGATTTTGTTCTAAACTCGTATGTAGAATGTTTGTTTTCCTGTACTTGTGTTCACTTAGTAAAAGAAATGTTTATGTTTTCTCATCCCAAATGTAAGTTCAAAAAGAGTAAGAGTGGGACTATGATCTCACCTTGAGTGCAAGAGTTAATAAAGTACTTCAACAAGTAGACGCGTGCAAAGACAAAGCTAGTCTTGACCTAATCATATAGGTTGTATCAATAACGGTAAACACAAACGGTCAAA
Organism: Rutidosis leptorrhynchoides; assembly: GCF_046630445.1. NCBI lineage: Eukaryota > Viridiplantae > Streptophyta > Magnoliopsida > Asterales > Asteraceae > Rutidosis > Rutidosis leptorrhynchoides. Next base: position 677,438,720 of record NC_092333.1, read on the forward strand.
GATGTTCAATTAGTCCTATGGCTCGTTACGACTCGATTATGTAGCATGTGAATCAATTAGTCAAGTTTCATGCACGATACAAGTAACTAAGCATGTTAGAACGATCGTATAATTGTTTGGTTAAGTTTGACTAAAAGTCAAACTTGGTCAAAGTCAAAGTCAACGGGGTCGGATCGGGTGTCCGACAATTTTCTCATGATGAGAAATCATTTATGAGCAGAATGGCCAAGTTTCATGTTAATCGGAGTTACGGTTAAGCGGGAAACATTTTGTGAAAGGAAAAATAAAAACTAAAATGAGCTGGGCATATGCGCGGCGCGCAAAGGGTTGCGCGGCGCGCACCCAAGTGTAAATCCTGGTCAGAACTTAACCACGAAGGCAAACATCTGGGATTTCTAATTTTGCGTGGCGCGCGGGTATATGCGCGGCGCGCAATACCTGGGAAACATGTAGTTTGCAGAAAAAGACCAAGTCACGAACCAAAACTCAAATTAACCTATTTTATGAACCGAAAACATCCAAAATGCATACTATATATCGTCGGAAAGGTAATTTGACAAGGAAAACAACTAAACATGTTTCATCAAACAAAAACATCAATTTCAATAACCGATTTCCCGTCAAGTGATCAATAGAGGTTTATTTTCAAGTTTCAAGTTTATCAATTGCAATTTAAGTTTCGGGAATCCAATTTATACATATGATATGCCGTTTTGAAGGTAATGAAACATGTAATACAACTAAACACTTATCAATAACATTAACAAGCATTCAACGCATCAAAAGTTCGTTTTAAGAGTTGTCAACCCTAACCAAAAGTTCACAAAATCAATAATCGCGTTTATGAAGTTTCTTTAATCAATCTATACATCAAAACGAAGCTAATGATACTAGTAACACTTTTAAAACATGCACTTTAACAATCTAACAACATTTGATCATCCAAAATCAAGGATTTAGCAAGTAATTTTCATATTGAACTAGTTACACCAAAAAACAACGAATCGAGCATACAAATTACATACACGACATCACAATGAGCCATAGACACTAATTAACAACTTTATAACTCAAAAATCTCAAGAACACATAAAATTAGTGATTTTAGAAAGTTACCCAAATGAGATGAAGTTGGTATCAAATTGAAGAGGATGAAGAGAGGATTCCAAATATGTAGTTTATTTTGTTGTAAGCCTCCTATATCGGATTTAGATGATGATTGAATGAATTTTGTAAATGGGGGTGTGTTCTTGCTAGAGAGAAAGAGAGAGATGGGGATGATAATGAATGGGTGAAAGGGGTTTGACCCTTTGACCTAGTCAAGGGTTTGATCCCTTGTCAAGTTTAGTCCCTCAACTTTCGTTCGGGTGCGGGAATTACCTAAACGAGATAATTTAAAACGCGTATTAACGGGAGATGTTATAAACATATAACGGACTTTATATTAGTATAACGGAAAAGTAAATGGAAAAAGGCGGGATGTTACAAGTTAAACCAAATGGCATGACCATAAACTCGTAATGACCGTAACGTGTTCTGAAAGCAGTCTTTGGAATATCATCTTCTTTCACCCGCATTTGATGATACCCGGAACGTAAGTCAATCTTTGAATAAACAGACGAGCCTTGTAGTTGATCAAATAAGTCGTCGATTCTCGGTAGTGGGTAGCGGTTCTTGATGGTAAGTTTGTTCAACTCTCGGTAGTCGATACACAACCTGAATGTACCATCTTTCTTCTTGACAAACAAAACAGGAGCTCCCCACGGTGATGTACTTGGTCGAATGAAACCACGCTCTAAAAGTTCTTGTAATTGGCTTTGCAGTTCTTTCATCTCGCTGGGTGCGAGTCTGTAAGGAGCACGAGCTATTGGTGCAGCTCCTGGTACAAGATCTATTTGAAATTCAACGGATCGCTGTGGGGGTAATCCCGGTAATTCTTTCGGAAATACATCGGGAAATTCTTTTGCAATGGGAACATCATTGATGCTCTTTTCTTCAGTTTGTACCTTCTCGACGTGTGCTAGAACAGCATAGCAACCTTTTCTTATTAGTTTTTGTGCCTTCAAATTACTAATAATATGTAGCTTCGTGTCGCCCTTTTCTCCGTACACCATTAAGGGTTTTCCTTTTTCTCGTATAATGCGAATTGCATTTTTGTAACAAACGATCTCTGCTTTCATTTCTTTCAACCAGTTCATACCGATTATCACATCAAAACTCCCTAACTCTACTGGTATCAAATCAATCTTAAATGTTTCGCTAACCAGTTTAATTTCTCGATTCTGACATATATTATCTGCTGAAATTAATTTACCATTTGCTAATTCGAGTAAAAATTTACTATCTAAAGGCGTCAATGGACAACTTAATTTAGCACAAAAATCTCTACTCATATAGCTTCTATCCGCACCCGAATCAAATAAAACGTAAGCAGATTTATTGTCAATAAGAAACGTACCCGTAACAAGCTCCGGGTCTTCCTGTGCCTCTGCCGCATTAATATTGAAAACTGTTCCGCGGCCTTGTCCATTCGTGTTCTCCTGGTTCGGGCAATTTCTAATAATGTGGCCCGGTTTTCCACATTTATAACAAACTACATTGGCATAACTTGCTCCGACACTACTTGCTCCGCCATTACTCGTTCCGACACCATTTGTTCCTTTCGTTCTATTAACCCCTGGTCCGTAGACCTCACACTTCGCCGCGCTATGACCATTTCTTTTACACTTGTTGCAAAATTTGGTGCAGAACCCCGAGTGATACTTTTCACACCTTTGGCATAGCTGCTTCTGATTGTTGTTGTTGTTGCGGTTATTATTGTTGTTGGGATGATTGTTGTAGTTGCTGTTGTTGTTGTTGTTGTTGTTGGGCCGTTTGTTGTAGTTGCGATTGATGTTGCGATTGTTGGGATAATTGTTGCGATTATTGTTGTAATTGCTGTTGTTGTTGTATTGGTGATTCTTATCACCGTTTTCCTCCCACTTTCTTTTGACTTGCTTCACATTGGCCTCTTCAGCAGTCTGTTCTTTAATTCTTTCTTCAATCTGGTTCACTAGTTTGTGAGCCATTCTACATGCCTGTTGTATGGAGGCGGGCTCGTGTGAACTTATATCTTCTTGGATTCTTTCCGGTAATCCTTTCACAAACGCGTCGATCTTCTCTTCCTCATCTTCGAATGCTCCCGGACACAATAGGCACAATTCTGTGAATCGTCTTTCGTACGTGGTAATATCAAATCCTTGGGTTCGTAACCCTCTAAGTTATGTCTTGAGCTTATTGACCTCGGTTCTGGGACGGTACTTCTCGTTCATCAAGTGCTTGAATGCTGACCACGGTAGTGCGTACGCATCATCTTGTTCCACTTGCTCTAGATAGGTATTCCACCATGTTAACGCAGAACCTGTGAAGGTATGCGTAGCGTACTTCACTTTGTCCTCTTCAGTACACTTACTTATGGCAAACACCGATTCGACCTTCTCGGTCCACCGTTTCAATCCGATCGGTCCTTCGGTTCCATCAAATTCCAAAGGTTTGCAGGCAGTGAATTCTTTGTAGGTACATCCTACACGATTTCCTGTACTGCCAGATCCAAGGTTATTGTTGGTATGTAGCGCAGCCTGTACTGCGGCTATGTTTGAAGCTAGAAAAGTACGGAATTCCTCTTCATTCATATTCACGGTGTGTCGAGTAGTCGGTGCCATTTCCTTCAAAATAGTCAAATGGAACATGTTAATCATACAGAATATTAAGAGTAGTTAATAGTATTTCGCAGCATAATATGAACTCATTTATAAAAGCTTTTTCTTCATATTAGCGTTTTATAAGTTTAAATTCGGGTAGTACCTACCCGTTAAGTTCATACTTAGTAGCTAATATACAATTCAACTACTACAATTCTATATGAAAAACTGATTGTAATAATATTTCGCGTTCAAACTTTTATACAATATTTTACAAACTTACAATACCGCTTATTTTACATAAAGCATGAAATATAGCACACGATAACTTTGATACAAGATAGTTGTGAAGATAATTCTAGCTAGTACACAAGTCGTTCAGCAAAGGCAATAAAGACACGTAATTCATACGTCCAGAAACAAGTCATGCATTCTGGTTTTACTAGGACTACTTCCCATCCTTGGTCTTGTGGAACATAACTGTTATGGCCGTTGATAAGACAGCGTGTTGTAACGTCGTCAAAGGGACGAGGGTTACGTAATGACCAACAGTCTCGTAATAACCTATAAACCTCATTTCTTACCCCAATTACCGACTCCGTCACTTGTGGGAACGTTTTGTTTAATAGTTGTAGCCCGATGTTCTTGTTCTCACTTTGGTGAGAAGCGAACATTACTAACCCGTAAGCATAACATGCTTCTTTATGTTGCATGTTAGCCGCTTTTTCTAAATCACGAAGTCCTATATTCGGATATACTGAGTCAAAATAATTTCTTAACCCGTTGCGTAAAATAGCATTTGGGTTCCCCGCAATATATGCGTCAAAGTAAACACATCGTAACTTATGGATTTCCCAATGTGATATCCCCCATCTTTCGAACGAAAGCCTTTTATAGACCAAGGCATTCTTGGAACGTTCTTTGAATGTCTTACAAACTGATCTCGCTTTAAATAGTTGTGCTGAGGAATTCTGACCGACTCTAGACAAGATTTCATCAATCATGTCTCCGGGTAGGTCTCTTAAAATATTGGGTTGTCTATCCATTTTGTGTTTTTATACTGTAAAATAGACAAGAGTTAGATTCATAAAAAAATACTTATTAATACAAGCAATTTTTACATATATCATATAGCATAAGCACACTATATTACATATATTACACCACACGAATACAACTATCTTATTCTGACTCGCTTGTTTCTTCTTCTTCGGCTTTGGTTCGTTTTGCCAAATTTCTAGGGATATATGATGTTCCCCTAATACGAGCCGTCGTTTTCCACATTGGTTTAGAAAAATCTGGTGGTTTAGAGGTTCCCGGGTCATTGTTACAACTTAAGGACTTCGGGGGTTGACGATACATATAAAGTTCATCGGGGTTGGAATTAGATTTCTCTATTTTTATGCCCTTTCCCTTATTATTTTTTCTTTTGCCTTTTTAAATTCAGTTGGGGTAAAAATTCAGTTGGGGTAATTTCTATAACATCATCGGAATTCTCGTCGGAATCCGATTCATCGGAGAATTGGTAATCCTCCCAATATTTTGCTTCCTTGGCGGAAACACCATTGACCATAATTAACCTTGGTCGGTTGGTTGAGGATTTTCTTTTACTTAACCGTTTTATTATTTCCCCCACCGGTTCGATTTCTTCATCCGGTTCCGATTCTTCTTCCGGTTCTGATTCTTCTTCTGGTTCTGACTCTTCTTCCGGTTCCTCTTCGGGAACTTGTGAATCAGTCCACGAATCATTCCAATTTACATTTGACTCTTCATTATTATTAGGTGAGTCAATGGGACTTGTTCTAGAGGTAGACATCTATCACATAATATCAAACACGTTAAGAGATTAATATATCACATAATATTCACATGTTAAAAATATATAGTTTCTAACAAAATTTGTTAAGCAATCATTTTTCAAGTAAACACGGTCGAAGTCCAGACTCACTAATGCATCCTAACAAACTCGATAAGACACACTAATGCAAAATTCTGGTTCTCTAAGACCAACGCTCGGATACCAACTGAAATGTCCCGTTCTTATTGATTAAAAACGTTCCATATTAATTGATTTCGTTGCGAGGTTTTGACCTCTATATGAGACATTTTTTTTCAAAGACTGCATTCATTTTTAAAACAAACCATAACCTTTATTTCATAAATAAAGGTTTAAAAAGCTTTACGTAGATTATCAAATAATGATAATCTAAAATATCCTGTTTACACACGACCATTACATAATGGTTTACAATACAAATATGTTACATCGAAATCAGTTTCTTGAATGCAGTTTTTACACAATATGTTACAAACATGGACTCCAAATCTTGTCCTTATTTTAGTATGCAACAGCGGAAGCTCTTAGTATTCACCTGAGAATAAACATGCTTTAAACGTCAACAAAAATGTTGGTGAGTTATAGGTTTAACCTATATATATCAAATCGTAACAATAGACCACAAGATTTCATATTTCAATACACATCCCATACATAGAGATAAAAATCATTCATATGGTGAACACCTGGTAACCGACATTAACAAGATGCATATATAAGAATATCCCCATCATTCCGGGACACCCTTCGGATATGATATAATTTCGAAGTACTAAAGCATCCGGTACTTTGGATGGGGTTTGTTAGGCCCAATAGATCTATCTTTAGGATTCGCGTCAATTAGGGTGTCTGTTCCCTAATTCTTAGATTACCAGACTTAATAAAAAGGGGCATATTCGATTTCGATAATTCAACCATAGAATGTAGTTTCACGTACTTGTGTCTATTTTGTAAATCATTTATAAAACCTGCATGTATTCTCATCCCAAAAATATTAGATTTTAAAAGTGGGACTACAACTCACTTTCACAGATTTTTACTTCGTCGGGAAGTAAGACTTGGCCACTGGTTGATTCATGAACCTATAACAATATATACATATATATCAAAGTATGTTCAAAATATATTTACAACACTTTTAATATATTTTGATGTTTTAAGTTTATTAAGTCAGCTGTCCTCGTTAGTAACCTACAACTAGTTGTCCACAGTTAGATGTACAAAAATAAATCGATAAATATTATCTTGAATCAATCCACGACCCAGTGTATACGTATCTCAGTATTGATCACAACTCAAACTATATATATTTTGGAATCAACCTCAACCCTGTATAGCTAACTCCAACATTCACATATAGAGTGTCTATGGTTGTTCCGAAATATATATAGATGTGTCGACATGATAGGTCGAAACATTGTATACGTGTCTATGGTATCTCAAGATTACATAATATACAATACAAGTTGATTAAGTTATGGTTGGAATAGATTTGTTACCAATTTTCACGTAGCTAAAATGAGAAAAATTATCCAATCTTGTTTTACCCATAACTTCTTCATTTTAAATCCGTTTTGAGTGAATCAAATTGCTATGGTTTCATATTGAACTCTATTTTATGAATCTAAATAGAAAAAGTATAGGTTTATAGTCGGAAAAATAAGTTACAAGTCGTTTTTGTAAAGGTATTCATTTCAGTCGAAAGAACGACGTCTAGATGACCATTTTAGAAAACATAGTTCCACTTTGAGTTTAACCATAATTTTTGGATATAGTTTCATGTTCATAATAAAAATCATTTTCTCAGAATAACAACTTTTAAATCAAAGTTTATCATAGTTTTTAATTAACTAACCCAAAACAGCCCGCGGTGTTACTACGACGGCGTAAATCCGGTTTTACGGTGTTTTTCGTGTTTCCAGGTTTTAAATCATTAAGTTAGCATATCATATAGATATAGAACATGTGTTTAGTTGATTTTAAAAGTCAAGTTAGAAGGATTAACTTTTGTTTGCGAACAAGTTTAGAATTAACTAAACTATGTTCTAGTGATTGCAAGTTTAAACCTTCGAATAAGATGGCTTTATATATATGAATCGAATGATGTTATGAACATCATTACTACCTTAAGTTCCTTGGATAAACCTACTGGAAAAGAGAAAAATGGATCTAGCTTCAACGGATCCTTGGATGGCTCGAAGTTCTTGAAGCAGAATCATGACACGAAAACAAGTTCAAGTAAGATCATCACTTGAAATAAGATTGTTATAGTTATAGAAATTGAACCAAAGTTTGAATATGATTATTACCTTGTATTAGAATGATAACCTACTATAAGAAACAAAGATTTCTTGAGGTTGAATGATCACCTTACAAGATTGGAAGTGAGCTAGCAAACTTGAAAGTATTCTTGATTTTATGTAACTAGAACTTGTAGAATATATGAAGAACACTTAGAACTTGAAGATAGAACTTGAGAGAGATCAATTAGATGAAGAAAATTGAAGAATGAAAGTGTTTGTAGGTGTTTTTGGTCGTTGGTGTATGGATTAGATATAAAGGATATGTAATTTTGTTTTCATGTAAATAAGTCATGAATGATTACTCATATTTTTGTAATTTTATGAGATATTTCATGCTAGTTGCCAAATGATGGTTCCCACATGTGTTAGGTGACTTACATGGGCTGCTAAGAGCTGATCATTGGAGTGTATATACCAATAGTACATATATCTAAAAGCTGTGTATTGTACGAGTACGAATACGGGTGCATACGAGTAGAATTGTTGATGAAACTGAACGAGGATGTAATTGTAAGCATTTTTGTTAAGTAGAAGTATTTTGATAAGTGTATTGAAGTCTTTCAAAAGTGTATAAATACATATTAAAACACTACATGTATATACATTTTAACTGAGTCGTTAAGTCATCGTTAGTCGTTACATGTAAGTGTTGTTTTGAAACCTTTAGGTTAACGATCTTGTTAAATGTTGTTAACCCAATGTTTATAATATCAAATGAGATTTTAAATTATTATATTATCATGATATTATCATGTATGAATATCTCTTAATATGATATATATATATACATTAAATGTCTTTACAACGATAATCGTTACATATATGTCTCGTTTAAAAATCATTAAGTTAGTAGTCTTGTTTTTACATATGTAGTTCATTGTTAATATACTTAATGATATGTTTACTTATCATAGTATCATGTTAACTATATATATATATCCATATATATGTCATCATATAGTTTTTACAAGTTTTAACGTTCGTGAATCACCGGTCAACTTGGGTGGTCAATTGTCTATATGAAACATATTTCAATTAATCAAGTCTTAACAAGTTTGATTACTTAACATGTTGGAAACATTTAATCATGTAAATATCAATCTCAATTAATATATATAAACATGGAAAAGTTCGGGTCACTACATGAATCTCACAATACTGTATTTTGTAGTAAAAATACATATGACGACATTGAACAAATCAAGGTTGACCTCGTATTCACGAACCTATATTATTTATATATATATATATATATATATATATATATATATATATATATATATATATATATATATATATATATATATATATATATATATATATATATATATGTTGGTCAATAACTGTCTAACAAATTAGGTCAAGTCGTAGTGTATCACAATCCTAATGCTCGAGACTAATATGTAAAAGTCAACAAAAGTCAATTTGACCCAAGATGATTTACAAAATCTTATTCATGTTTATTATATAACTTAAATAGTCGTTTTATATATTTAAATACATTTATCAGTTTTTATTAGAGTAAAAATAATACAAGTCATTTATAAATAAAAATTTATTTTAAAAATGTATATTAAATTTTATCTATGCTAAAAATATACATTTATATATCTTATGTAATATAATTTATGAAGTTCAATTAATATCGTAAAACTATAGTGATATGTATTATTAATGTAATTGTATTACATGTAGTAAAAATATCTTTGTATCACATATTGATTTGATAAAATAATATCGATTAATAATAATAAGTGAAAGTTGTATTATTTTATAATAATAATAATTATTATTATTCTACTAATAAAATAACAATATTTATATATTTACTAATGATTATAATAAAATGATAATTCTAATCATGACAATCTTAATGATAGCAATACTTTTTAATATTAACCGTAACAATAATATTTTATATAAAAATAATAATTCTATTCAAAACGATAATTTTAAATAATAATAATACTAAAATGATAATACTAATGATATTTTATAATAACAATGTTATTTCTATTAAAAATGATAATTTTAATAAAAATGATGGTTTTAATATTAATGATACTTTTAATAACAATAATAATGACGATAAAAATAATAAAATGATAGTTTTGATAAAAATATTAATTATTTTAAAAATATTAATAATAATAATAATAATAATAATAATAATAATAATATTGATTATTAGATAATAATAATAACTATAATAACGACGATAACGATAACAATAACGATAACGATAACGATAACGATAATCATTTTAACAATAATACTTTAAAATTATAGATAATTTAATTAACGATATCTTTTAATCCGTTCATCGAAATCATACACTTTCTAAATGAAAAATTAATAATTTTTCGACAGCTTTTCAACGACATGCTACCTTATCTCAGTCGCATATGTAATAAATTCATAAGTTATCATAAGCTATCTAACGACAAAATTAAATATACAAGCATACACAATCAAATATACTCGAGAATTAGTCAGGGATACACTATTAATATATAAAAGTTAAGTTATGAGTGCTCACGTATCAATATTGAGATTCAATATTGCAGGAAAGGTACGTAAACGCAATGGAGATGATAAACACTAGATTGACCTTACGAGCATACCCCCGAATATTATCCATCACCTCCATAGCTATAACCCATAATTTCCTTAGCCCTATCCTACTCGAAAACCAGTTTTGAAATAACTTGCTCATGACTTCGTCGTAGTATTTTATGTATAATACTAATAATAATAATACTACTAAATAAGATTATTAATAATATTAATCGTAATCATAAAATAATAATAATAATAATAATATAAATAAATAAATAACATACGGAGTAAGAGATTGAATGAATTACTCGAGCCAGAATTCGATCTATTTATAGTGCCCGACCTGGACCCAGTAACTCCGCAATCGCGGAGGTATATACACAAAAAGTTCTGTAATCGTGAACCTCCTGTTTCTAGTTGTCCCTCATATTTCTCGTGGGCTGCCGACGGTTTTATATATATATTTTATAATATATTAAATTTATATAATTAATTAAATATTATATTATATTTATGTACATAGTTAACTTGTAATTTTAGTTCCGATTTATTGTATGTTGGAACTCGACTTATGTGCCAGTTCCGGTCTCTCGAACGCACGTTCGTACGCATAGAAAACTAACACTTTACGTTACGCGACGTGTACCTTTATCAACAATTTGACTTACTCATCGATAAATTATTTTATAATAAATGTAACTTATAAAATTGAGCGTTGCGGTCATTTGTTTCTATAAATCAGTGGCTCGTTGTTTATTAATATATATTATTTTAAATCAATATGTTTTATGACTAAGTTAAAATATATATATATATATATATGTATATATATATATATGTATATATATATATATATATATGTATATATATATATATATGTATGTATATATATATATATATATGTATGTATATATATATATATACATATATATATATATACATACATATATATATATACATATATATATATATATACACATACATACATATATATATATATATATACATATATATATATATATATATACATATATATATATATATGTATACATATATATATATATATATATATATTCATTTAGAATTATAAATTTATACATAATATATATGTTTGAAATATTTATCTAATGATATAATGTTTGTCATTTCAAAACTAATTATATTACAAAGATTATTATATATAATCGTAGAATTTACTATGTCATAGTACGTTTACGTTTTTGAGACACTATTTATATAAATTTATAATATAAAGCTTTAATCGATTTCTTCTAATTCTATATAATCAATTTACCTTAATAGATTATAATAACTCGGTTTTTGAAATCATTTTCATATATTTGAAAATAGATCAGTCGAACATTATGAAAACCAGTTCTCCACTAACTTTTGTCTAACTCACGTCAATTGACACATTTGATCTTACTTGTAAATGACTTTACCATTTTCCAAATATTGTTAAAATAGGAAGATTTCTCAAATCAATGTGTACCTCTCAACAAAGACTCGTAATCATAATTCAATGTATCTGATAATTCAATCATTTGATATTATCTTCTTATTCTATCGATAAACATATTGTAACAAATACGTTCATGTAAAATATTATATGTCTAATACTTTGTTAATAATTTTCAAGTTATAATATATACACATATACATATATACTCATATCCGTTCATATAATGGTTCGTGAATCAAAGGAATTTGGTCGAGGTTAAATGAATGTATGAACACAGTTTAAAATTCTTGAAATTCAACTTAACAAACTTTGCTTATCGTGTCGGAATAATATAAAGTTTAAATATGGTCAGAAATTTTCGGGTTGTCACAGTACCTACCCGTTAAAGAAATTTCGTCCCGAAATTTGATTAGGATGGTCATGGTTGACAATAAGTATGTTTTCATGATGCATATGAGCTAGAAATTTGAGTTTTATCATCATAGAGTAATATGGATAAAACAATTCATTTATATGAAGAGTATGAGTGAAGCTATCACAAAAGAGTGAAATGAGTAAATGCAGATTTGAATTAACCGGTAACGTAGTCATAGTTGATTTTCAGTATTCAAGGGATTCCATACTTTTGTCTCCTCTTCCCGACTTCAAGTCAAGCGAATAACGGTCCAGAATTCGTAGGTATGGATTTCGAAATGAACATAGTTAATGTTCTAAGAAGGAAATCGTAATGGCACGATCTTGATTTGTCAAATTACCAGAATATCCTAGAAAAGGCCGAATCATCAAGAAATATTTTCTTGATATGTGTAGAGGTTAAGTAGAATACAAGAGTCGTGTAACATGGCACATGATGATGTTATTATCTGTGAATCATCACGTTCCATTTAAAAACTCAGCATGACTTACTGTAATATAATCACGTTGATCAAGTATCATTATATTATACTAACTCATGCTTCAGTTCCCAACACTACTTCAAAAACATTCATACTTTAAACTCGAAAGTTTCAAAATTTAGAAACTAAAACAGTTTCCTTTATGATGTGATCCAGATAACGCGAGGAGATAAATGATTTCAGATAAGAATAGTTATGAAAATATCTTCAGAAATATGGAGGATATTTATAATAAAAGATATAATGATATCTTAGAATATCTAAGATCAGAGGATGATGAAGAATATTGTCCACAAGAGTTTTAAAGTAAGGAGTAAGATGTTCACAGCTTTCTTCATACTTTGCTCAATCCGTTTTCCAGTACCAAATTTTTCGTTTGAGCTTTTCCAATCTTCTATTCTTTATTATCAAACTTCTGACCGTAATTGCTATCTGCATTCTTTACCACTTCATCAGTCTTTTTTTTTTCTTCAAAACTTCATAGTACTATTTCGTAGGCTAGGGTATTTTTCAGAAACTTCACATTCGAAGTACATAAGTTTAAGAGATAAACGTTATATGTACACATATAACTGTTGGCGTAGACATGCTGCAAGATTTCAAAATACTGATTGCTGATTTCCAGTAATTGGCATGACAACTCTTGTTACAAGATGAGGATGAGTAAATGATGGGGTTTTGATAAATATAATGATTTTTTTTTCGGAAAGTCAAAGATCAGTGAAGTTGTTGGTAAGTTTATTGCTAATGTGGTGAGATATAAAAGGTTCTCCGGTAACGATGATGAAAGGGCAACGTATATATCGAGATTATAATAAAACTGTTTCGACTAAAAAGTCGAAGTTGACTTGCTGGAGCTGTGACAAAATTTGTTATTTTTGAAAGGAATTACAAAGTTATTTTTTTTTTGCTAATAAATACCAAAGGGTCTGACACGGATACGTGTTAAACTATGTCTTTGGTTTCGAGAGTTTTTCAGGTGCATGATTATGGGTAACATGTGGTTGGATCATCATCTCAATTGTTCATTATTTGAAGTGTCTTCAGGAATTTCGAAGGGTTTGAACACAAATTGTTATCGTTAATATACATATGATGTTCTAATACAGTTTTGAAGTCAAAGTATAGCTTTGAAAGATGTAGGAATCTAAGAGTGATGATACTGGTTATATCTTGAATTGAATTCTGCGATTTTAAAATCAGAATATGTGATTGAATTTGAATGAGTATGGTTGTTTTGATTTTTATAAAAGAATGTATATTGTTATGAAAAGAGTGATTATAGCTGGTGATTGCTGAATCAGATTCGAAGATTGAAACATATTAATTGTGAATTTATCTATCTCTCGGACATTACCTACCCGTTTAAAAAAAATTTCACAATTAATATTTTGTACAAAAGAATTTTATTACAGTCTTTATAAAAATATATATGTGTATATTTTCTTCAGATGTAACATAGATTTAATGAGTTAATATTAAACTCATTTGATTTACGGTTGAAATTAGAAGTGAATAGTCCATAAAACTTTAGAAATTTCATAAGTATTTCTTCAATGATATTGAAATTATGAATCAATACTTTGTTATTTGTTGATGCATGATCTTGGTTTTCGTGAAATTCTTGTGAATTTCGCAAGGTACGAATGATGTTATTTGAAAAGTTTCGAGTACATCGATGATGAAAGTGTAAAATCAAACATATATTTGAATAATACACTTGTTTTATTATGAATTGAAATTTATTGAATTGAGACAGAGATTATAGTTAACAATGGTTATGTTGCGGACAAAGGATGTACATTATTGCATATTAGTAATATGAATTAACCGAGTAGTTAAGATTCACACATAATAGCTTAGTACGGAAAGATTTATTATGGTTTAAAAATTTATATATATAAGATATACATATAAATCCTTCAGTGAAAATGAGTTAATACTTCATAACTCGTTGAGATGACATACTTTTTATTGATTTATAATGATATCCACGGTGAGTCTTGAACTGGCGGGGCTTGTGATGTTAGAGGTGCTGCTGATTTCTGACGATGTTGACGGTACTGTTGATGTTGTTGGTAAAACAAGTCTAGCTTGTAAATTGCGCACCACTCTATCAGGGTTTCTACTCTTCCTTCTATCATTTCGGTTCACTCATCTGGTTTATGGTTAGGGCTAGAATAGATAATCTCTAAGACTTTGGAGATTACATAATCGTCGCGGAGTATTTCTTCAATGAAGTTATGAATCAATACTTCATCGTTTGTTGTTGTTGGTATTCCTTGGTATCTACAGAACATATGACATTGGTGCTCGTGGGATAGATTGTAAGGTTGAGGTTTACGACGCGGTTGTGATTGGGGGTGGTAATGGTACTGATGATAGTGGTACTGGTTATGCTGCTGGTGCTGGTGCTGGTGTATGTAACCTTCGCACCATATTCTCCAAAGCCATTACCCGAGCGCGAAGCTCGTTGACTTCTTATATTACACCGGGGTGATTGTCGGTTGGAACGAGCGGATAAATAAAATCTAGAATTTGATGTAGTATATAATCGTGACGAGATACTGTAGAAATGAGAGAGAAACTGGTGTTTCGGACAGGTTCGCCGGTAAGTGCTTCAGGTTCTTCACCAAGAGGGCAATTTGGTGGATGGAAGAGATCACCTTCTTCTTGTCTCCAGTGATTGAGAAGGCTACGAACTCATCCCCAATTCATCTAGAATAGATGATGGCTGATTGGTTGATCCATTCCTGTCACACTGCTTTCGGAGCTCGAGTGAGACTCCATATCAGAATTCGAGGGACTTGAACTAGTGGAGAGTTGTATTTCGTATGATTGAATAAGGATTTTTCGATATGAAATGAATTCTGGCTATCAGATGGTATTCTAATTACATAGAATATCTATATATATAGAGCAAAAGATTTCGTAGATTTACGGAGGAATTTACGGAATACGTCAGGCAAAGTTTACAGTGACAGATACGCTAAGATATGAATTAGCAGATACACTAAGATATGAATTTTGTCTATACACTATTCATGCAATCAATGCAATAAGATGTGTCTAGACTAAGAATGATAAGCAGGTAATTTCCGACAAAAATGATAAGCAAAACTTTTGACATGCAGACACGGTCGTACTTCAGACTCACTAATGCATCTTAACGACTATCAGTTAGACACACTAATGCAGACCTAGTTCGCTAAGACCACCACTCTGATACCACATGAAGCGACCCGTCCTAATCCATACGGACGAATACAATAACATATGGATATATTACGAGGTATTTGACCTCTATATGATACATTTTACAAACATTGCATTCGTTTTTAAAAGACAAACTTTCTTTACAACGAAAGTTGACGGCATGTATACCATTTCATAAAACATCTAACTATAATTGACTTAATAATAATCTTGATGAACTCAATGACTCGAATGCAACGTCTTTCGAAATATGCTATGATTGACTTCAAGTAATATCCTTAAAATGAGCTAATGCACAGTGGAAGATTTCTTTAATACCTGAGAATAAACATGCTTTAAAGTGTCAACCAAAAGGTTGGTGAGTTCATTAGTTTATCATAATCGATCATTTCCATAATTTAATAGACCACAAGATTTTCATTTCCATTTTTCATAAACATCATCTCATATTAGGCATTTCGCAAGCTGCATAGAGATAAAAATCATTCATATGGTGAACACCTGGTAACAGACATTAACAAGATGCATATAGAACATCCCCAAAACAGTATCCTCTCGTCTGTATAATAATAGGTCGAAGTACTAAAGCATCCGTACCTCGGATGGGGTTTGTTAGGCCCATAGATCTATCTTTAAGATTCGCGTTAATTAGTGGTACTGTTCCCTAATTCTTAGGTTACCAAGCTAAAGGGGCGATATTCGATTTCGATAATCCAACCATAGAATGTAGTTTCGATTACTTGTGTCTATTTCGTAAAACAATTATAAAAACAGCGCATGTATTCTCAGTCCCAAAAATATATATATTACAAAAGCATTTAAAAAGGGAGCAAATGAAACTCACAATACTGTATTTTGTAGTAAAAATACATATGACGACATTGAACAAAGCAAGGTTGGCCTCGGATTCACGAACCTATATTATATATATATATATATATATATATATATATATATATATATATATATATATATATATATATATATATATATATATATATATATATATGTATATATATATATATATATATATATATATATATATATATATATATATATATATATATATATATATATATATATATATGTTGGTCAATAACTGTCTAACAAATTAGGTCAAGTCATAGTGTATCACAATCCTAATGCTCGAGACTAATATGCAAAAGTCAACAAAAGTCAATTTGACCCAAGATGATTTACAAAATCTTATTCATGTTTATTATATAACTTAAATAGTCGTTTTATATATTTAAATACATTTATCAGTTTTTATTAGAGTAAAAATAATACAAGTCATTTATAAATAAAAATTTATTTTAAAAATTTATATTAAAAGTTATCTATGCTAAAAATATACTTTTATATATCTTAAGTAATATAATTTATGAAGTTCAATTAATATCCTAAAACTATAGTGATAGGTATTATTAATGTAATTGTATTACATGTAGTAAAAATATCTGTGTATTACATATTGATTTGATAAAAGAATATCGAATAATAATAATAAGTGAAACTTGTATTATTTTGTAATAATAATTATTATTATTCTACTAATAAAATAACAATAATTATATATTTACTAATGATTATAATAAAATGATAATTCTAATCATGACAATCTTAATGATAGCAATACTTTTTAATATTAACCGTAATAATAATATTTTATATAAAAATAATAATTCTATTCAAAATGATAATTTTAAATAATAATAATACTAAAATGATAATACTAATGATATTTTATAATAACAATGATATTTCTATTAAAAATGATAATTTTAATAAAAATGATGGTTTTAATATTAATGATACTTTTAATAACAATAATAATGACGATAAAAATAATAAAATGATAGTTTTGATAAAAATATTAATTATTTTAAAAATATTAATAATAATAATAATAATCATAATAATAATAATAATAATAATAATAATAATATTGATTGTTAGATAATAATAATAATGATAATAACAATGATAATGATAATGATAACGATAATCATTTTAACAATAATACTTTAAAATTATAGATAATTCAATTGACGATATCTTTTAATCCGTTCATCGAAATCATACACTTTCTAAATGAAAAATTAATAATTTTTCGACAGCTTTTCAACGACATGCATATCATATACCTTATCTCAGTCGCATATGTAATAAATTCATAAGTTATCATAAGCTATCTAATGAAAAAATTAAATATACAAGCATGCATAATCAAATATACTCGAGCACTAGTCAGGGATACACTATTAATATATAAAAGTTAAGTTATGAGTGTTCACGTATCAATATTGAGATTCAATATTGCAGGAAAGGTACGTAAACCCAACGGAGATGATAAACACTAGATTGACCTTACGAGCATACCCCCGAATATTATCCATCACCTCCATAGCTATAACCCATAATTTTCTTAGCCCTATCATACTCGAAAACAAGTTTTGAAATAACTTGCTCATGACTTCGTCGTAGTATTTTATGTATAATACTAATAATACTAATACTACTAAATAAGATTATTAATAATATTAATCGTAATCATAAAATAATAATAATAATAATATAAATAAATAAATAACATATGGAGTAAGAGATTGAATGAATTACTCGAGCCAGAATTCGATCAATTTATAGTGCCCGACCTGGACCCAGTAACTCCGCAATCACGGAGGTATATACACAAAAAGTTCCGCAATCGCGGACCTCCTGTTTCCAGCTGTCCTTCATTTTTCTCGTGGGCTGCCGACGGTTTTATATATATATTTTATAATATATTAAATTTATATAATTAATTAAATATTATATTATATTTATGTACATAGTTAACTTATAATTTTAGTTTCGATTTATTATACGTTGGAACTCGACTTATGTGCCAGTTCTGGTCTCTCGAACGCACGTTCATACGATTAGAAAACTAACACTTTACGTTACGCGACGTGTACCTTTATCAACAATTTGACTTACTCATCGATAAATTATTTTATAATAAATGTAACTTATAAAATTGAGCGTTGCGGTCATTTGCTTCTATAAATCAATGGCTCGTTGTTTATCAATTTGTATTATTTTAAATCAATACGTTTTATGACTAAGTTAAAATATATATATATATATATATATATATATATATATATATATATATATATATATATATATATATATATATATATATATATATATATATATTTTCATTTAGAATTATAAATTTATACATAATATATATGTTTGAAATATTTATCTAATGATATAATATTTATCATTTCAAAACTAATTATATTACAAAGATTATTATATATAATCGTAAAATTTACTATGTCATAGTACGTTTACGTTTTTGAGACACTATTTATATAAATTTATAATATAAAGCTTTAATCGATTTCTTCTAATTCTATATAATCAATTGTAGTGACCTGAACTTTTCCATGTTTATATATATTAAATGAAATTGATATTTACATGATTAAGTGTTTCCAACATGTTAAGCAATCAAACTTGTTAAGACTTGATTAATTGAAATAGGTTTCATATAGACTATTGACCACCCAAGTTGACCGGTGATTCACGAACGTTAAAACTTGTAAAAACTATGTAATGACATATATATGATTATATATATAGTTAACATGATATTATGATAAGTAAGTATCTCATTAGGTATTTTAATAATGAGTTATATACATAAAATTGAGTTTATTGAATTAAGAAACTCGAAACGATATGTATAACGGTTATCGTTATAACAACGTCTTACTAATTACATATGAATCATATAAGATATTGTTACACTATGTTTAATCATGATAAATGATAAGTAAACATGTCATTATGTATATTAACAATGAATTACATATGTAAAAACAAGACTACTAACTTAAGGATTTCGAAATGAGACATATATGTAACGATTATCGTTGTAACGACATTTAAATGTATATATATCATATTAAGATATATTAATATATCATAATATCATGATAATATAATAATTTAACATCTCATTAGATATAATAAACATTGGGTTAACAACATTTAACAAGATCGTTAACTTAAAGGTTTCAAATCAACATTTACATGTAACGACTAACGATGACTTAACGACTCAGTTAAAATGTATATACATATAATGTTTTAATATGTATTCATACACTTTTAAAAGACTTCAATACACTTATCAAAATACTTCTACTTAACAAAAATGCTTACAATTACATTCTCGTTCAGTTTCATCAACAATTCTACTCGTATGCACCCGTATTCGTGCTCGTACAATACACAGCTTTTAGATGTATATACTATTGGTATATACACTCCAATGATCAGCTCTTAGCAGTCCATGTGCGTCACCTAACACATGTGGGAACCATCATTTGGCAACTAGCATGAAATATCTCATAAAATTACAAAAATATTAGTAATTATTCATGACTTATTTACAAGTAAACAAAATTACACAACCTTTATATTTAATCCATATACCAATGACCAAAAACACCCACAAACACTTTCATTCTTCAATTTTATTCATCTAATTGATCTCTCTCAAGTTCTATCTTCAAGTTCTAAGTGTTCTTCATAAATTCTATAAGTTCTAGTTTCATAAAATCAAGAATACTTCCAAGTTTGCTAGCTTACTTTCAATCTTGTAAAGTGATCATCCAACCTCAAGAAATCTTTCTTATTTACAGTAAGATATCTTTCTAATACAAGTTAATACTCATATTCAAACTTTGATTCAATTTCTATAACTATAACAATCTTATTTCGAGTGGAAATCTTACTTGAACTTGTTTTCGTATCATGATTCTGCTTCAAGAACTTTCAAGCCATCCAAGGATCCTTTGAAGCTAGATCTATTTTTCTCATTTCCAGTAGGTTTATCCACAAAACTTGAGATAGTAATGATGTTCATAACATCATTCGATTCATATATATAAAACTACCTTATTCGAAGGTTTAAACTTGAAATCAATAGAACATAGTTTAGTTAATTCTAAACTTGTTCGCAAACAAAAGTTAATCCTTCTAACTTTACTTTCAAAATCAACTAAACACATGTTCTATATCTATATGATATGTTAACTTAATGATTTAAAACATGAAAACAAGAAAAAACACTGTAAAACCGGATATACGCCGTCGTAGTAACACCGCGGCTGTTTTGGGTTAGTTAATTAAAAACTATGATAAACTTTGATTTAAAAGTTGTTCTTCTGGAAAAATGATTTTTATTATGAACATGAAACTATATTCAAAAATCATAGTTAAACTCAAAGTGGAAGTATATTTTTCAAAATGGTCATCTAGACGTCGTTCTTTCGACTGAAATGACTACCTTTACAAAAATGACTTGTAACCTGTATTTCTGACTATAAACTTATATTTTTTCTGTTTAGATTCATAAACTTAAGTTCAATATGAAACCATAGCAACTTGAAACACTCAAAACGGATTTAAAACGAAGAAGTTATGGGTAAAACAAGATTGGATATTTTTGCTTGTTGTAGCTACGTGAAAATTGGTAACAAATCTATATTAATCATATCCTAGCTTACTTATATTGTATTATACATGTATTCTAATATATTATGTAATCTTAGGATACCATAGACACGTATGCAAATGTTTTGACATATCATATCAACCCATCTATATATATTATTTGGAACAACCATAGACACTCTATATGCAGTAATGTTGGAGTTAGCTATACAGTGTTGAGGTTGATTCCAAAAATATATATACTTTGAGTTGTGATCTAGCCTGAGACGTATATACATTTACATATTTGTTATTTACATATTTGTTATACATTAAAACGTATTAAAAATGTTGTAAATATATTTTGAACATACTTTGATATATATTTACATATTTGTTATAGGTTCGTGAATCGACCAGTGGCCAAGTCTTATTTCCCGATGAAGTAAAAATCTGTGAAAGTGAGTTATAGTCCCACTTTTAAAATCTAATATTTTGAGATGAGAATACATGCAGTTTTATAAATGTTTTACGAAATAGACACAAGTAAATGAAACTACATTATATGGGTGAATGATCGAAGCCGAATATGCCCCTTTTGCTTGGTAACCTAAGAATTAGTAAACCGATCTACTAATTGACGCGAATCCTAAAGATAGATCTATTGGACCTAACGAACCCCATCCAAAGTACCGGATGCTTTAGTACTTCGAATTCATTTTTACCATGTCCGAAGGATTTCCCGGAATGATAGGGGATATTCTTATATGCATCTTGTTAATGTCGGTTACCAGGTGTTCACCATATGAATGAATTTTATCTCTATGTATGGGATGTATATTGAAATATGAAATCTTGTGGTCTATTATTATGATTCGATAATATATAGGTTAAACCTATAACTCACCAACATTTTTGTTGACTTTTAAGCATGTTTATTCTCAGGTGATTATTAAGAGCTTCCCCTGTTGCATATTAAAATAAGGACAAGATTTGGAGTCCATGCTTGTATGATATTATGTAAAAACTGCATTCAAGAAGCTTATTTTTGATGTAATATATTCTTATTGTAAATCATTATGTAATGGTCGTGTGTAAATGGTATATTTTAGATTATCATTATTTTATAATCTACGTAATGCTTTTTAAACCTTTATCGATAAAATAAAGGTTATGGTTGTTTTAAAAATGAATGCAGTCTTTGAAAAACGTCTCATATAGAGGTCAAAATCTCGTGACGAAATCAATTAATATGGAACGTTTATAATCAATATGAATGGGACATTTCAGTTGGTATCCGAGCGTTGGTCTTAGAGAACCAGAAAATTGCATTAGTGTGTCTTACCGAGTTTGTTAGGATGCATTAGTGAGTCTGGACTTCGACCATGTTTTTCTTCAAAAACAATTGTTTAACATTTTTTTGTTGGAAACTATATATTATTAACATGTAAATATTATGTGATATATTAATCTCTTAATGTATTTGATATTGTGTGATAGATGTCTACCTCTAGTACAAATCCCATTGATTCACCTAATAATAATGAAGAGTCGAATATATTTTGGGAAGATTCACAAATTCTCGAAGAGGAACTGGAAGAGGAGGAACCGGAAGAAGAGGAACCAGAAGAGGAGGAATCGGAAGAGGAGGAACCAGAAGAAGAGGTTCCGGAGGAAGAAATATTGATACCTATAGTAAATTGATTAAATAAAAGAAAATCCTCAACCAACGGACCAAAGTTAATAATGGTCAATGGTGTTTCTGCTTAGGAAGCAAAATATTGGGAAGATTACCAATTTTCCGATGAATCGGATCCCGATGAGGATTCCGATGATGTTATAGAAATTACCTCGACCCAATTTAATAAAGCGAAAGAAAATAATAAGGGAAAAGATATAAAAATAGAGAAACCCGATTCCAACCCCGATGAACTTTATATGTATCGGCAACATCCTAATTTCCTAAAATGTAACAATGACCCGGGAACCTCTAAACCACCAGGTTTTTCTAAACCATTGTGGAAAACGACGGCTCGTTTTAGAGGAACATCATATATTCCTATAAAATTAGGAAAACGAACCAAGTCCGAAGAAGAAGAAACCAGTGATTCAGATTAGAGGGTTGTAATCATGTTGTGTATTATATGTATTGTAGTGTGCTTGTACTTTTATGTTCTATGTAAAAATTGCTTGTATTGTTTGTTAATTATCTTTTACGAATCTAATCCTTATCTATTTTACAGTATAAAAACAAAATGGACGTTAAGGGTAGACAACTGAATACTTTAGAAGACCTACCAGAGGATATGATTGAGGAAATCTTGTCTAGAGTCGGTCAGAATTCATCAGTACATTTAGGTATGGTGAAATTAAGTTGTCAAACATTTGAAAGACTTTCCAGAAATGCTTTAGTTTATAAAAGGCTTTCCTTTGATAGGTGGGGTATATCACATTGGGGAGACCATAAGTTACGCCGTGTTTTCTTTAAAGCATTAAATGCGGGGAACCCAAATGCAATTTTACGCTACGAGTTAAGAACCTATTTTGACTCAACATATCCCAACATAGGATTTCGTGAATTAGAAAGAGCTTCTAACATGCAACATAAAGAAGTATGTTATGCTTACGAGTTAGTGATGTTCGCTTCTTACCAAAGTGAGAAAAAGAACATCGGATTGCAACTTTTAAATAAAACCTTCCCACAAGTGACGGATTCAGTAGTTGGGGTGAGAAACAAGGTTTTTAGATTATTATGGGGCTGTTGGATATTACGAAACCCTCGTCCTTTTGACGACATTACAACATGTTGCCTAGCCAATGGTCATAACGGTTATTTTTCACAAGACCAAGAATGGGAAGTCGTCTTAGTAAAACCAGAATGCATGACTTGTTTCTGGACTTATGAATTACGTGTCTTTATTTCCTTTGCTGAATAACTTGCGTATTAACTAGATTTATCTTCAAAACGGTCCTGTATCAAAGTGTACTATATTTCATGTTATATGTAATATAGCAATGTTGTAAGTTTGAAGAATATTTGTATGTGATATATTATTATAATCAGTTTTTCATATGGAATTGTAGTAGTTGAATTGTATATTAGCTACTAAGTATGAACTTAACGGGTAGGTAGTACCCGAATTTAAACTTATAAAACGCTAATATGAAGAAAAAGCTTTTATAAATGAGTTCATATTATGCTACGAAATACTATTGACTACTCTTAATATTCTGTATGATTAACTCGATTCAGTTGGCTATTTTGAAGGAAATGACACCGACTACTCGACACACCATGAATATGAGTGAAGTGGAATTTCGTACCTTTCTTGCTGCAAACATAGCCGCAGTACAGGCTGCGCTACATATCAACAATAACTCTGAATATAGCAATGCAGCTAACGGTGCAAGAAATCGTGTAGGATGCTCCTATAAAGAATTCACTGCCTGCAAACCTTTGGAATTTGATGGAACCGAAGGACCAATTGGATTGAAACGGTGGACCGAGAAAGTCGAATCGGTGTTTGCCATAAGTAAGTGTACTGAAGAGGACAAAGTTATGTACGCTACGCATACCTTCACAGGTACTGCGTTAACGTGGTGGAACACCTATCTTGAACAGGTAGGACAAAATGCTGCTTACGCACTACCGTGGTCGGCATTCAAGCAATTGATGAACGAGCAGTACCGTCCTAGAAACGAAGTCAATAAACTCAAGGCAGAACTTAGAGAGTTACGAACACAAGGGTTCGACGTTACCACATATGAATGACGATTCACAGAGTTGTGCCTGTTGTGTCCGGGAGCATTCGAAGATGAAGAAGAGAAGATCGACGCATTTGTAAAAGGGTTACCAGTAAGGATTCAAAAAGATGTGAGTTCACACGAGCCCGCTTCTATACAGAAGGCAAGTCGAATGGCTCATAAACTCATAAATCAGATTGAGGGAAGAATTAAAGAGCAGGCGGCCGAAGAAGCCAACACGAAACAACTCAAGAGGAAGTGGGAGGAAAACGGTGACAAGAGTCACCACTACAACAACAACAACAATTACAACAACAATCGCAACAACTATCCCAACAACCACAACAACAATTGCAACAATAACCACAATCCTAACAATAACTACAACAAACATCCCAACAACAACAACAACTACAACAACTGTTTCAACAACAATAACAATCCCAACAACAACCTCAATAACAACAACGGCAACAAAAACCAAAAACAGTCATGTCATAGGTGTGAAGAAAATCATCAGGGGTCTTGCACGACATTTTGCAACAGGTGTAAAAGAAATGGTCATAGCGCGACAAAGTGTGAGGTCTACGGACCAAAGTTTAACAGAACTAAAGGTACAAATAATGTCGGAACAAGTAATGCCAAAACGAATAATGTTGGAACAAGTAATACCAACGTTGTTTGTTATAAATGTGGAAAACCGGGCCACATTATTAGAAATTACCCGAATCAGAAGAATACTAATAGGCAGGGCCGTGGAAGAGTTTTCAATATTAATGAGGCAGAAGCACAGGAAGACCCGGAGCTTGTTACGGGTATGTTCCTTATTGACGATAAATCTGCTTATGTTTTATTTGATTCGGGTGCTGATAGAAGCTATATGAGTAGAGAATTTTGTGCTAAATTAAGTTGCCCATTGACGCCTTTGGATAGTAAATTTTTATTCGAATTAGCAAACGGTAAATTAATTTCAGCAGATAATATATGTCGGGAGAGAGAAATTAAACTGAGGGATGAAACGTTTAAAATTGATTTAATACCAGTCGATTTAGGGAGTTTTGATGTAATAATTGGCATGGACTGGTTGAAAAAGGTGAGAGCAGAGGTTGTTTGTTACAAAAATGCGATTCGCATTATGCGTGAAAAAGGAAAACCTTTAATGGTGTACGGAGAAAAGAACAACGCGAAATTAAATCTTATTAGTAGTTTGAAGGCGCAAAAACTAATAAGAAAAGGTTGTTTCATTCTAGCACACATCGAGGAAGTTAAATCTGAAGAAAAGAACATCAGTGATGTTCCCGTCGCAAAAGAATTTCCCGATGTATTTCTGAAAGAATTACCGGGATTACCCCTACATTGATCCGTTGAATTTCAAATAGACCTTGTACCAGGAGCTGCACCAATAGCTCGTGCTCCATACAGACTCGCACCCAGCAAAATGAAAGAATTACAAAGTCAGTTACAGAAACTTTTAGAGCATGGTTTCATTCGACCAAGTACATCACCATGGGAAGCTCCTGTTCTGTTTGTCAAGAAGAAAGATGGTACATTCAGGTTGTGTATCGACTACCGAGAGTTGAACAAACTTACCATCAAGAACCGTTACCCATTACCGAGAATCGATGACTTATTTGATCAACTACAAGTGTGACGACCCGGGAATTTCTGACCAAATTTAAACTTAATCTTTATATGATCTCGACACGATAAGCAAAGTCTGTAATGTTGAGTCTCAAAAATTTTGAAACTATGTTTATATATTCAATTGATCTTCGACTGTTCCCAACGGTTCACGAACAATTATTTATAAATAAATATGTATATATATTATATACATTAAAAAAATTATATATATATATATATATATATATATATATATATATATATATATATATATATATATATAAGAAAATATAATATTATGAGTTCATAAAGAATACTTTAATTAATTGGAATGTAATAATTAGAATAATTAAGCTACTGATAAAATAAGTATATATATATATATATATATATATATATATATATATTATAAATCTATATAAGATTTCTATTAAATAAATGTATAGAATATATAAATATTAACTATTCAGTAAATGGCGTCCCGTAATACAATATTACATAAATAAAAAGTGATATTATATTAAATTACAAGTTTGAATATAATAAATATATTAATATTACTTTCATTATTATTGTTAACATCAATATTGTTAATATGATGGTCATAATTAGTATTATTATTATTAATTAACAATAATACAATTTTTTAATATTATCATTAGTAAAATTATTATTATCATTTCTATGATTACTTTATTATTACTCTTATTATTTTGATATTATTAATTATTAATATTTTTTACTATTCCTATTAATATTATTATTTTTAGTATCTTTATTATTAGGAATTATCAGTATTTTATTATTAACCTGTTTACACTTATAAAGTTGATAGTCAGATGGAAATAAATTATGTGATAGCAAAATCTTTAATTGGTACGAAGCAGTTACAGGTCATTATCTGTTAAATTTTTTTTATTCATCTGATTAATAACTCATGTACTTCCAGTCTGTAATTTGTTACACGTCCACTTCATAAATTATTTGGGATTTACCTCAAGACTTTAATCCCTCTATATGTGATACAAATGTAAATGAAAAGAGAGAAAATGATAAGAGAAGACAGTTACAAAAATTTGTATTACATTCAAATCAATCGTACAAATCAAATTCCTATCAATAACAATTAAGCTTACAAATTTGTTACACGTCAGTATCTGTTTTTCTTTTTCCTTCCTGACTTCATCTGCTGGAATATTATGTCGACACTCCCCACTAGTTCTTTTCTTTAAATATAAGATAAAAGAAAGGATTATATTACTGGGTTGCCAATCGGTTTGCTACTAAATTACAATGGGGCCGTTATTTTATTTGGACCGAGAATTATTTTTTTTTTTTTTTTTTGATGTTAGGCCATATTAAAAATCCATAAATCGTTTGATTACAGCTATTCGATTATCACTAAGTCTTGGGTTTCTAGTTTACGTATGCATGGTGATGATGTTATAGGGTATGAATGATGATGTTGTAAAGGTTATAACATTAAGGATAGTAATAATCAATGAATGATGATGGTAATCATTTAGTGATGATGATGAACGAGGTTGTTGAGTTAATGATATAAATGATTATGAGACATGAACGATAATATATGATACATGAAGAAGAAGACGGGTAATTGCGGTTTACGTATATTTAAGTTACAAAAGATAACAGAAAGGATCAAGTAGATCAGTTGGTTAGGGATTGTTATGGGTTCGCAGGAGGTCTCAGGTTCAATCCCTGTTGTGGCACTCTTTTTAGAAAAAGAACCAGAAAAATGTTGGGCTTGTGCTTGCTGTTGGGCCGTAATATTTAGTTATTGGGCTTAAAAGTCGAATTAAGGGATTTAAAGATCTAGTTGTGATATATAATAGAAAAATAGATTTGGAGTAGATGGTTAGGAGTGTTGATGGGTTAGCGAGAGGTTGCAGGTTCAAGCCTTGGCAAGGGCAATTATTTATTTTTGGAGCTTATTTTGAGGTAGTTATCATATTTATTATTATTATTATTTTTATCACTATTATTATTATTATTACTATAAAAATTATTATCAATATCATTATTAGTATTATTATCATTATTTTAGTAATATCATAATTATTATTTTAACAAATAAAAGATATTTATATAAAAATATAAATTACTACATATATCATAAGTATATCTAATTTACTATTTTTAATATAAAAGAAACATTTATAGATAAATATATAACAATTGAAATGATATAAAATAACAAATAAAATCACTAATAATATATATATCTGTTCGATTACCATTACATGCATTAATATACATGATTGAATATAGGTTCGTGAGTCCGAGGTCAACCATACACTTGTTAAATGACATCATATGTATTTTTACTATAAAATACAGTATGGTGAGTTTCATTTGCCTTTTTACCCCTTTATATTTTTGGGCTGAGAATACATGCGCAATTTTTATAAATGTTTTACGAAATAGACACAAGTAATTGAAACTACATTATATGGGTGAATGATTGAAGCCGAATATGCCCTTTTGCTTGGTAACCTAAGAATTAGTAAACCGATCTACTAATTGACGCGAATCCTAAAGATAGATCTATTGGGCCTAACGAACCCCATCCAAAGTACCGGATGCGTTAGTACTTCGAATTCGTTTTTATCATGTCCGAAGGATTTCCCGGAATGATAGAGGATATTCTTATATGCATCTTGTTAATGTCGGTTACCAGGTGTTCAACATATGAATGATTATTTTTGTCTCTATGCATGGGACGTATATTTATGAGAACTGGAAATGAAATTCTTGTGGTCTATTAAAATGATGGAAATGATTATTTATGTTAAACTAATGAACTCACCAACCTTTTGGTTGATACTTTAAAGCATGTTTATTCTCAGGTATGAAAGAAATCTTCCGCTGTGCATTAGCTCATATTAGAGACATTACTTGGAGTCATTCATGACATATTTCAAAAGACGTTGCATTCGAGTCGTTGAGTTCATCAAGATTATTATTAAGTCAATTATAGTTGGATCTATTAAGAAATGGTATGCATGTCATCAACTTTCGATGTAAAGCAAGTTTGTCTTTTAAAAACGAATGCAATGTTTGTAAAATGTATCATATAGAGGTCAAGTACCTCGCGATGTAATCAACTATTGTGAATTGTTTGTAATCGATATGGACTTCGTACAGATGGATTAGGATGGGTCTCTATAGTTGGTATCCAAGCTTGTGGTCATAGGGAACCAGAAATTACATTAGTGTGTTTAAATGGTAATTGTTAGGATGCATTAGTGAGTCTGGACTATGACCATATCTGTTTTTACTGATTTTTGCTTATTATTTGGTCAAAAACATTATATGTGATATATTTATATGCTAACGTAATTGTTGTTTCAATTATGTGATAGATGACTTCCTCTAATCCTATCATTTTGTACGACTCGGAATCGGACACTGAATCTATTCTATCCACAACTGAAAAGGGCGTTCCAATACCTATTAAAAAAGAAATTGTGTTAGCCTGGAAATCTCAACTCCCGGTAAACCCAGAGGAGGTTCCAGCTCCACCCAGCTTTAGTTTTCCCGAGCCACAGTATCGTTGGCATGGACCCATGATCCCTGGAGTAAATGAGGATCGTCCATTTCTAAACAAATATGGACATTGGTCCAGATATACCGCCGACGGGCGGGTTGTGCCGATTACGCCTGGCAGATTTCGGTTCATGACCACCGGTACATATTCTTGCAGTTCGTCATCATATTCTCCTACACATGACTCAGACAGTTCGTCATCAGACGAGATCAGTAAGGAGGAGGATTTCGCTAAGGAAATAAAAGAGATCACTAAGGAGAAATTCCAACTTGCTATAGATAATAAAAACAACCACAATAATAAAATGTCCTTAATTATTAAAAAAGAACAGGACCATTCGATCCGTAACCACCCTTATTGAATTAAACCCACTGAGGCAACGGGTACCTCAAAACCCCAACTAAAAATAAAATACACTGCCAGAATGTCTGTCGGACCATGTGCACACAAACAATTGGCAGGGAGAACCAAATGGGAAGAAATTTCTGATAGTTCTGAATGAACGACCTCGCAACCATAAATCTTCCATGCGCTATTTTATTGCTTATGTGTGCTACTTTATCTTGTTATGTAAAATAAGCATATGTAAAATATCAGTATTGTATGGTATTGTATTATTTTGGTTTATTAATAATAAATGCATGGAATGATTATTTGTATTATTACTACTTCTTATTATTATTATTACATAATAATGTAGTAACTCGCTATAATTTTTCATAGTGGAATATTATTAGGATTTTAGTAGTTAATTCCTTGTACTAGCTATTATGTATGAACTTAACGGGTAGGTAATACCCTAGAAATAATTATAAAATGCTAATAAGAAGAAAAGGCTTTTATAATAATCGGTTCATATTATTAATATGCTACGATTAACTATTGACAACTCATTTTACCTATAAAATTCTATATGATTAAATTATATCTGTTGTGTTTATTGAAGAAACATGTCTCAAATGTCGGATGCTGAGTTTGAGCAACTAGTCGAGAAACGTGTGAATGAAAGAATTGCTGCAACCGAAGCAGCAAAAGCAACAGCCGAAGCAGCAGCCGTAAACACAAATTCACGAAACGGATGCTCATACAAAACTTTTCAAGGATGCAAACCACAGACGTTTAGTGGAACTGAGGGACCAGTCGGTCTAACCCGATGGTTTAAAAAGATGGAGTCCGTTTTCAAAATCAGTAATTGTGCGAACGGAGACAAGTCAAAGTATGCTTCGTGCACGTTGCAAGATGGTGCACTTACTTGGTGGAACAATTATGCTAAAGTAGAAGGAATAGATACGGCATATGATATCTCTTGGGAAGAACTGAAAAAGATGCTAATCGAGGAGTACTGTCCTCGAAACGAGATCAGAAAAATGGAATCTGAGTTACGTAATCTGAAGGTTATCGGCACGAATCTCAATAACTATGAAAAGCGTTTCATGGAACTGGCCTTGTTGTGTCCCGAATTGGTGCCAAATGAGAAACGAAAGATAGAAATGTATATTGATGGTTTATCGATCAATATCAAAGGAAATGTTACATCGTCCAAACCGAATACGATGCAGGAAGCCATGACAATGGCACACCAACTCATGGACCAGATCACAGAGAGTTCGATTAAGGCACCAATTACCGAAGTCAAGACAACTGAAGGAAAGAGGAAATGGGAAGACTATAAGGGCAAAAGTACTCACCTGAAGAAACAAGAAACTTTTAAAGGTAAACAAGATGGGGCAACTGCAAGTCCAAACTATAAGGGACCCCATCCGTTCTGCAAAAGATGTTACACACATCATGCAGGTTATTGTCAAGTGGTCTGTGATAAGTGCAACAAGAAAGGACATGTGGCGAAAGATTGTTATGCCACCGTTTCTGAAGTAAAGACAAAACTGACCGATGTCAAGAAATGTTTTGGATGCGGGAAGTCTGGTCACTTTATAAATCAATGCCCTGATAAGGAGAAGAACAAAGAACCCGCACGTGGGAGGGCATTTAATGTTAGTGCCAGTAAAGCACGTGAGGATCCTAATCTTGTCACGGGTACGTTTACCGTTAATAATCAACTAGCTTCTATTATGTTTGATACGGGTGCTGATAGAAGTTATATGTGTAAAGATTTTAGTTTTAAACTAAAATGTGCATCATTACCTCTAGACGATAAATATACTATTGAATTAGCTAATGGTAAACTGATAAAAGTCGATAAAATTTGCCATGGTTGCGAAATGAATCTTGCTGGTGAAACCTTCAAAATCGATTTGATACCCGTAGAATTAGGAAGTTTTGACGTAATCGTTGGCATGGACTGGATGTCCAAAACAAGAGCGGAAGTTGTTTGCACTGAAAAAGCAATCCGCATCCCTCGTAAGGATGAAACGTCATTAATGATTTATGGGGAGAAGAGCAACTCAAAGCTGAACTTTATCAGCTGTATGAAGGCCCAGAAACTTATAAGAAAAGGTTGTTATGCTATTCTGGCACATGTAAAGAAGATCGATACTGAAGAAAGAAGCATTAATGACATGCCGGTTGTAAGAGAATATCCCGGAGTATTTCCAGAAGAATTACCGGGGCTACCTCCACACAGATGTGTAGAATTCCAGATTGATCTCATACCAGGAGCTGCACCTGTAGCCCGATCTCCATATAGACTTGCACCTTCAGAAATGCAAGAATTACAAGACCAGTTGCAAGAATTATCGGACCGTGGATTTATTCGTCCTAGTTTTTCACCTTGGGGTGCTCCTATTCTGTTCGTCAAGAAGAAGGATAGATCTATGAGAATGTGCATAGATTACCGAGAATTAAACAAATTAACGATCAAGAATCGGTACCCATTACCGAGGATTGATGATTTGTTTGATCAATTGCAAGGATCAAGTGTTTATTCTAAGATTGATCTACGCTCCGGATATCATCAACTGAGAGTGAAGGAAGAAGATGTTCCTAAAACCGCGTTCAGAACCCGTTACGGTCACTATGAGTTTCTAGTCATGCCTTTTGGATTAACTAATGCTCCAGCAGTATTCATGGATCTAATGAATCGCATCTGTAGACCGTATTTAGACAAATTTGTCATTGTTTTTATCGACGACATATTGATTTACTCGAAGAACAAGGAAGAACATGAGCAACACTTAAGACTGGTACTGGAGATACTCAAGAAAGAAGTATTGTACGCAAAATTTTCGAAGTGTGATTTCTGGTTACAAGAAGTACAATTTTTGGGCCATGTTGTCAGTAAACATGGAATTAAAGTTGACCCCGCCAAGATCGAAGTGTGTTTACTTTAATGGCTTCGATCTTGGCGGGGTCAACTTTAATTCCATGTTTACTGACAACATGGCCCAAAAATTGTACTTCTTGTAACCAGAAATCACACTTCGAAAATTTTGCGTACAATTCTTCTTTCTTGAGTATCTCCAGTACCAGTCTTAAGTGTTGCTCATGTTCTTCCTTGTTCTTCGAGTAAATCAATATGTCGTCGATAAAAACAATGACAAATTTGTCTAAATACGGTCTACAGATGCGATTCATTAGATCCATGAATACTGCTGGAGCATTAGTTAATCCAAAAGGCATGACTAGAAACTCATAGTGACCGTAACGGGTTCTGAACGCGGTTTTAGGAACATCTTCTTCCTTCACTCTCAGTTGATGATATCCGGAGCGTAGATCAATCTTAGAATAAACACTTGATCCTTGCAATTGATCAAACAAATCATCAATCCTCGGTAATGGGTACCGATTCTTGATCGTTAATTTGTTTAATTCTCGGTAATCTATGCACATTCTCATAGATCCATCCTTCTTCTTGACGAATAGAATAGGAGCACCTCAAGGTGAAAAACTAGGACGAATAAATCCACGGTCCGATAATTCTTGCAACTGGTCTTGTAATTCTTGCATTTCTGAAAGTGCAAGTCTATATGGAGATCGGGCTACAGATGCAGCTCCTGGTATGAGATCAATCTGGAATTCTACACATCTGTGTGGAGGTAGCCCCGGTAATTCTTCTGGAAATACTCCGGGATATTCTCTTACAACCGGCATGTCATTAATGCTTCTTTCTTCAGTATCGATCTTCTTTACATGTGCCAGAATAGCATAACAACCTTTTCTTATAAGTTTCTGGGCCTTCATACAGCTGATAAAGTTCAGCTTTGAGTTGCTCTTCTCCCCATAAATCATTAATGACGTTTCATCCTTACGAGGGATGCGGATTGCTTTCTCAGCGCAAACAACTTCCGCTCTTGTTTTGGACATCCAGTCCATGCCAACGATTACGTCAAAACTTCCTAATTCTACGGGTATCAAATCGATTTTGAAGGTTTCACCAGCGAGATTCATTTCGCAACCATGGCAAATTTTATCGGCTTTTATCAGTTTACCATTAGCTAATTCAATAGTATATTTATCGTTTAGAGGTAATGATGCACATTTTAGTTTAAAACTAAAGTCTTTACACATATAACTTCTATCAGCACCCGTATCAAACATAATAGAAGCTAGTTGATTATTAACGGTAAACGTACCCGTGACAAGATTAGGATCCTCACGTGCTTTACTGGCACTAACATTAAATGCCCTCCCACGTGCGGGTTCTTTGTTCTTCTCCTTATCAGGGCATTGATTTATAAAGTGACCAGACTTCCCGCATCCAAAACATTTCTTGACATCGGTCAGTTTTGTCTTTACTTCAGAAACGGTGGCATAACAATCTTTCGCCACATGTCCTTTCTTGTTGCACTTATCACAGACCACTTGACAATAACCTGCATGATGTGTGTAACATCTTTTGCAGAACGGATGGGGTCCCTTATAGTTTGGACTTGCAGTTGCCCCATCTTATTTACCTTTAAAAGTTTCTTGTTTCTTCAGGTGAGTACTTTTGCCCTTATAGTCTTCCCATTTCCTCTTTCCTTCAGTTGTCTTGACTTCGGTAATTGGTGCCTTAATCGAACTCTCTGTGATCGGGTCCATGAGTTGGTGTACCATTGTCATGGCTTCCTGCATCGTATTCGGTTTGGACGATGTAACATTTCCTTTGATATTGATCGATAAACCGTCAATATACATTTCTATCTTTCGTTTCTCATTTGGCACCAATTCGGGACACAACAAGGCCAGTTCCATGAAACGCTTTTCATAGTTATTGAGATTCGCGCCGATAACCTTCAGATTACGTAACTCAGATTCCATTTTTCTGATCTCGTTTCGAGGACAGTACTCCTCGATTAGCATCTTTTTCAGTTCTTCCCAAGAGATATCATATGCCGTATCTATTCCTTCTGCTTTAGCATAATTGTTCCACCAAGTAAGTGCACCATCTTGCAACGTGCACGAAGCATACTTTGACTTGTCTCCGTTCGCACAATTACTGATTTTGAAAACGGACTCCATCTTTTCAAACCATCGGGTTAGACCGACTGGTCCCTCAGTTCCACTAAACGTCTGTGGTTTGCATCCTTGAAAAGTTTTGTATGAGCATCCGTTTCGTGAATTTGTGTTTACGGCTGCTGCTTTAGCTGCTGCTTCGGCTGTTGCTTTTGCTGCTTCGGTTGCAGCAATTCTTTCATTCACACGTTTCTCGACTAGTTGCTCAAACTCAGCATCCGACATTTGAGACATGTTTCTTCAATAAACACAACAGATATAATTTAATCATATAGAATTTTATAGGTAAAATGAGTTGTCAATAGTTAATCGTAGCATATTAATAATATGAACCGATTATTATAAAAGCCTTTTCTTCTTATTAGCATTTTATAATTATTTCTAGGGTATTACCTACCCGTTAAGTTCATACATAATAGCTAGTACAAGGAATTAACTACTAAAATCCTAATAATATTCCACTATGAAAAATTATAGCGAGTTACTACATTATTATGTAATAATAATAATAAGAAGTAGTAATAATACAAATAATCATTCCATGCATTTATTATTAATAAACCAAAATAATACAATACCATACAATACTGATATTTTACATATGCTTATTTTACATAACAAGATAGAGTAGCACACATAAGCAATAAAATAGCGCATGGAAGATTTATGGTTGCGAGGTCGTTCATTCAGAACTATCAGAAACTTCTTCCCATTTGGTTCTCTCTGCCAATTGTTTGTGTGCACATGGTCCGACAGACATTCTGGCAGTGTATTTTATTTTTAGTTGGGGTTTTGAGGTACCCGTTGCCTCAGTGGGTTTAATACAATAAGGGTGGTTACGGATCGAATGGTCCTGTTCTTTTTTAATAATTAAGGACATTTTATTATTGTGGTTGTTTTTATTATCTATAGCAAGTTGGAATTTCTCCTTAGTGATCTCTTTTATTTCCTTAGCGAAATCCTCCTCCTTACTGATCTCGTCTGATGACGAACTGTCTGAGTCATGTGTAGGAGAATATGATGACGAACTGCAAGAATATGTACCGGTGGTCATGAACCGAAATCTGCCAGGCGTAATCGGCACAACCCGCCCGTCGGCGGTATATCTGGACCAATGTCCATATTTGTTTAGAAATGGACGATCCTCGTTTACTCCAGGGATCATGGGTCCATGCCAACGATACTGTGGCTCCGGAAAACTAAAGCTGGGTGGAGCTGGAACCTCCTCTGGGTTTACCGGGAGTTGAGATTCCCCAGCTAACACAATTTCTTTTTTAATAGGTATTGGAACGCCCTTTTTAGTTGTGGATATAATAGATTCAGTGTCCGATTCCGAGTCGTACAAAATGATAGGATTAGAGGAAGTCATCTATCACATAATTGAAACAACAATTACGTTAGCATATAAATATATCACATATAATGTTTTTGACCAAATAATAAGCAAAAATCAGTAAAAACAGATATGGTCATAGTCCAGACTCACTAATGCATCCTAACAATTACCAGTTAAACACACTAATGTAATTTCTGGTTCCCTATGACCTCAAGCTCGGATACCAACTGTAACGACCCGTCAAAATCGCTATTGACGCAGCACGTTAATCATTGATTCCACAGTGAGGTTTTGACCTCTATATGATACGTTTTGATAAAATATTGCATTCATTAAAATAAGTGACTTTCTAAACATTGAAAGTTATAAACATGTGAGTGAGTGCTTAGATATAAGCAAAACCCCGAAATACATAAGTCTTTAATTTACAGGTTGACATCACAGTCCAGTTATTTATTACACAACGCAGTTTTATTTTGAATGCAATAAACTTTGTACAAAGCATGAGAGACTCCATGCAGGCAACAAGCACATCACAGCGGAAGCATTCTAAGGACCTGAGAATAAAACATGCTAAAATGTCAACACGAATGTTGGTGAGTTATAGGTTTAATTGCTCGAGTCATAAACATATATAAAGATAGACCACAAGATTTCATCAAAAGTTTATCAATAGATTCTACGTAACAGAGCACCCTGGTAACTAAACTTAACTCTATAGTGATAATTACCCCATTCGTTTTAATACACGCAAACCAACGTGTCTTAAACTCAAATAACATACGTCCGTTAAAAGGCTAGCGCTCTATTTCGGACGGGGATGTCAAGCCCTATGGATCCATATACAATTATTCGCGCCCACCAGTCCATATCCTATGTACTGGCAGCTACTAGTTACCAAAGCTAAGGGATTTTCGGTTTAACTCAGTGTAGAATTTTGTATGTACTTGTGTCTTATTGCGTTTAAAATAAATTGCATGTATTCTCAGCCCAAAAATATTTAAAGCATTTAAAAAGGGAGACTATAACTCACAGTTCAATATTGAGACTCAATATTGTAGGCAAATTGCGTAGACGTAATGACGGTAGACGACTGTATGGTTGGCCTTGGATTCAAGAACAATACCCCAAACAATACCCAATATTTCCTTAGCTTAAAGCGGTTTGAAACCCGAATTAAAACACCCTCGAATATACTTTATTATTATTAACTTAAATTAAAATTATAATTATAATTATAAATTAAAATTCAATTTACATAAGAAAATATGTTGTGAAGTATATCGTCGAACAAACTGGCCTTTTTATAGTATTTTTCGATTTACTGTAGCTCATGCGATCGCATGAGTTTTCAGTATTTTTGCCATGCGATCGCATGGCCACCTTTCCTGTTTTGTTTGCTAGTTCATCGACATCAAATAGTATTCACTGTAGCAAATAGTGTTTACTGTAGCAAATAGTGTTTTACTGTAGCAAATAGTGTTTACTGTAGTAAATAGTGTTTTACTGTAGCAAATCACTGTAGCAAAATACGGTTTTACTGTAGCAAATAGTGTTTTACTGTAGCAAATAGTGTTTTACTGTAGGAAAGTCGTTTTTACTTGTACATATATATATACATACATATAATTGTTCATGAATCGTCGAGAGTAGTCAAAGGTAATTGTATATATGAAACAGTTCTAAAATTTTTGAGACTCAATCTAACAGACTTTGTTTAACGTGTCAAAATAATAAATCGTATAGAGAATTGGTTTAAATAAGTCGAAATTTTCCGGGTCATCACTGTCACGACCCGAAAAATTTCGACTAATTTTAAACCAAACTCTCGATACGATATTGTATTTTGACACGATAAGCAAAGTCTGTAAAGTTGAATCTCAAAAATTTTGAACTGTTTGATATATTCATTTAACTTCGACTATTCCCGACGATTCACGAACCTTTAATTATAGATAGATATGTGTGTGTGTATATATATTTATCTGAAATATTATATATTGTTCTTATTAAATGTAATTATGATACTATGATAATTATTATTTAAAAACATGTCTATATATAAATAATGTATATTAAATATATATTTTGCGATTTCGAATCTATTTAGTAAATGTCTAATTTCACTTAATTAACATTTGATGGATATTACATGAGTAAAATATAAACTAATATTATTTTAAAATAAACGGTGATTCAAAAATGAGTTCTATAAATTTTAGGCTTAATTAAAATGTATTTAGGAACTATTTGTTAAGTTTTAACACTTTTTATATTTTACCCATAAATGAGAGAGAGGATTGATGTAATATTTTATTTATAAATTAATGATCAAATTTTATACCATAATGACTAAAATAAATAAAGACATTTAATTTAAAAATATGAGATTTTTTAGAGGACTTTTTATCCGCCACTGATTCACAACGGAGTACGATATATTCCCCAGAAAACTGTCGGTAGTATTAATATTAAAGATCACACGTTTAAGTTAATATTTATTATAATATTACATTTCACTGTGATTGCTTTTCAATTTATCAACAACTACCTAATATATACCTAATATATATATGAATATAACTAAGAGATATAATACATATACAAGGCATAGAGATAGTTTAATCATCACCATCTCCAAACCTTCCACCGCCACCCTGTATCATCTCCACCACACATCACCACCGAGACCACCACTTCACCGGCATCTACCATAACCGCCACCACCTTCTCTCTACATATGTATACACCCGTATCACCCTACACCACACCACTTAATTAATCTCCTCCAAACCATTCGACTACCACCATCATGTCACAACCTTCAATCACGATCACCCCCATAACTCGTCACCCTCGTTTTAAACCATGTGACCTACCACCTCATCTTCTCCATCATCACCCGACAACACCTTGTATTTTCTGTTATCTATCGCACCATCACAACCAACAACTACTGTTACTATATTATAACTTCTACAGCTACTATGAACCGCTGTAAAACGCCACCATAACCTCCATAATCCACCACCCCACAACCATCAAAACAGTGACCTTCCCTCTTCTTTTGTAAAACCCGACGACAACCATTACCACCGGTCATCCTTCATCGACCCACTTCAACCATTAAACTTGAAACCACCACCTTCTTTCATTTTTTTATTTCATCTTTTCTTATTTCTTTTAATCGATAACTAACCATCACCATTTCTTTCTTCCTTTCACTGTTTCGTTTCCATTTTGGACCGAGAACAAACCACCTGTTCACTTCTGTTTTCTGATTACTCGAAGCCCATATTCACCATTTCTGTTGCAATTCTTTTCTTTATCTGTTTCGATCAAGTCTCCAAACCACTCAAACACCATCTCATGCTCTCTACTATTTTTGTTTCTGTTAATCGAAAGAAGATGATGAACATCGGTGTTACAGTGAGGTCGATGATGTATATTGAAGATGATGGTGACGGATTAGTATTATGGGTGAAATGGCTGGCTACCACTTGCATTTTTTTTATTATTTATCGAACCCCACAAATGAAAACGTCCAGTTAATTGATATACTGGACTTGGGATCCTATTTGTATTTGGGCCGAAATACACAGTTGGGCTTGCTTCATTTAATGGAGTTGGGCCGTGTTTGTAGTTGGGCCAAGAGGTGATCGTATGTAGGAGCATTTTGAAAACGTATTCGTATATGTTAAGTGAATAATCACGCGAGTATTAACCAAAACAAATTGATGGTTTAAGGGTTGAAAGTGTTTGTGTTAACCGAGAGGTCTTGGGTTCGAGTCCGGTCTATGGCATTTTTATTTTGGGAAAACTCTTTAAGGTAGCTTTTCTATTATTATCATTATTATCATTTAACTAATACAAAATATTACAAACTATGATCATCATTATTATTATTATTATTATTATTATTATTATTATTATTATTATTATTATAATTATTATTATTATTATTATTATTATTATTATTATTATTATTATTATTATTATTAATACTAAAAGTATCATTATTTTTAAATTTATCATTTTTTTTTTTAAAATTAGTGCTATTATTAAAACTAACATTCTTATCAAAATTATCTTGTTTTATCATAATTATTATTATAATTAGTATTATTTTTATCATTATTATTATTAGTATTACTAATATATCAAATAAAGATTTTTCTATATAAACATATCTTATTAACATAAAACATAACTATATTGAGATTTTTGTAATAAATATTAGTTATCTATTTAATGTATATAAAAATAAATATATCTAATTAAGTTACTAATGGAACATATAATTTATTAAAATAACAACCATATCAATAATAATATGTAAATTTATTCGATTACCAAGATATGTGTTAATACATATATATAAATGATATACGTTCGTGAATCCGAGGCTAACCCTATACATGTTCAATGTCGTCATATGTATTTTTACTACAAAATACAGTATGGTGAGTTTCATATGATCCCTTTTACTCTCTACATTTTTGGGCTGAGAATACATGCAAATGCTTTGTTAACTGATTTACAATATTTATATGTGTGAGTTTCATTTACCTTTTTTACCCTTTATATTTTTGGGCTGAGAATACATGCGCAACTTTTATAACTGTTTTACGAAATAGACACAAGTAATCGAAATTACGTTCTATGGTTGAATGATCGAAACTGAATATGCCCCTTTTTATTAAGTCTGGTAATCTAAGAATTAGGGAACAGACACCCTAATTGACGCGAACTCTAAAGATAGATCTATCGGGCCTGACAACCCCAACCGGACTGGACGACCAGTATTCAACGGTTGCACAGTACTTCGTTTTGGTGACTACACTTGGTACGGTGTAGTGAGATTTCATAATAAAGGGAATATGCGACGTTGATTAAATGTTAAGTATGGTTACCAAGTGCTCAACCACTTAGAATGCTTTACATACACTTGCGAGTGTATTATGTTTATGATTATTAAATCTTGTGGTCTATTGAAAAATTGAAATGATTGTTATGATAAACCTATGAACTCACCAACCTTTTGGTTGACACTTTAAAGCATGTTTATTCTCAGGTACGAATTAAGTCTTCCGCTGTGCATTTGCTCAATTTAAGGACATTACTTGGAGTCGATCATCGCAATGGGACCAAATGTTGATGACTTCGTCCAGGTGGATAAGGACGGGTCGTCACAGGTGGTATCAGAGCGGTGGTCTTAGCGAAACAGGTCTTGCATTAATGTGTCTAATTGATAGTTGTTTAGATGCATTAGTGGATCTGGACTTCGACCTTAGCTGCATATTATAAGTATTGTATATCATTCCTAGTGGAAAATTTCCTGCTAATCATTCCTAAGTCTAGACATGCCTTACTGCCTTTATTGCATAGATAGTGTATAGACAAATTTATATCTTAGCGTATCTATTACGGTAAACTTTGCCTGATATCTTCCGTAAATTTCTCCGTAATTTAAGGGATCCTGGTACTATATATATCTAGGCATATTATGCATTGAGAATACCATCCAACTATCATTTGCTGTCACTAACCTTTTCATACCAAAAATCTTTTCTGTGATCGCGTACGATGGCCTCTACGAATCGACCAAGTTCTTCTGACTCTGAAGATAGCGTGACGGGAGCGCACCAACCGATCAACTACCGTGATTTCTTTAGAAAGTGGGGATGGGTTCGCGAAATACTTACCCTATGGAGAAATGAAGAAGGTACTCCATATCACGAGCCGAACTTACCACCTAACGTCGGAGTGCTCGACCCGCTCACCGGCGAACCTGTTCGCAACACCGTTTATACCCTTTTTGCAAGAATTTTTCGTCTTGAGGCTACCATTAACGGAACTAGAGAAGATATCCAACCTCTACCTCACACTGATAACCAACCAGGGTTAGTAGAAGAAGTTAAAGAACTCCAAGCTCGGGTGTTAACTTTAGAGAGCACGGTACACAATTTGCAAGCACTAGCAGTATCATCAACGCCAGTAACATCACCAGCCTCAGCACCAACAGAACTAGTACCACCAAGAACAACATCCGTGTCACCAGCTTCGACATTTCATTCTGTACCTCGAGTATAATCATCGTTCTACATGACGTTCTACATCATTTATCTTAGTTCGACATAGTGATTATGTAACCTCTAATGTATTAGAGATTATATATTCTTGTTCTAACGGTAAATCAGATGAGTTAATATCATATTAACTCATTAAATCCATGATTGTATCTGAAGAAAATATATATGTATATATGTTTTCATAAAGATTGTAATTAAAAATTCTTTAGTACAAAGTGTTAATTGTGAAAATATTTTAACGGGTAGGTAATACCCGAGGAATATTCAGATTTCACATTAATAAGTTACAATGTACATTCTTCGAAGCTGATTCAACAGTCGTTTACTATCCTACTTACATCCACCGATATACGTATCCGTTCACCACAGAATAACCATTTTCATTCAATTTCATTTTTGGATTTTGATCTATCAGAATCCAACAAGTGGCATAATGAAAAAAACATCGGACAAAGTAAAATTTGTTAGAAACAAACGAACTAACTAATTGAAATATTGTTAAGAATCCACGCTAACTGTTCCTAGCTAACTGTTCCTAGCTAACTGGTTACATTTTATTTATCGCAATTTACATTCTCGCAATTGTACTTATCGTCATTTAATTTCTGTTATTTACTTTACGCACTTTATTTATCGTCATTTAATTTCTGTTATTTATTTTTACGCATTTTTAATATCGGGACACGTATACAAGGTTTTGACATATCATATCGACGCATCTATATATATTATTTGGAATAACCATAGACACTCTATATGCAGTAATGCGGGAGTTAGCTATACAGGGTTGAGGTTGATTCTACAATAATATATATAGTTTGAGTTGTGATCGAGTCTGAGACGTATACGGGTCACGAAACGTATTAAATAATTCGAATATTATATATTAAACTATATATGAATTATTGGATTGTTAACTGTGGACTAATAATATTGGACAATTAAAATGAATTAAAATATTGATTGTAACATATGAAACTAAACATTTCTTCAAGTTTGCCACTTGATCTCATTTTAAACCTCATTTGTATCTTGACGATT
The DNA here is from genome assembly GCF_046630445.1 of Rutidosis leptorrhynchoides. Classification (NCBI taxonomy): domain Eukaryota; kingdom Viridiplantae; phylum Streptophyta; class Magnoliopsida; order Asterales; family Asteraceae; genus Rutidosis; species Rutidosis leptorrhynchoides. The sequence continues at coordinate 677,482,970 of NC_092333.1, forward strand.
ACAATCTGCGTTCAAATCTTTCATGATTCTTGAAAACACCTCGATCGAGAGGATGAACCAGCCGCATTTCATCTACGGAAGAAAAGGTTGATGCATATAGTTATGCACCTGAAAAACCCTCGGAAACTGAATAAACGTTTAACACATAGCTGTGTTAATTTCTTTAGTGTTATTATTACCCAAAATAACTTTGCAATTCTTCTTCAAATTAGCCAATTTTGTCACAGCTCCAGCAAGTCAATTCCGACTTTTCATCCGAAACAACCTTATTATAACCTTGATATATATGCGTACTCTTTATTGATACCGGGGAACCTTTTATATTTCACCATATTACCATCAGCGTTTAATCATCTAAAAACACAATTCTCCTGAAACCACCTCAGTTTGATACCCGATGACCCAGATCCGTTAACTTTGAAAATGCTGATAAAGTAGCATGTTGTAGATGGTCTTAATGGCCAATAGTTGATGATAAAGAAGGAAGTGTTAGGAACGCTCGATAGAAAATTTGGTACTAAAAATCGGATTGAGCACACCGTGAAGGAAACAAAGAATAAATACAAATACCAAACCCTATATTCAAAGAATCCAGGTAATTCTGGATCCGATGAAATCTTTAGAGAATATCTTGCTCCAAAGTTGTGTTAAAATCTTGCGGAAAATCTTTCTTCATTCACCTTCGAACTTAGAAATTTCAAAATATCATCATAAATATCTTCGATATTTCTGAGGATATTTACATAAATATTCTTGTCCGAAATTATCTACCTCTTCGTGTTTCCAGTATCCCATTATATTGGAAATTTCGGTAAAATCCAAGTATAAATTATGAATGAATTATGGAGAAATGTTGGGAACTGAAACATGAGTTAGTATAATATAATGCGCTTGGCCAACGTGATTATATTACAGTAAAACATGCTGAGTTTCTAATGAAATGTGATGATGGTTCACAATAGATTATACCATCATCATGTGTCATGTTACATAACTCTTTCATTCTACATAACCTCTGAACTTATCAAGAAGAATATATTCTTGATAATTCTATCTTCAGTAATTTTGATAAATTTGAAAATCAAATCGTGCCATCATGTTCCTTCTTGCCTAAGAACATTATAATCATTCGAACTTCTATATTTACAAATTCTGGACCATTATTCGCTTGACTTGAAGTCGGGAAGAGAAAACAAAAGCATAGAGCTTCGAAATATAAGGGAGAATATAAAGCCCGATAACAACACATAAATTACAAACCGTGTATGTCAATGTTTATCGCAACATAAAGACACGGAAGAATTAAAAACAATATAACCCCAAAGGCGAAGTAGAAGAAAGTAGATTCCTCTTGTGGAAGTTGAAAAAGGAGAATGAATGTTGCGATAGTAAGGATGAGGACAACGATCAGAACTGGATTAAGCATTTTCACAATTGTTTGAAAGTATGGATCGAGAAGAAAGAATTGAAGTGGCGAAAATAATGGAACGAAAGAAGTCTATTTATAGTGAAAATACTAGACAAAGAAATTAAGACAGATTTCCACATTTAATTGGAGAGATCCTAATTTCCTTATTCGCCGAAGAGGCAAATCTTTTAGATTTTAAAGATTTTCTTTAATCCCTTGAATTCCGGAATTCAACCAAGACAACGTCAAAAGTTAAGACGCACCTTATTTTCTAAATTCCACCATGACTACAGCAAAAAGTTAAATCTCTATCTCAATCTATTGTGACAGCTTCACTCGTACGCTTCACCTAACCAAATCGTTTTATCTATATTACTCAATAATGATAAAACTCTATTTAACAACTCATATTCATCATGAAAACATTTTTAGTGTTAGCCATGACGACCTCGATCAAATTTCGGGACGAAATTTCTTTAACGGGTAGGTACTGTCACGACCCAAAAAATTTCGACTAATTTTAAACCAAACTCTCGATACGATATTGTATTTTGACACGATAAGCAAAGTCTGTAAAGTTGAATCTCAGAAATTTTGAACTGTTTGATATATTCATTTAACTTCGACTATTCCTGACGATTCACGAACCTTTAATTATAGATAGATATGTGTGTGTATATATATTTATCTGAAATATTATATATTGTTCTTATTAAATGTAATTATGATACTATGATAATTATTATTTAAAAACATGTCTATATATAAATAATGTATATTAAATATATATTTTGCGATTTCGAATCTATTTAGTAAATGTCTAATTTCACTTAATTAACATTTGATGGATATTACATGAGTAAAATATAAACTAATATTATTTTAAAATAAACGGTGATTCGAAAATGAGTTCTATAAATTTTAGGCTTAATTAAAATGTATTTAGGAACTATTTGTTAAGTTTTAACACTTTTTATATTTTACCCATAAATGAGAGAGAGGATTGATGTAATATTTTATTTATAAATTAATGATCAAATTTTATACCATAATGACTAAAATAAATAAAGACATTTAATTTAAAAATATGAGATTTTTTAGAGGACTTTTTATCCGCCACTGATTCACAACGGAGTACGATATATTCCCCGGAAAACTGTCGGTAGTATTAATATTAAAGATCACACGTTTAAGTTAATATTTATTATAATATTACATTTCACTGTGATTGCTTTTCAATTTATCAACAACTACCTAATATATACCTAATATATATATATGAATATAACTAAGAGATATAATACATATACAAGGCATAGAGATAGTTTAATCATCACCATCTCCAAACCTTCCACCGCCACCCTGTATCATCTCCACCACACATCACCACCGAGACCACCACTTCACCGGCATCTACCATAACCGCCACCACCTTCTCTCTACATATGTATACACCCGTATCACCCTACACCACACCACTTAATTAATCTCCTCCAAACCATTCGACTACCACCATCATGTCACAACCTTCAATCACGATCACCCCCATAACTCGTCACCCTCGTTTTAAACCATGTGACCTACCACCTCATCTTCTCCATCATCACCCGTCAACACCTTGTATTTTCTGTTATCTATCGCACCATCACAACCAACAACTACTGTTACTATATTATAACTTCTACAGCTACTATGAACCGCTGTAAAACGCCACCATAACCTCCATAATCCACCACCCTACAACCATCAAAACAGTGACCTTCCCTCTTCTTTTGTAAAACCCGACGACAACCATTACCACCGGTCATCCTTCATCGACCCACTTCAACCATTAAACTTGAAACCACCACCTTCTTTCATTTTTTTATTTCATCTTTTCTTATTTCTTTTAATCGATAACTAACCATCACCATTTCTTTCTTCCTTTCATTTAATGGAGTTGGGCCGTGTTTGTAGTTGGGCCAAGAGGTGATCGTATGTAGGAGCATTTTGAAAACGTATTCGTATATGTTAAGTGAATAATCACGCGAGTATTAACCAAAACAAATTGATGGTTTAAGGGTTGAAAGTGTTTGTGTTAACCGAGAGGTCTTGGGTTCGAGTCCGGTCTATGGCATTTTTATTTTGGGAAAACTCTTTAAGGTAGCTTTTCTATTATTATCATTATTATCATTTAACTAATACAAAATATTACAAACTATGATCATTATTATTATTATTATTATTATTATTATTATTATTATTATTATTATTATTATTATTATTATTATTATTATTATTATTATTATTATTAATAATAATACTAAAAGTATCATTATTTTTAAATTTATCATTTTTTTTTAAAAATTAGTGCTATTATTAAAACTAACATTCTTATCAAAATTATCTTGTTTTATCATAATTATTATTATAATTAGTATTATTTTTATCATTATTATTATTAGTATTACTAATATATCAAATAAAGATTTTTCTATATAAACATATCTTATTAACATAAAACATAACTATATTGAGATTTTTGTAATAAATATTAGTTATCTATTTAATGTATATAAAAATAAATATATCTAATTAAGTTACTAATGGAACATATAATTTATTAAAATAACAACCATATCAATAATAATATGTAAATTTATTCGATTACCAAGATATGTGTTAATACATATATATAAATGATATAGGTTCGTGAATCCGAGGCTAGCCCTATACATGTTCAATGTCGTCATATGTATTTTTACTATAAAATACAGTATGGTGAGTTTCATATGATCCCTTTTACTCTCTACATTTTTGGGCTGAGAATACATGCAAATGCTTTATTAACTGATTTACAATATTTATATGTGTGAGTTTCATTTACCTTTTTTACCCTTTATATTTTTGGGCTGAGAATACATGCGCAACTTTTATAACTGTTTTACGAAATAGACACAAGTAATCGAAATTACGTTCTATGGTTGAATGATCGAAACTGAATATGCCCCTTTTTATTAAGTCTGGTAATCTAAGAATTAGGGAACAGACACCCTAATTGACGCGAACTCTAAAGATAGATCTATCGGGCCTGACAACCCCAACCGGACTGGACGACCAGTATTCAACGGTTGCACAGTACTTCGTTTTGGTGACTACACTTGGTACGGTGTAGTGAGATTTCATAATAAAGGGAATATGCGACGTTGATTAAATGTTAAGTATGGTTACCAAGTGCTCAACCACTTAGAATGCTTTACATACACTTGCGAGTGTATTATGTTTATGATTATGAAATCTTGTGGTCTATTGAAAAATTGAAATGATTGTTATGATAAACCTATGAACTCACCAACCTTTTGGTTGACACTTTAAAGCATGTTTATTCTCAGGTACGAATTAAGTCTTCCGCTGTGCATTTGCTCAATTTAAGGACATTACTTGGAGTCGATCATCGCAATGGGACCATCAACCACTGTAACGACCCGTCAAAATCGCTATTGACGCGGCACGTTAATCATTGATTCCACAGTGAGGTTTTGACCTCTATATGATACGTTTTGATAAAATATTGCATTCATTAAAATAAGTGACTTTCTAAACCTAGAAAGTTATAAACATGTGAGTGAGTGCTTAGGTATAAGCAAAACCCCGAAATACATAAGTCTTTAATTTACAGGTTGACATCACAGTCCAGTTATTTATTACACAACGCAGTTTTATTTTGAATGCAATAAACTTTGTACAAAGCATGAGAGACTCCATGCAGGCAACAAGCACATCACAGCGGAAGCATTCTAAGGACCTGAGAATAAAACATGCTAAAAAGTCAACACGAATGTTGGTGAGTTATAGGTTTAATTGCTCGAGTCATAAACATATATAAAGATAGACCACAAGATTTCATCAAAAGTTTATCAATAGATTCTACGTAACAGAGCACCCTGGTAACTAAACTTAACTCTATAGTGATAATTACTCCATTCGTTTTAATACACGCAAACCAACGTGTCTTAAACTCAAATAACATACGTCCGTTAAAAGGCTAGCGCTCTAGCTCGGACGGGGATGTCAAGCCCTATGGATCCATATACAATTATTCGCGCCCACCAGTCCATATCCTATGTACTGGCAGCTACTAGTTACCAAAACTAAGGGATTTTCGGTTTAACTCAGTGTAGAATTTTGTATGTACTTGTGTCTTATTGCGTTTAAAATAAATTGCATGTATTCTCAGCCCAAAAATATTTAAAGCATTTAAAAAGGGAGACTATAACTCACAGTTCAATATTGAGACTCAATATTGTAGGCAAATTGCGTAGACGTAATGACGGTAGACGACTGTATGGTTGGCCTTGGATTCAAGAACAATACCCCAAACAATACCCAATATTTCCTTAGCTTAAAGCGGTTTGAAACCCGAATTAAACAGCCTCGAATATACTTTATTATTATTAACTTAAATTAAAATTATAATTATAATTATAAATTAAAATTCGATTTACATAAGAAAATATGTTGTGAAGTATATCGTCGAACAAACTGGCCTTTTTATAGTATTTTTCGATTTACTGTAGCTCATGCGATCGCATGAGTTTTCAGTGTTTTTTTTGCCATGCGATCGCATGGCCGCCTTTCCCGTTTTGTTTGCTAGTTCATCGACATCAAATAGTATTCACTAGCAAATAGTGTTTACTGTAGCAAATAGTGTTTTACTGTAGCAAATAGTGTTTTACTGTAGCAAATAGTGTTTTACTGTAGGAAAGTCGTTTTTACTTGTACATATATATATACATACATATAATTGTTCATGAATCGTCGAGAGTAGTCAAAGGTAATTGTATATATGAAACAGTTCTAAAAATTTTGAGACTCAATCTAACAGACTTTGTTTAACGTGTCAAAATAATAAATCGTATAGAGAATTGGTTTAAATAAGTCGAAATTTTCCGGGTCATCACATAACCTCCCCGTTAAAGAAAATTTCGTCCCGAAATTTTGAGTAGTACCTGTTTTATGAGCGATATCAGTGAACAAATGTGGATACTTTTGCTTCATTTGATCCTCACGTTCCCAAGTAAACTCGGGTCCTCGTCTAGCATTCCAACGAACTCTAACTATCGGTATTTTGCTTTGTTTTAATTGTTTGACCTCACGGTCCATGATTTCAACAGGTTCTTCGACAAAATGGAGTTTATCATTGATTCGTATTTCGTCAAGAGGAATTACGACATCCTCTTCAGCTAAACATTTCTTCAAATTTGACACGTGAAATGTGTCATGAACACTACTAAGTTCTTGCGGTAGCTTTAATCGATAAGCAACTGCTCCAATTCTTTCGGTGATTTCAAAGGGTCCTACGTACCTTGGACTTAGCTTTCCTCGTTTACCGAATCGCACAACACCTTTCCAGGGTGACACTTTCAACATGACTTTGTCGCCCACTTGAAATTCTAGCGGTTTTCTTCTTACATCAGCATAACTCTTTTGGCGACTCATGGCCGTTTTCAATCGCTGTTGTATTTGAATGATCTTTTCGGTGGTTTCGTGAATAATTTCTGGTCCAGTAAGTTGTCTTTATCCTACTTCACTCCAACATATAGGAGATCTGCACTTTCTACCGTAAAGTGCTTCAAATGGCGCTGCGTTGATGCTCGTATGATAGCTGTTATTGTATGAAAATTCTGCCAACGGCAAGTGTCGATCCCAACTGGTTCCAAAGTCAATTACGCATGCCCGTAACATGTCTTCCAATGTTTGTATTGTTCTTTCACTTTGACCATCTGTCTGTGGGTGATAAGCGGTGCTCATATCTAATCGAGTTCCCAATGTTTTTTGTAATGACTGCCAGAAACGTGATGTGAATCGGGTGTCGCGATCAGATATGATAGAGATGGGTACACCATGCCTGGAAACTACTTCCTTCAAATATAGGCGTGCTAATTTCTCCATACTGTCTGTCTCCTTTATTGGTAGAAAGTGAGCTGATTTAGTTAGACGATCAACTATCACCCAAATAGTATCATGACTACTTGCAGTCCTTGGCAATTTCGTCATGAAATCCATGGTTATTCTTTCCCATTTCCACTGCGGAATTTCTGGTTGTTGCAGTAATCCTGACGGCTTTTGGTGCTCAGCTTTGACCTTTGCACACGTTAAACATTTGCTTACATAAGTAGCAATTTCTGTTTTCATATTAGGCCACCAATAAAACTTCTTGAGATCGTGGTACATTTTCCCGTTTCCTGGGTGAATTGAGTACCTCGTTTTGTGTGCTTCATCCAGTACTAGTTGCCTTAGGTTACCATGTTTTGGTACCCATATCCTACCAGCAAAATACAGGGTTCCATCAGCTTTTACTTCAAGTTGTTTTTCTAACCCTTTGCTCATTTTGCCTTTTTCGTTTTCTTCTTTTAAAGCTTCTAACTGTGCTGCTTGAATTTGCTTTGTGAGATCAGTACGAATTGTAATATTCAAAGCTCGGACCCTAAGAGGTTTTACTCTTTCTTTTCGACTTAAGGCATCAGCTACAACATTAGCCTTTCAAGGTGGTAACGGATTTCACAATCGTAATCGTTTAACAACTCTACCCAGCGACGTTGCCTCATATTGAGTTGTTTTTGATCAAAAATATGCTGAAGACTCTTATGGTCAGTGTACACTGTACACTTGGTGCCATATAGATAGTGTCTCCATATTTTGAGTGCAAAAACTACTGCTCCAAGTTCTAAATCATGCGTCGTATAGTTCTTTTCATGAATTTTTAGTTGTCGTGAGGCATATGCGATAACTTTTGTGCGTTGCATTAATACACATCCTAAACCTTGGCGCGAAGCGTCACAATAGATCACGAAATCATCATTTCCTTCCGGTAATGACAAAATGGGTGCAGACGTTAACTTCTTCTTTAATAACTGGAATGAGGATTCCTGTTCTGTGGACCAATCATACTTCTTTCCCTTTTGAGTCAATGCAGTTAAGGGTTTGGCGATTCTAGAGAAATCTTGAATGAATCTTCGGTAGTAACCAGCAAGACCTAAGAATTGGCGAATTTGTGTTGGAGTCTTCGGGGTTTCCCATTTACTAATGGCTTCGATCTTGGCGGGGTCAACTTTAATTCCATGTTTACTGACAACATGGTCCAAAAATTGTACTTCTTGTAACCAGAAATCACACTTCGAAAATTTTGCGTACAATTTTTCTTTCTTGAGTATCTCCAGTACCAGTCTTAAGTGTTGCTCATGTTCTTCCTTGTTCTTCGAGTAAATCAATATGTCGTCGATAAAAACAATGACAAATTTGTCTAAATACGGTCTACAGATGTGATTCATTAGATCCATGAATACTGCTGGAGCATTAGTTAATCCAAAAGGCATGACTAGAAACTCATAGTGACCGTAACGGGTTCTGAACGCGGTTTTAGGAACATCTTCTTCCTTCACTCTCAGTTGATGATATCCGGAGCGTAGATCAATCTTAGAATAAACACTTGATCCTTGCAATTGATCAAACAAATCATCAATCCTCAGTAATGGGTACCGATTCTTGATCGTTAATTTGTTTAATTCTCGGTAATCTATGCACATTCTCATAGATCCATCCTTCTTCTTGACGAACAGAATAGGAGCACCCCAAGGTGAAAAACTAGGACGAATAAATCCACGGTCCGATAATTCTTGCAACTGGTCTTGTAATTCTTGCATTTCTGAAGGTGCAAGTCTATATGGAGATCGGGCTACAGGTGCAGCTCCTGGTATGAGATCAATCTGGAATTCTACACATCTGTGTGGAGGTAGCCCCGGTAATTCTTCTGGAAATACTCCGGGATATTCTCTTACAACCGGCATGTCATTAATGCTTCTTTCTTCAGTATCGATCTTCTTTACATGTGCCAGAATAGCATAACAACCTTTTCTTATAAGTTTCTGGGCCTTCATACAGCTGATAAAGTTCAGCTTTGAGTTGCTCTTCTCCCCATAAATCATTAATGACGTTTCATCCTTACGAGGGATGCGGATTGCTTTCTCAGCGCAAACAACTTCCGCTCTTGTTTTGGACATCCAGTCCATCCCAACGATTACGTCAAAACTTCCTAATTCTACGGGTATCAAATCGATTTTGAAGGTTTCACCAGCGAGATTCATTTCGCAACCATGGCAAATTTTATCGGCTTTTATCAGTTTACCATTAGCTAATTCAATAGTATATTTATCGTCTAGAGGTAATGATGCACATTTTAGTTTAAAACTAAAGTCTTTACACATATAACTTCTATCAGCACCCGTATCAAACATAATAGAAGCTAGTTGATTATTAATGGTAAACGTACCCGTGACAAGATTAGGATCCTCACGTGCTTTACTGGCACTAACATTAAATGCCCTCCCACGTGCGGGTTCTTTGTTCTTCTCCTTATCAGGGCATTGATTTATAAAGTGACCAGACTTCCCGCATCCAAAACATTTCTTGACATCGGTCAGTTTTGTCTTTACTTCAGAAACGGTGGCATAACAATCTTTCGCCACATGTCCTTTATTGTTGCACTTATCACAGACCACTTGACAATAACCTGCATGATGTGTGTAACATCTTTTGCAGAACGGATGGGGTCCCTTATAGTTTGGACTTGCAGTTGCCCCATCTTGTTTACCTTTAAAAGTTTCTTGTTTCTTCAGGTGAGTACTTTTGCCCTTAAAGTCTTCCCATTTCCTCTTTCCTTCAGTTGTCTTGACTTCGGTAATTGGTGCCTTAATCGAACTCTCTGTGATCTGGTCCATGAGTTGGTGTGCCATTGTCATGGCTTCCTGCATCGTATTCGATTTGGACGATGTAACATTTCCTTTGATATTGATCGATAAACCGTCAATATACATTTCTATCTTTCGTTTCTCATTTGGCACCAATTCGGGACACAACAAGGCCAGTTCCATGAAACGCTTTTCATAGTTATTGAGATTCGCGCCGATAACCTTCAGATTACGTAACTCAGATTCCATTTTTCTGGTCTCGTTTCGAGGACAGTACTCCTCGATTAGCATCTTTTTCAGTTCTTCCCAAGAGATATCATATGCCGTATCTATTCCTTCTGCTTTAGCATAATTGTTCCACCAAGTAAGTGCACCATCTTGCAACGTGCACGAAGCATACTTTGACTTGTCTCCGTTCGCACAATTACTGATTTTGAAAACGGACTCCATCTTTTCAAACCATCGGGTTAGATCGACTGGTCCCTCAGTTCCACTAAACGTCTGTGGTTTGCATCCTTGAAAAGTTTTGTATGAGCATCCGTTTCGTGAATTTGTGTTTACGGCTGCTGCTTTAGCTGCTGCTTCGGCTGTTGCTTTTGCTGCTTCGGTTGCAGCAATTCTTTCATTCACACGTTTCTTGACTAGTTTCTCAAACTCAGCATCCGACATTTGAGACATGTTTCTTCAATAAACACAACAGATATAATTTAATCATATAGAATTTTATAGGTAAAATGAGTTGTCAATAGTTAATCGTAGCATATTAATAATATGAACCGATTATTATAAAAGCCTTTTCTTCTTATTAGCATTTTATAATTATTTCTAGGGTATTACCTACCCGTTAAGTTCATACATAATAGCTAGTACAAGGAATTAACTACTAAAATCCTAATAATATTCCACTATGAAAAATTATAGCGAGTTACTACATTGGAATATTATTAGGATTTTAGTAGTTAATTCCTTGTACTAGCTATTATGTATGAACTTAACGGGTAGGTAATACCCTAGAAATAATTATAAAATGCTAATAAGAAGAAAAGGCTTTTATAATAATCGGTTCATATTATTAATATGCTACGATTAACTATTGACAACTCATTTTACCTATAAAATTCTATATGATTAAATTATATCTGTTGTGTTTATTGAAGAAACATGTCTCAAATGTCGGATGCTGAGTTTGAGCAACTAGTCGAGAAACGTGTGAATGAAAGAATTGCTGCAACCGAAGCAGCAAAAGCAACAGCCGAAGCAGCAGCTAAAGCAGCAGCCGTAAACACAAATTCACGAAACGGATGCTCATACAAAACTTTTCAAGGATGCAAACCACATACGTTTAGTGGAACTGAGGGACCAGTCGGTCTAACCTGATGGTTTGAAAAGATGGAGTCCGTTTTCAAAATCAGTAATTGTGCGAACGGAGACAAGTCAAAGTATGCTTCGTGCACGTTGCAAGATGGTGCACTTACTTGGTGGAACAATTATGCTAAAGCAGAAGGAATAGATATGGCATATGATATCTCTTGGGAAGAACTGAAAAAGATGCTAATCGAGGAGTACTGTCCTCGAAACGAGATCAGAAAAATGGAATCTGAGTTACGTAATCTGAAGGTTATCAGCGCGAATCTCAATAACTATGAAAAGCGTTTCATGGAACTGGCCTTGTTGTGTCCCGAATTGGTGCCAAATGAGAAACGAAAGATAGAAATGTATATTGACGGTTTATCGATCAATATCAAAGGAAATGTTACATCGTCCAAACCGAATACGATGCAGGAAGCCATGACAATGGCACACCAACTCATGGACCAGATCACGGAGAGTTTGATTAAGGCACCAATTACCGAAGTCAAGACAACTGAAGGAAAGAGGAAATGGGAAGACTATAAGGGCAAAAGTACTCACCTGAAGAAACAAGAAACTTTTAAAGGTAAACAAGATGGGGCAACTGCAAGTCCAAACTATAAGGGACCCCATCCGTTCTGCAAAAGATGTTACACACATCATGCAGGTTATTGTCAAGTGGTCTGTGATAAGTGCAACAAGAAAGGACATGTGGCGAAAGATTGTTATGCCACCGTTTCTGAAGTAAAGACAAAACTGACCGATGTCAAGAAATGTTTTGGATGCGGGAAGTCTGGTCACTTTATAAATCAATGCCCTGATAAGGAGAAGAACAAAGAACCCGCACGTGGGAGGGCATTTAATGTTAGTGCCAGTAAAGCACGTGAGGATCCTAATCTTGTCACGGGTACGTTTACCGTTAATAATCAACTAGCTTCTATTATGTTTGATACGGGTGCTGATAGAAGTTATATGTGTAAAGACTTTAGTTTTAAACTAAAATGTGCATCATTACCTCTAGACGATAAATATACTATTGAATTAGCTAATGGTAAACTGATAAAAGCCGATAAAATTTGCCATGGTTGCGAAATGAATCTCGCTGGTGAAACCTTCAAAATCGATTTGATACCCGTAGAATTAGGAAGTTTTGACGTAATCGTTGGCATGGACTGGATGTCCAAAACAAGAGCGGAAGTTGTTTGCGCTGAGAAAGCAATCCGCATCCCTCGTAAGGATGAAACGTCATTAATGATTTATGGGGAGAAGAGCAACTCAAAGCTGAACTTTATCAGCTGTATGAAGGCCCAGAAACTTATAAGAAAAGGTTGTTATGCTATTCTGGCACATGTAAAGAAGATCGATACTGAAGAAAGAAGCATTAATGACATGCCGGTTGTAAGAGAATATCCCGGAGTATTTCCAGAAGAATTACCGGGGCTACCTCCACACAGATGTGTAGAATTCCAGATTGATCTCATACCAGGAGCTGCACCTGTAGCCCGATCTCCATATAGACTTGCACCTTCAGAAATGCAAGAATTACAAGACCAGTTGCAAGAATTATCGGACCGTGGATTTATTCGTCCTAGTTTTTCACCTTGGGGTGCTCCTATTCTGTTCGTCAAGAAGAAGGATGGATCTATGAGAATGTGCATAGATTACCGAGAATTAAACAAATTAACGATCAAGAATCGGTACCCATTACCGAGGATTGATGATTTGTTTGATCAATTGCAAGGATCAAGTGTTTATTCTAAGATTGATCTACGCTCCGGATATCATCAACTGAGAGTGAAGGAAGAAGATGTTCCTAAAACCGCGTTCAGAACCCGTTACGGTCACTATGAGTTTCTAGTCATGCCTTTTGGATTAACTAATGCTCCAGCAGTATTCATGGATCTAATGAATCGCATCTGTAGACCGTATTTAGACAAATTTGTCATTGTTTTTATCGACGACATATTGATTTACTCGAAGAACAAGGAAGAACATGAGCAACACTTAAGACTGGTACTGGAGATACTCAAGAAAGAAGAATTGTACGCAAAATTTTCGAAGTGTGATTTCTGGTTACAAGAAGTACAATTTTTGGGCCATGTTGTCAGTAAACATGGAATTAAAGTTGACCCCGCCAAGATCGAAGCCATTAGTAAATGGGAAACCCCGAAGACTCCAACACAAATTCGCCAATTCTTAGGTCTTGCTGGTTACTACCGAAGATTCATTCAAGATTTCTCTAGAATCGCCAAACCCTTAACTGCATTGACTCAAAAGGGAAAGAAGTATGATTGGTCCACAGAACAGGAATCCTCATTCCAGTTATTAAAGAAGAAGTTAACGTCTGCACCCATTTTGTCATTACCGGAAGGAAATGATGATTTCGTGATCTATTGTGACGCTTCGCGCCAAGGTTTAGGATGTGTATTAATGCAACGCACAAAAGTTATCGCATATGCCTCACGACATCTAAAAATTCATGAAAAGAACTATACGACGCATGATTTAGAACTTGGAGCAGTAGTTTTTGCACTCAAAATATGGAGACACTATCTATATGGCACCAAGTGTACAGTGTACACTGACCATAAGAGTCTTCAGCATATTTTTGATCAAAAACAACTCAATATGAGGCAACGTCGCTGGGTAGAGTTGTTAAACGATTACGATTGTGAAATCCGTTACCACCCCGGAAAGGCTAATGTTGTAGCTGATGCCTTAAGTCGAAAAGAAAGAGTAAAACCTCTTAGGGTCCGAGCTTTGAATATTACAATTCGTACTGATCTCACAAAGCAAATTCAAGCAGCACAGTTAGAAGCTTTAAAAGAAGAAAACGAAAAAGGCGAAATGAGCAAAGGGTTAGAAAAACAACTTGAAGTAAAAGCCGATGGAACCCTGTATTTTGCTGGTAGGATATGGGTACCAAAACATGGTAACCTAAGGCAACTAGTACTGGATGAAGCACACAAAACGAGGTACTTAATTCACCCAGGAAACGGGAAAATGTACCACGATCTCAAGAAGTTTAATTGGTGGCCTAATATGAAAACAGAAATTGCTACTTATGTAAGCAAATGTTTAACGTGTGCAAAGGTCAAAGCTGAGCACCAAAAGCCGTCAGGATTACTGCAACAACCAGAAATTCCGCAGTGGAAATGGGAAAGAATAACCATGGATTTCATTACGAAATTTCCAAGGACTGCAAGTAGTCATGATACTATTTGGGTGATAGTTGATCGTCTAACTAAATCAGCTCACTTTCTACCAATAAAGGAGACGGACAGTATGGAGAAATTAGCACGCCTATATTTGAAGGAAGTAGTTTCCAGGCATGGTGTACCCATCTCTATCATATCTGATCGCGACACCCAATTCACATCACGTTTCTGGCAGTCATTACAAAAAGCATTGGGAACTCGATTAGATATGAGCACCGCTTATCACCCACAGACAGATGGTCAAAGTGAAAGAACAATACAAACATTGGAAGACATGTTACAGGCATGCGTAATTGACTTTAGAACCAGTTAGGATCGACACTTGCCGTTGGCAGAATTTTCATACAATAATAGCTATCATACGAGCATCAACGCAGCGCCATTTGAAGCACTTTACGGTAGAAAGTGCAGATCTCCTATATGTTGGAGTGAAGTAGGAGAAAGACAACTTACTGGACCAGAAATTATTCACGAAACCACCGAAAAGATCATTCAAATACAACAGCGATTGAAAACGGCCATGAGTCGCCAAAAGAGTTATGCTGATGTAAGAAGAAAACCGCTAGAATTTCAAGTGGGCGACAAAGTCATGTTGAAAGTGTCACCCTGGAAAGGTGTTGTGCGATTCGGTAAACGAGGAAAGCTAAGTCCTAGGTACGTAGGACCCTTTGAAATCACCGAAAGAATTGGAGCAGTTGCTTATCGATTAAAGCTACCGCAAGAACTTAGTAGTGTTCATGACACATTTCACGTGTCAAATTTGAAGAAATGTTTAGCTGAAGAGGATGTCGTAATTCCTCTTGACGAAATACGAATCAATGATAAACTCCATTTTGTCGAAGAACCTGTTGAAATCATGGACCGTGAGGTCAAACAATTAAAACAAAGCAAAATACCGATAGTTAGAGTTCGTTGGAATGCTAGACGAGGACCCGAGTTTACTTGGGAACGTGAGGATCAAATGAAGCAAAAGTATCCACATTTGTTCACTGATATCGCTCATAAAACAGGTACTACTCAAAATTTCGGGACGAAATTTTCTATAACGGGGAGGTTATGTGATGACCCGGAAAATTTCGACTTATTTAAACCAATTCTCTATACGATTTATTATTTTGACACGTTAAACAAAGTCTGTTAGATTGAGTCTCAAAAATTTTAGAACTGTTTCATATATATAATTACCTTTGACTACTCTCGACGATTCATGAACAATTATATGTATGTATATATATATGTACAAGTAAAAACGACTTTCCTACAGTAAAACACTATTTGCTACAGTAAAACACTATTTGCTACAGTAAAACACTATTTGCTACAGTAAACACTATTTGCTACAGTGAATACTATTTGATGTCGATGAACTAGCAAACAAAACGGGAAAGGCGGCCATGCGATCGCATGGCAAAAAAAACACTGAAAACTCATGCGATCGCATGAGCTACAGTAAATCGAAAAATACTATAAAAAGGCCAGTTTGTTCGACGATATACTTCACAACATATTTTCTTATGTAAATCGAATTTTAATTTATAATTATAATTATAATTTTAATTTAAGTTAATAATAATAAAGTATATTCGAGGGTGTTTAATTCGGGTTTCAAACCGCTTTAAGCTAAGGAAATATTGGGTATTGTTTGGGGTATTGGTCTTGAATCCAAGGCCAACCATACAGTCGTCTACCGTCATTACGTCTACGCAATTTGCCTACAATATTGAGTCTCAATATTGAACTATGAGTTATAGTCTCCCTTTTTAAATGCTTTAAATATTTTTGGGCTGAGTTATTATTATTATTATTATTATTATTATTATTATTATTATTATTATTATTATTATTATTAATACTAAAAGTATCATTATTTTTAAATTTATCAATTTTTTTTTAAAAAATTAGTGCTATTATTAAAACTAGCATTTTTATCAAAATTATCTTGTTTTATCATAATTATTATTATAATTAGTATTATTTTTATCATTATTATTATTAGTATTACTAATATATCAAATAAAGATTTTTCTATATAAACATATCTTATTAACATAAAACATAACTATATTGAGATTTTTGTAATAAATATTAGTTATCTATTTAATGTATATAAAAATAAATATATCTAATTAAGTTACTAATGGAACATATAATTTATTAAAATAACAACCATATCAATAATAATATGTAAATTTCTTCGATTACCAAGATATGTGTTAATACATATATATAAATGATATTGGTTCGTGAATCCGAGGCTAACCCTATACATGTTCAATGTCGTCATATGTATTTTTACTACAAAATACAGTATGGTGAGTTTCATATGATCCCTTTTACTCTCTACATTTTTAGGCTGAGAATACATGCTAATGCTTTATTAACTGATTTACAATATTTATATGTGTGAGTTTCATTTACCTTTTTTACCCTTTATATTTTTGGGCTGAGAATACATGCGCAACTTTTATAACTGTTTTACGAAATAGACACAAGTAATCGAAATTAAATTTCTATGGTTGAATGATCGAAACTGAATATGCCCCTTTTTATTAAGTCTGGTAATCTAAGAATTAGGGAACAGACACCCTAATTGACGCGAACTCTAAAGATAGATCTATCGGGCCTGATAACCCCAACCGGACTGGACGACCAGTATTCAACGGTTGCACAGTACTTCGTTTTGGTGACTACACTTGGTACGGTGTAGTGAGATTTCATAATAAAGGGAATATGCGACGTTGATTAAATGTTAAGTATGGTTACCAAGTGCTCAACCACTTAGAATGCTTTACATACACTTGCGAGTGTATTATGTTTATGATTATGAAATCTTGTGGTCTATTGAAGAATTGAAATGATTGTTATGATAAACCTATGAACTCACCAACCTTTTGGTTGACACTTTAAAGCATGTTTATTCTCAGGTACGAATTAAGTCTTCCGCTGTGCATTTGCTCAATTTAAGGACATTACTTGGAGTCGATCATCGCAATGGGACCATCAACCACTGTAACGACCCGTCAAAATCTCTATTGACGCGGCACGTTAATCATTGATTCCACAGTGAGGTTTTGACCTCTATATGATACTTTTTGATAAAATATTGCATTCATTAAAATAAGTGACTTTCTAAACCTAGAAAGTTATAAACATGTGAGTGAGTGCTTAGGTATAAGCAAAACCCCGAAATACATAAGTCTTTAATTTACAGGTTGACATCACAGTACAGTTATTTATTACACAACGCAGTTTTATTTTGAATGCAATAAACTTTGTACAAAGCATGAGAGACTCCATGCAGGCAACAAGCACATCACAGCGAAAGCATTCTAAGGACCTGAGAATAAAACATGCTAAAAAGTCAACACGAATGTTGGTGAGTTATAGGTTTAATTGCTCGAGTCATAAACATATATAAAGATAGACCACAAGATTTCATCAAAAGTTTATCAATAGATTCTACGTAACAGAGCACCCTGGTAACTAAACTTAACTCTATAGTGATAATTACCCCATTCGTTTTAATACACGCAAACCAACGTGTCTTAAACTCAAATAACATACGTCCGTTAAAAGGCTAGCGCTCTAGCTCGGACGGGGATGTCAAGCCCTATGGATCCATATACAATTATTCGCGCCCACCAGTCCATATCCTATGTACTGGCAGCTACTAGTTACCAAAGCTAAGGGATTTTCGGTTTAACTCAGTGTAGAATTTTGTATGTACTTGTGTCTTATTGCGTTTAAAATAAATTGCATGTATTCTCAGCCCAAAAATATTTAAAGCATTTAAAAAGGGAGACTATAACTCACAGTTCAATATTGAGACTCAATATTGTAGGCAAATTGCGTAGACGTAATGACGGTAGACGACTGTATGGTTGGCCTTGGATTCAAGAACAATACCCCAAACAATACCCAATATTTCCTTAGCTTAAAGCGGTTTGAAACCCGAATTAAAACACCCTCGAATATACTTTATTATTATTAACTTAAATTAAAATTATAATTATAATTATAAATTAAAATTCGATTTACATAAGAAAATATGTTGTGAAGTATATCGTCGAACAAACTGGCCTTTTTATAGTATTTTTCGATTTACTGTAGCTCATGCGATCGCATGAGTTTTCAGTGTTTTTGCCATGCGATCGCATGGCCGCCTTTCCCGTTTTGTTTGCTAGTTCATCGACATCAAATAGTATTCACTGTGGCAAATAGTGTTTACTGTAGCAAATAGTGTTTTACTGTAACAAATAGTGTTTACTGTAGCAAATAGTGTTTTCACTGTAGCACTATAGCAAAATACGGTTTCACTGTAGCAAATAGTGTTTTACTGTAGCAAATAGTGTTTTACTGTAGGAAAGTCGTTTTTACTTGTACATATATATATACATACATATAATTGTTCATGAATCGTCGAGAGTAGTCAAAGGTAATTGTATATATGAAACAGTTCTAAAATTTTTGAGACTCAATCTAACAGACTTTGTTTAACGTGTCAAAATAATAAATCGTATAGAGAATTGGTTTAAATAAGTCGAAATTTTCCGGGTCATCACATATGTTTTAGAGATTATATATTCTTGTTTTAACGGTAAATCAAATGAGTTTAATATCATATTGACTCATTAAATCCATGATTACATCTGAAGAAAATATATATGTATATATATTTTCATAAATATTGTAATTAAAAATTCTTTCGTACAAACTATTAATGATGAAAATATTTTAACGGGTAGGTAATACCCGAGGAATATTTAGATTTTACATTAATAAGTTACACTGTACATTCTTCGAATCTGATTCAACGGTCATTTACTACCCTCCTTACATCCACAGATATACGAATCCGTTCACCACAGAATAACCATTTTTATTCAATTTCATATTTGGATTTTGATCTATCAGAATCCAACAAGTGGCATAATGAAGAAAACATTAGACAAAATAAAATTTGTTAGAAACAAACAAATTAACTATGAGAAATTTTGTTAAGAATCCACGCTAACAAAATCCTAGCTAACTGTTCCTAGCTAACTGTTAATTCCTTATTACATTTTAATTATCGCAATTTATTTTATGGCAATTTAATTTTCGCAATTTTATTTATTGTCATTTAATTTCTGTTATTTATTTTACGCACTTTATTTATCGTCATTTAATTTCTGTAATTATTTTATGCACTTTAAATATCGGGACACGTATACAAGGTTTTGACATATCATATCGACACATCTATATATATTACTTGGAATCACCATAGACACTCTATATGCAGTAATGATCGAGTTCTCTATACAGGGTTGAGGTTGATTCTACAATAATATATATACTTTGAGTTGTGATCGAGTCTGAGACATGTACACGGGTCACGATACGTAGTATTTAATTCGAATATTATATATTAAACTATATACGAATTATTAAATTGCTAACTGTGGACTATCAACTGAGGACCAACATTGGACAATTAAAATGAATTGAAATATTAATTATAACATATGAAACTAAACATTTCTTCAAGTTTGCCACTTGATTTCATCTTAAACCCCAATTGTATCTTGACGATTCCAATATGCGTTCAACCTTTCATGATTCTTGAAAACACCTCAATCGATAGGATGAATCAACCGCACATCATCTACGGAAGGAAAGATTTATGCATATAGTTATGCACCTGAGAAACTCTCGGCAACTGAGTAAACGTTTAACAAGTAGCTGTGCTAATTCCTTAGTGTTATTATTACCCAAAATAACTTAGTAATCCCTTTCAAAGTAGCAAATTTTGTCACAGCTCCAGCAAGTCAACTTCGACTTTTCATTCGAAACAACTTTATTATAACCTTGATATATATGCGTACTCTTTTATTGTACCGGGAAACTTTTTATATTCCATCATATTACCAGCAGACGTACCAGCAACCTCGTTGCTCCTTGGCTTAAATCTCTTCGACAAAACACTATATTTATCTATTGAAGTCTTATCTCGAACTCATCGGCATCTTGTAACAAGAATTGCCATACCAAGTATCGGGAAATCAGCAATCAGTATTTTAAATCTCGCAGCGTTTCTACACCAAAAGTTATATATACATATAACATTTATCTCTTAGAATTATGATCTCTCATTCTGAAACTCTGAACAAATCACAAGGACTAAACTTGTACATAAAGAATCCTAATGATTCTATTTCTGATGAAATCTTTAGCGAATACCTTGCTCCTTAATCGCTCTAAATTATCGTGAATAAATTTCTTCATCACAATTTGATTCTAAAATTCTAAAATATTATCGTATCTTTCAATATTAATATCCTCAATATTTCTGAAGATATCTTCATAAATATTCTTATCTGAAATCATCTACTATCTCACGTTATCAGTATTACATCATAAAGGAAACTGTATAGTTTCTATATTCTGTAAACCTTCGAGTTTAAATTATGAATGTTTTTGAAGTAGTGTTGGGAACTGATGCATGAGTTAGTATAATATAATGACACTTGATCAACGTGATTATATTACAGTAAGTCATGCTGAGTTTCTAGTAGGACGTGATGATTCACAGATTATAACGTCATCATGTGCCATGTTACATAACTCTTTCATTCTGCTTAACTTCTGAACATATTAAGAAAGTATATTCTTGATAGTTCTATTCTCCGTGATTCTGGTAATTTGACAAATCAAATCGTGCTAATACATTCTTTCTTATTTAGAACATGATGTTTATCCGAAATTCCATACTCACGAATTGTGGACCATTACTCGCTTTACTAGAGGTCGAGAGAATAATAAAAACGCAAAGAGCTCCAAAATATAAGAGAAAATATAAAGTCCAATAACAACACGGGGGTTACAAACCGTGAATATTAATACGAATAGCAATATAAAGACACGGTATAATTAAGAATAGTATCACCCCAAGGTAATAGTAGAAGTAAACAGATTGTTCCAGTGGAAGTTGGAAAAGGAGAATGATTATTGCGATAGTAAAGATAAGGACAAGGATCGAAACTGGATTAAGCATTTTCACAATCTTTTGAATTTGGAAATTAAGTATAGGAATGGTAAAAGTAATGGAACGGAAGAAGTTAATTTATAGTGAAAATATCTAATAATGAAATCAAGGCAGATCTCCACATTTAATTAGAAAGATCTTAATTTCCTGATTTACCGAAGAATCAAATCTTATATAGATTCGAAGATTATCTTAAAATCCCTGAGATTCCAGAAATGAACCATGACTACGTCAAAAGTTACGACGAATCTCTATTTCTTTGTTTCAAACTTTTGCGATAGCTTCACTCATACTCTTCGAGTAATCGAATCATATTATCCATATTACTCTATGGTAATAAAACTCTATTTATCAGCTCATATTCGTCAGGAAAACATTCTTATTGTTAGCCATGACCACCTCACTCAAATTTCGGGACGAAATTTCTTTAACGGGTAGGTACTGTGACGACCTGGGAATTTCTGACCAAATTTAAACTTAATCTTTATATGATCTCGACACGATAAGCAAAGTCTGTAATGTTGAGTCTTAAAAATTTTGAAACTATGTTTATATATTCAATTGATCTTCGACTGTTCCCAACGGTTCACGAACAATTATTTATAAATAAATATGTATATATATTATATACATTAAAAAAATTATATATATATATATATATATATATATATATATATATATATATATAAGAAAATATAATATTATGAGTTCATAAAGAATACTTTAATTAATTGGAATGTAATAATTAGAATAATTAAGCTACTGATAAAATAAGTATATATATATATATATATATATATTATAAATCTATATAAGATTTCTATTAAATAAATGTATAGAATATATAAATATTAACTATTCAGTAAATGGCGTCCCGTAATACAATATTACATAAATAAAAAGTGATATTATATTAAATTACAAGTTTGAATATAATAAATATATTAATATTACTTTCATTATTATTGTTAACATCAATATTGTTAATATGATGGTCATAATTAGTATTATTATTATTAATTAACAATAATACAATTTATTAATATTATCATTAGTAAAATTATTATTATCATTTCTATGATTACTTTATTATTACTCTTATTATTTTGATATTATTAATTATTAATATTTTTTACTATTCCTATTAATATTATTATTTTTAGTATCTTTATTATTAGGAATTATCAGTATTTTATTATTAACCTGTTTACACTTATAAAGTTGATAGTCAGATGGAAATAAATTATGTGATAGCAAAATCTTTAATTGGTACGAAGCAGTTACAGGTCATTATCTGTTAAATTTTTTTTATTCATCTGATTAATAACTCATGTACTTCCAGTCTGTAATTTGTTACACGTCCACTTCATAAATTATTTGGGATTTACCTCAAGACTTTAATCCCTCTATATGTGATACAAATGTGAATGAAAAGAGAGAAAATGATAAGAGAAGACAGTTACAAAAATTTGTATTACATTCAAATCAATCGTACAAATCAAATTCCTATCAATAACAATTAAGCTTACAAATTTGTTACACGTCAGTATCTGTTTTTCTTTTTCCTTCCTGACTTCATCTGCTGGAATATTATGTCGACACTCCCCACTAGTTCTTTTCTTTAAATATAAGATAAAAGAAAGGATTATATTACTGGGTTGCCAATCGGTTTGCTACTAAATTACAATGGGGCCGTTATTTTATTTGGACCGAGAATTATTTAATATTTTTTTTTTTTTGATGTTAGGCCATATTAAAAATCCATAAATCGTTTGATTACAGCTATTCGATTATCACTAAGTCTTGGGTTTCTAGTTTACGTATGCATGGTGATGATGTTATAGGGTATGAATGATGATGTTGTAAAGGTTATAACATTAAGGATAGTAATAATCAATGAATGATGATGGTAATCATTTAGTGATGATGAAGAACGAGGTTGTTGAGTTAATGATATAAATGATTATGAGACATGAACGATAATATATGATACATGAAGAAGAAGACGGGTAATTACGGTTTACGTATATTTAAGTTACAAAAGATAACAGAAAGGATCAAGTAGATCAGTTGGTTAGGGATTGTTATGGGTTCGCAGGAGGTCTCAGGTTCAATCCCTGTTATGGCACTCTTTTTAGAAAAAGAACCAGAAAAATGTTGGGCTTGTGCTTGCTGTTGGGCCGTAATATTTAGTTATTGGGCTTAAAAGTCGAATTAAGGGATTTAAAGATCTAGTTGTGATATATAATAGAAAAATAGATTTGGAGTAGATGGTTAGGAGTGTTGATGGGTTAGCGAGAGGTTGCAGGTTCAAGCCTTGGCAAGGGCAATTATTTATTTTTGGAGCTTATTTTGAGGTAGTTATCATATTTATTATTATTATTATTTTTATCACTATTATTATTATTATTACTATAAAAATTATTATCAATATCATTATTAGTATTATTATCATTATTTTAGTAATATCATAATTATTATTTTAACAAATAAAAGATATTTATATAAAAATATAAATTACTACATATATCATAAGTATATCTAATTTACTATTTTTAATATAAAAGAAACATTTATAGATAAATATATAACAATTGAAATGATATAAAATAACAAATAAAATCACTAATAATATATATATTTGTTCGATTACCATTACATGCATTAATATACATGATTGAATATAGGTTCGTGAGTCCGAGGTCAACCATACACTTGTTAAATGACATCATATGTATTTTTACTATAAAATACAGTATGGTGAGTTTCATTTGCCTTTTTACCCCTTTATATTTTTGAGCTGAGAATACATGCGCAATTTTTATAAATGTTTTACGAAATAGACACAAGTAATTGAAACTACATTATATGGGTGAATGATTGAAGCCGAATATGCCCTTTTGCTTGGTAACCTAAGAATTAGTAAACCGATCTACTAATTGACGCGAATCCTAAAGATAGATCTATTGGGCCTAACGAACCCCATCCAAAGTACCGGATGCGTTAGTACTTCGAATTCGTTTTTATCATGTCCGAAGGATTTCCCGGAATGATAGAGGATATTCTTATATGCATCTTGTTAATGTCGGTTACCAGGTGTTCAACATATGAATGATTATTTTTGTCTCTATGCATGGGACGTATATTTATGAGAACTGGAAATGAAATTCTTGTGGTCTATTAAAATGATGGAAATGATTATTTATGTTAAACTAATGAACTCACCAACCTTTTGGTTGATACTTTAAAGCATGTTTATTCTCAGGTATGAAAGAAATCTTCCGCTGTGCATTAGCTCATATTAGAGACATTACTTGGAGTCATTCATGACATATTTCAAAAGACGTTGCATTCGAGTCGTTGAGTTCATCAAGATTATTATTAAGTCAATTATAGTTGGATCTATTAAGAAATGGTATGCATGTCGTCAACTTTTGATGTAAAGCAAGTTTGTCTTTTAAAAACGAATGCAATGTTTGTAAAATGTATCATATAGAGGTCAAGTACCTCACGATGTAATCAACTATTGTGAATCGTTTGTAATCGATATGGACTTCGTACAGATGGATTAGGATGGGTCTCTATAACAAGGCTCGTCGGTTTATTTGAAGATCGATTTACGTTCTGAATATCACCAAATGCAGGTGAAAGAGGATGACATTCCGAAGACTGCTTTTAGGACGCGTTACGGTCATTACGAGTTTATGGTTATGCCGTTTGGATTGACTAACACACCAGCTGTGTTCATGGACCTCATGAACCGAGTGTGTGGGTCATATCTTGACAAGTTTGTCATTGTTTTCATCAATGACATACTTATTTACTCGAAGAATGATCAAGAGCACGAAGAACATTTGAGAAAAGTGCTAGAGTTGCTGAGAAGAGAAAAACTGTCCGCTAAGTTTTTAAAGTGTGCATTTTGGTTAGAAGAAGTTCAATTCCTCAGTCACATAGTGAATAAAGAAGGTATTCAGGTGGATCCAGCAAAGATTGAAACCGTTGAAAAGTGGGAAACCCCGAAAAATCTGAAACACATACGCCAGTTTTTAGGACTAGCTGGTTACTACAGAAGGTTCTGATGTGTGCGAGGTGGTGTACAAAATAGTTATATTTTTACAAGGAAATACTATTAAATACGATACAATTTTACACAAGTGATTTATTTATTTATAGAGTGGATATACCTAAACCTTGCTACAACACTTATAGGCAGTGCACCTAATCGTACAGTAGTGTAGTTTTTAGTATGTCCGGTTCGTCCACAGGGAACTTTAGCCAAGTTTAACGCTATATTTTTAACTTATAATTGTAAAAATACAAAAATATATATAAGTAGTATTATTATTATTATAAAAGGGGGCTTTTACCGTTTAATGTCCGGTTTATCGATTTTAAAATTAAGTCGCAGTTAAAACCTAATGTAAAATATTAAATATATAAAAGACTTAATTTAAAGCGTAAAGTAAATAACGATAATGAAATTGCGATAAATAAAAATGCGATAAATAAAATGACAATAAATAAAAGTGCGATAATTAAAAGTGCAATTAAATATGAAATAAAGGAAATTAAATATGAAATAAAGGAATTATGCTTATTTAAACTTTCGTAATCATGATGTTCGACGTGTTGATTTTAGTTTATTCCCATGGGTTAATTGTCCTTTGTCCTGGATTATTCAATATGTCCGTCTGGTTTTTGTCCATAACAGTCCATCAGTCATAAATATAAAGTGCGAGTGTCCTCGTCAAATTATCCTTATATCCGAAGTCAAATATTCCAACTAATTGGGGACTTAAACTATAATTACACCAAGTGTCCTTGTATATAATTCACCCCTGTTTTAATAAGTCCATTAACTATTAATCCATTCCCGTGTCCGGTTAAATGAACGATTATTAGTACTTATAAATATCCCGCCCATCATGTCCGATCGAGTGTATATGGTTATTTATAGGTACGTACAATTGTAAATCTTTATATTAAATTAACAAACTATCATTTAATTAAACAAATATAAAGCGCATTAATAGCCCATAGTCTAATTTCCACAAGTGTCGTTCTTTTGTCCAAACCCCAATTATGGTACAAAGCCCAATTACCCAATTTTAATATTTAGCCCAACATCATGATTACTTTGGCTTAAATAAGCATAATAATAACTTAGCTACGAGACATTAATTTTAAAAAGGTTGAACATAACTTACAATGATTAATAATAGCGTAGCGTTACACGGACAGAATTTCGACTTACATCCTTACAACATTCGCTAACATACCCTTATTATTAAAATTAAAATTAAAATTAAAATTATAATATATATATATATATATATATATATATATATATATATATATATATATGTTGAGATTGAGGAGAAGAAAAAGATGTATTAAGATCGCTCAAAACTGCGAAATTTATAGGCATGTGGCCACAAAAAGTGGCCCATGCGATCGCATGGATATTAAGCCTACAGGCCATGCGATCGCATGGAGGTAGGTACCAGCTCACATTGCTTTGTTTTCTTTCTTGTCGACAATTTTTATAAATAAATATAATATATAAATAATTTTAAGAATTATTTAAATATTATATTATATTTATGTGCATAGTTGACTCGTAATTTTTAGTCCGTTGCGTCGAGCGTTGAGAGTTGACTCTAGTCCCGGTTCCGGATTTTCGAACGTCCTTACGTACAATTTAATATCTTGTATTTTGCGTTTTGCGTCTTGTACTCTTGTAATTTCGAGACGTTTCTCATTAATAATTTGAACCTCTTTGATTGTACTTTGTACTTTTTAGCTTTTTGGTCGTTTGAGTCTTCAATTCGTCGAATCTGTCTTTTATCTTCACCTTTTATTATTTAAACGAATATCACTTGTAAATAGAACAATTGCAACTAAAAGCTTGTCTTTCTTGAGGGATAATGCTATGAAATATATGTTCGTTTTTAGCATTATCAAATATTGCCACACTTGAGCGTTGCTTGTCCTCAAGCAATATAGTCTTGAAATAAATATATACTAGAATCACTTCTTTATTCTTCACACTTTGTACATCAGTGATTTCTATATGGCGGTATGAACAATGATAGTAACGATGTGGTTTACAGTCCCATATGACTATAAAAATTTATATCCTTAAGGAAATTGGATCTTTATGAAAACATTTGATCTTTTGAAAATTCAATCTAGCTTTTACCCTAGATAAGTTTTTCGGAATAACTCTTCACCGGTGTTTGCAAAATATTTTTTTGTGGGTTTGGTGGGTTTCAGATTTGAAAATTTTAGCTCAAAACTTGCGGTTTTGTGTCACCCACTTGCTAACCTTGTATTGGGAAAGCAACACGTCCAGTATACTTGCTCCGTATATTACCTTTCGATAAACTACCGTCCGGTTGTAAAGGAAAGCATTGAACAAGCAACTGTTAAGGCAATGTCCCCTGACATGCTTTTAATTATGGTCTATAACGTGTCGGATGCAATTACTATCCTTGGTAGGAGCAATAGTAAAGCTCACCCTATAATTTTTCGGTCTGGCACAAGGTCCTGTCTTTGACCATGCTATGCAACCACCGTTCTTACAGTTGACACCCGATTTGGTTCAGGTGACCTAATGAATTCCAGGTGAATTCCTAGGATTTTACGTTCAATGGTAATGAACGCATTAAAAATGGGTTTTTCAGAAAACAAATCGGTTTGTAATTTTGATCAAAATATTTTCTCGTTCAAGCTCGAGTTTAGATATCATCGAATTCCATGAGTTTGAATTCTCAATCTTTAAAAGTCAATCTCAAGGATTGAGTAATATCAGTCTTAAAAGCTGATTTTTGATCTTTAAGGAGATTATCCTTTCTTGGGGTCTGATTCATTAGTCTTATCAAGCTAATTTGCACGGTGCGCTCCCCATTTTACGAGACAGATCCTCTCATGGTTAGGATAAGTCTGATCACTTGGTGACCCTGTTTGATGCTGAGGTCCGTGGATTTCCAGCTGATTTTCGAGAAAACTTTTCAAGGTTTTTTGTAGACTCTACAACTGGTCTGGACGATAACTTCATGACCTAAATCAAGAAGCGCGTTTCTTTTTCGAAAGACTTTACTTCCTTTTAATGATGGAATTGATTCATCGTATAGCTCCATCTTTCTTTAAAATATATTACAGTTTTTCGGGTAAAATGGTTAATTTTGTCCAAAACAAAAGTATCTTCAGTTATTTGTACAAAAATATGTGACATATGTTTTAAATAACTTGGTACATTTTTCCCACACTTGGCTTTTATTTTCTTTTATTTTCCTTTTTATTGTCCTCTATCCCATTTTAAATGAATTCTAACATTTTGGGTTGTTTTTCAATTTATGTCTTTTCTGAGGTAACAATAATTTCAGTGTTAACACCTAGTTTTATCGTTCATAAATATGTATAAACATGATTTTGAGTTCATTTAATTGAAAATTTTGAAAAATTTTACTAGAATTGGGTAGTCAGTATATAAGACTAGGGCTGTTCTTTATTATCAAAGAGCACTAGATTCTAATACAACTACTGCGTTACTAGTATTTTTAATGGTAACCAAGAGTATAAGTTAAAATTTTAAAAATCCGAAAGAATTTAACCCCTTCCCACACTTAAGATCTTGCAATGCCCTCATTTGCAAGAAATCAGTAACAATTTTAAATTATTGAGGGTGATTAGCGTAGAAAAATGATTAAATTTTACCAAAGTTTCTAAACATATTGCCGTTTGTTTGCTGAATGATAAATGGTGCACATCATTTGTTCATTCCGTCTTGTTGTTACATCACATTTGTTTTTCGTTTTGTCGTCAAAACTAGTAGCTTTTGGTGAACTTAATGCCAGTCTTTGAAAATGCGCTGTTTTACCCTGTTGTATAAAATTGACAATATACATACATACAAATATAAACATGCATGGTAATTTGAAATGGGACTTAAAATTCCACTTTCAAATCAAATATGAAATATTAGTACAACATAATAAAAATATTAAACATTACAATAAAAGTATCAAAATATAATGTTTTTAAACATAAATAAATAAAAATAATAAAAAAATAAAAATCATAGAAATCACCAACTGGAACTATATCAATCTGGATAGGGGTTCCAGTTCATGTTGTCGTCCGGGTTTCATGGTTGGTGATAGGTGTACTGGTAGGCCTGGTTAGGGTCGTAGAGAGTATATGATGGTCTCATCTCGGGCTGGTGTGGAGGATAGTAAGCGGGTCAGTTCGGAACGTAGTGATCCTGAGGTGACAGCCGGCTCATGATCTAATGCTGATGATAGTCCCATCTATCATGCTGTCGTTGCCTAAAATGCTCGTAATCATTCCGGGCTTGCCACTGCTCCATCCGACTAAATCTCTCCCCGTTTGTCATATCTACCTCATCTACACGCTGGTAGACGTCAGTCATAGCCTCCCTAATGACATCCCTAATGTCATCTGCTTCCTCCATTTCCTCATCTGAACCTCTCTCTACCTGAGGATGACTACCAACATAGGGTATTGCCTGATTGCGTCTGCTTTTTAATACCTTAGCACCCTGATAGACCCTCAATCCTAAAGGCTCAACCTGTTCCCTACATTCCAAAATTGGACCTCCTTGATCCCTATCTACACCCAAATACTCTCCAATGAGAGTAACAAAAATACCTCCTCCTATTATTCCCCCTTCCTGTATTCCTTCTACCATTTTAGACAAATAAAAACCAACACAGTAAGGGATATTAACAAAGCCTCTTGGGTCTCAAATACACTTTAGGTAAAATAAATCATGTAAGGTCATTTTCTCCTTATTGTGACCTCTCTGTGTAATCGAGTTAGCCAAAAATCTATGAATTATACGAAGCTCGGCTTTGTTAATATGTAAGTAGGAGTGTTTTCCTCCCAGCGTAAAAACATTATAATCTGACATACTCCTCCAGACGGCGTTCGCGTCAAAATTCCTATCTACCCTTTCACCACGATAAATCAAATTCATACAATCGGGTAGTAGTAATTCACTAGGAGTATATATCTGCAAAGCCCTGGCCATGTCCAGCATGGGCATCCTGTACATCCTACGGCCAAGTATAAATCTAAGAAAACTTCTATCATCTAATCTATCTACATCTGCATTTAACGCTATAGTACTCATAAGCTCAATGCACCATTCCTTATATACATGTATACGAATGGTGAATAAACGTTCCCAATCATGAAAAGAAGAACTGCCATACCTTTGGATCAGATGCTCCCTAACTGAGTTAGCAAGATGGACCCTTTCCAAAGGCTCCCAATCGATTACCCTCGGCACTTCTACATTTTTCGGTATCAGTTTGAATTTGTTACTTTGATATGTTGGGTAATCTCTCCAGCTTCTATCGAATCTCAGATTAGGATGCAACGTGTGTTCAAGAATCGTTAGGTATTCTACTGGCGGATGCATCAGAAATACTATGAAGGCATCAACAAATTGTAGTGGATCATAATAAGGTACGTGTTGATCAGGCTGATGTTGTTGTTCCTGTTGTGGTTCTTGTTCGGGTTCTGGCTCGTATTGCAATTCTGGCTCAGGTTCCGGTTGTGGTTGTCTAGATGATGATGATGCACCTCCAGTTTCAGTATATTTCTGCAAAACACATTAAACACAAAATTTGTGCATCCAAATATGCATTAGTGTTAGCAAAATAATAACTTGAAACAATTACAATAACATGTTTAATCAAAATTAAACTTTTACACATTTTAACAATTTTTTACAATTCTACATTTTTTCAAATAAGCATATATGAAAATGTTTACAAAGTTCATAAGCATTCAACTCAAATAACATGTTAAAATAACCATTACTAGCAATTAAACAAGTTTCAAATGGCATTTACATCAATTTAATCAAGTTCATGAATTTTATACATAAAAAGTCCACTTTAATTCTCAAAAATCATGTTTAGGATCAAAGTTTGGATCATTTAGCTACCTAAACATGTCACACTACTTAATTTAGCAATAATTCATGACAAAAATCGGCCATACCCTGTTTATATCAAAAAGCCCCAAATTGCTCAAGAACACAAACCCTAGATTCCTAAAAATTTTGAAGTTTTTGGCTTCAAATCATGTTAAATAGCATCAATCTAGGTTATACATGCATAAAATACTAACAATTTTAACTCTAATTACACTAGAAATTAAAAAAATCAAATTAGGAAAAATATAGCTCAAGAACACTAAAAATCAAATTTAAAGAGGTTTAGGGATGTAATTGTTACCCTTCTTGATAAACTTCTTATCAAATTCATGATTAGAGCGGATTGTAGCAAGAAATTTGGTGAAAAAATGATGATTTTAGGGTGATATGTGTGTATGTGTTCGTGTGTTTGTGTATATGTGTAGTGGAGACAGAAACAGAACTCGCTGGCCTTAAGTTTTTGCCCAGATATTTGGCACCATGCGATCGCGTGGTGTTTGTGAAGAAACCCCATGCGATCGCATGGTTTTTTTTTTTTTTTTATAAAATCTTTAACTTATTAAAACATAAATTAATAAAATTTTAAAAATTTGTTTCTTTTTAGGAGTGAGGGCGTTTCGGATCGTTGTCCTAGTCCGTCCCTCGACAAAATTTTAAAATTTGTCAATTCAAAGCGCGGTTTTAAAAGTAAAGATTTTTGGGTTTTTTTTAATGTTTTTGGCTTACTTTAATTCAATAAGATTAAAAATAATGATAATAAAAGTTCTCGTCCCTCCCTTAGGTAGAGCAATTTCGGTTCAATGACCTAGTTTTCAACTCACGACTAATTTTAAAAATCATATTTTTATCTTAGTGAAATAAAGTAAATTTTTGTTTTTAAATTCACACCAAACTTAAATTTAAAATGCATAAAATTAAAAATTTAAAATTGTAACAACCCAACCCGTAATCCTTACGATAAATTTTTTTTTTTATATACAACACAATTACATGCCAAATAAATATGTAACCCATTTCACGAGTTCTATTTAAAACGCACAACAATTAATTGTTTACAATAGGCACGAGGGCCACGAATAAAGTTTAGTACAAGTTTGACCCATTACAAATGATAGTTTATAAACCAAACGACGTTCCGAGCATGGTTTGGGACTAAACTACCCAAAACTAGGCCAACTTCCAAAAGCTCCAACATAACAACAACAAGGGACACCTAGTGCCCAATGACCCCCTTGCCCTTATCCGCGCCTGCATCTAAAAAGATAAACAACGAGAGGGGTAAGCAAAGTGAGTAGAATAAATATATACATGCATATAAGACTTACCCACACGCATCCACGATATCATATAACGCACACAATCCCATAACATCTCGATAAATAAACTAGTATCGTCAAACCGTACAACTAGCCACATTAATAACATAAATATCATAATCATAAATCAAATGCTAGCATCACCAATTATAAACCATGGTTAACCAAAATCCTTCACAAGGGGAATGACTTTGCGAAACAAATCATCGATGTTCATAACAACCGTTAGCTCCCAAACCCGGCTATGGTATACTAACCCCCGAGGTGTTCCAAAAACGGCTATGGCATCACCCCCAAGTGTTCCCAAAAATGGCTATGGCATCACTTGATCAACATGTGAGTAAAACACGGCTATTACTCACAATCTTGTACACGAACACGGCTATGTGCATAAATAACACGGATAACAACGTGGGAGTAAAACACGGCTATTACTCACCACTATATGCACAAACACGGCTAGGTGCATAAATAACATACGTAGACCAAAACGGCTACGTCTCGCAACTATGGTCACAAAACGGCTATGTGACACCATCAATACGGCACATAAATCATATACATACATATATAGATATTCCACTCACCTCAAGTCCCTTGTGAAAGCTAACCGAGCTCACAACCCTTCAATGTAACGTACCTATTACATTATGCATTTATTAACATACAATCTAGTTGAATTAAATGCCAACCACTAACCCTTGAGCATTTAATGACCCGTTTGCATTAAATGACTCAACTACACCAAAACCGCCCATTAATGGCCATGCCTCGTCATAAATCACCAAAAGCTAGTAATTAGGGTTTAATAACATCAACTAATATAAACTTAGTGTATTTCATAACCATTTCACCCGATTAGGTCAACTAGTGCTCTTTTGACTCTTTGACTCACAAATCAAGTCAAACTTACACAATAACAACTCTTTTATCCTTTTAAAAGTGCATTAATGACTAACAACATCATTTAGCACTTACAACCTCAAATCACAAGACCAAACCCTAGATAATAGCTACTTAGGGTTTCCTTTCAACAATCCAACCCAAAATCCACCCATTTAACCCTCAAATGGGTCACACAAGTTCCATATGAACCAAACCCTAGCTTAACTAAATGAAGCTCAAAACTTAGAGTTGAGACTTACCAAAACTATCCTCTTGTAGCTAATAACAAGGAGAGCAACTTTAATTCTTGCTTCTAGGATTGATTCACAAAACTTCACCTTCAAATCTTGAGTTTAATCTAAGTGCGTTTTAGGATTTGAGAGGAAAATGTGAAAGAAAATGGAAAAGAAATAAGAAATGGAGAACAAGTGGTTGATATTAAAAGCTCCAACCAGATCTACACGCAAAAGACCAAATTGCCCCTAAACCCTAATTAATTTGAGTGGAATTCGGAGTCAGAACTGCAGAATTGCCGCGGCGCGGCACCTTTGTCGCGGCACGACATAAAGAAGGAAAAACGACCCTTCTTAACTCAAGTTCTGATCTGGATTTGCTTTGTTTGCTGCGTCGCGACCCCATTCCTCGCGACGCGGCACTGGCCTGTTCCTGGTCACTTTGACAACAAATCATAAAACGAAGGTTCATGCAACTAGCACACCTCGTTCACTATTCCAATGCACATCTAAGCTTCGCCCTTAAGTCTCACACGACTCAATACTATCGCGACACATACATAAACACGTACAAGCACGCATTCGCATATATATATATATATATATATATATATATATATATATATATATATATATATATATATATATATATATATATATATATATATATATATATATATATATATATATATATATACATATCCATACATGTACTTACCCAAAACTAACACTTGGCTCACTTAATCACACAAACGAACAAGTTATAAGCGTGCTAATAAATAAGGTTGTACCTTTAAACGCGTACAGAAAACGGGGTGTTACAACTCTCCCCCACTTAAATCGGAGCGCGTCCTCGCGATCCATGCCGCATGACACAAGGGAAGGTAAACCAACATGAATTCTTTGGGCTCCCAAGTAAACTCGGAACCTTTACCACGACTCCATTGGACCTTAAAGGTCCTCACCTCTTTGTTACGCAACATTTTTACCTTCTCATCGAGTATAGCAATCGGCTCTTAAACGTATTCTAACTTGTTATTTAGCTCAATTTCATCTAAAGGCATCCATGAAGAATACATGAAATGCGTTATGGATCCCCGCAAGTTCTTCGGGTAATTCCAAATGATACGCGACTTCACCAACACGAGCTAAAACCTTAAACGGCCCAATAAACCGAGGAGCTAACTTTCCTCATTTCCGAAACCGAATAATACCCTTCCATGGCGAAACCTTGAGCATCACCATATCACCTTCTTGGAATTCGATCAAACGTCTACGCTTATCGGCATAAGACTTTTGCCTATCTTGCGCCTTTTTCAAATGTTCCCGAATCATAACGATTTTATCATTTGTCTCCAATACCAAGTCGGAGCTCCCGACTCCCCTTTGACCCACTTCACCCCAACAAATCGGGGTTCGACACCTCCTACCGTATAACATCTCATATGGTGGCATTCCAATACTAGAGTGAAAACTATTATTGTATGAGAATTCCACCAATGGCAAATGTTCGTCCCAACTACCACCGAAGTCAATGATACACGCACGTAACATATCCTCTAATGTTTGGTTCATACCTTCGGTTTGACTGTCCGTTTGAGGATGATACGCCGTACTCATATTCACCCTCGTACCCATGTCTTCATGAAACTTCTTCCAAAATCGAGAAGTAAAACGCGTGTCCCGATCCGAAACAATAGATGCGGGAACGCCATGTCTCGATATCACCTCTTTAATGAACATCTTCGCGAGTGCCTCCGACAAAATTGCTTCTTTAATAGGAAGAAACAACGCATTCTTCGTCAATCTATCGACAATCACCCAAATAGTGTCAAATTGGGTTCTTGCCGTTTTCGGCAACTTGGTAATAAAATCCATGGTAATATGCTCCCACTTCCACATCAGAATTTCTAGCGGTTGTAACTTACCATACGGCTTTTGGTGTTCGAGTTTAACTTGCAAACACGTGACGCATTGCTCAACATACTTAACAACGTCGCGTTTCATGCCCGGCCACCAATAATCTTTCTTCAAATCATGGTACATCTTTGTCGCACCCGGATGTATGGAATACTTAGACTTGTGTGCCTCATCAAGAAGCACCTTTCGAAAATCACCCATCTTAGGCACCCACACTCTTTCTTGAAAAGACAATAAACCACGCGAACCCATCGTAATGAATTCTGATTGCCCCACAATTCGTTCCGCATGCTTGTTCTGAACGTAAGCCTCTATTTGAATCACACCAAGTTTTTCAAGAAAATCGTTAGTAATAATCATACGTAACAATCCCAATCGTAACGCCGGGTGGTGACTCTTTCGGCTTAACGCATCCGCGACCACATTTGCTTTGCCCGGATGATAAAGTATCTCACAATCATAATCCTTCACCACATCCATCCATCTACGTTGACGATAATTCAAATCCCGTTGATCAAAAAGATGTTTTAAACTCTTGTGATAGGAATAAATCGTACACTTGACACCATACAAGTAATGGCGCCAAATTTTCAAAGCATGGACCACCGCCGCTAATTCGAGATCGTGAGTCGGGTATCTCTTTTCATGTTCCTTTAATTGGCGAGAGGCGTAAGCGATGACTTTACCTCCTTGCATTAGAACACACCCGAGCCCATTTAAAGAAGCATCACAATAGACCGTCATATCATCTACACCTTCCGGCAATACTAAGACCGGAGCTTTGCACAATTTCTCTTTCAACAATTGAAAAGCGATTTCTTGCTCGTTCTCCCAATTCAATCTTGTATTCTTCCTTGTCAACTTCGTTAATGGCGAAGCAATCTTGGAAAAGTCTTGGATAAACCAACGATAGTAACCGGCCAATCCGAGAAAACTTCAGATTTCCGTAGGCGTAGTCGGTCGTCCCTAATCCTTCACCGCCTCTATCTTCCCCGGATCCACTTGAATACCATCCTTGTTCACAATATGGCCAAGGAATTGAACCTCCCTTAGTCAAAATTCACATTTTGAGAATTTAGCATACAACTTCTCTTTTCTCAACGTCTTCAATACATCGCGCAAGTGGTGTTCATGTTCCGTCATGCTCTTAGAATAGACAAGAATATCGCCAATGAACACAATTACCGACTTGTCCAACATAGGTTGGCACACTCGGTTCATAAGATCCATGAATTTCGCCGGTGCATTCGTAAGACCAAAAGGCATAACCACAAATTCAAAATGCCCATAATGAGTACGAAAGGCCGTTTTCTCGATATCTTCCTCACGGACCCGCATTTGATGATAGCTAGGCCGTAGGTCAATTTTTGAGAAATACGTCGCACCTTGGAGTTGGTCAAACAAATCGTCAATCCTAGGCAATGGATAACGATTCTTGATCGTCACTTTATTCAACTCCCGATAATCAATGCACATACGCATACTTCCATCCTTCTTTTTCACGAATAAAACCGGAGCACCCCATGGCGAAGCACTCGGTCGAATAAAACCCTTCTCAAGTAACTCTTGAATTTGATTCAACAATTCTTGCATTTCCGTCAGTGCTAAATGATAAGGAGTTTTAGCAATGAGAGTAGCTCCCAGAACCAACTCAATGCGAAATTCGACTTGTCTTTCCGCCGAAACACCCGGTAACTCATCTGGAAAAACATCTTCAAACTCACTTACCACCGGAATTTCATGAATGGGTGGTGGCTCATCGCGAGTATCAACAACTTAAGCAAGGAAAACCATGCCACCGGTAACAACGAGACGACGTGCCCGTGCAAAAGTGCATATCGGCACCGGTCTCCTTCGTTTATCACCATGAATAATTAACTCTCCCCCACTTGGGGTCTTCACACGAATAGATTTTTCATGGCATGCAATATCGGCTCTATTATGATCGAGCCAATCCATACCAACCACGATATCAAAATCACCCAACGTCATCGGAATGAGATCAATATTAAAGTTCTCGGAACCAAACACAACGTTATAATTTTTACACACATCAACCACTAGCACCGTCTTGCCATCCGCTATTTCAACTTCTACCGGATGACTTAACTTAGCTAACGGTTTATTAAGTTTAGGCACAAATTTTGGAGACACGAACGATAAATTTGCACCGCTATCAAATAGAATCCTTGCCGGATTAGAGTTAACCATAAAAGTACCTGAGACGACTTCGTTGGATTGTTTAGCTTCATCATTCGTCATCAAGTAGTTACGCCCCCTAGCCGACTCTGCCACCTTCTCTAGCCTCTTTACTTGGTCGTTTGATACTTCGGGACATTCCGCCTTCCGGTGCCCTGTCTTTTGACAATTAAAACACGTGACCGTCTTGATCAAACAATCACGAGCGTAATGACCCAGCTTGCCACAACTATAACAAGTAGGCGTAAAAGTATTCGAACCACCCTTCTTCATACTTCCGACGCTTTTGGACACACCCTTGCTCTTCTTGTTGGAGTAACTAGGCGCTCCAAATTTTCTTTTGCTCGACCCATAACTAACCTGAACCGGACTCGGAGCTTGTGCTTCAAACCCTTTTGCCACCGCCAAAAGCTTAGTGAAAGTTTCAACATGACCGATACTAATTTTACCCTTTAAATCATCTCTAAGGGTTGCATGAAAGTCTTCCATTAGCATTTGATCATTTCCCGCAGACT
Organism: Rutidosis leptorrhynchoides; assembly: GCF_046630445.1. Taxonomy (NCBI): domain Eukaryota; kingdom Viridiplantae; phylum Streptophyta; class Magnoliopsida; order Asterales; family Asteraceae; genus Rutidosis; species Rutidosis leptorrhynchoides. Next base: position 677,521,737 of record NC_092333.1, read on the forward strand.
CGGGACAAAAACGTGCCTTGGCGAGAAAGTTAGTTTTGAGAGTGTTTAAGTCCAATGACCCTTGACGCATGTTCCTTAACTCATTTCGCAATTTGGAAAGATCTGCTTGCGTACGATATTCAAGGAAAAACTCTTTCTTGAACTCCGCCCATGATAAACCTACAAAAGCAGCATCACCCACCATATCAAATTTACCATCGAGCCAATCTTTAGCATGGCCCCCTCAACAAGCTAGTAGCAAGCCTTGTCTTCTTCTCGGGTGGGCACCCGGTCGTGTGAAAATAACCTTCAACATCGGAGATCCAAGCCGCACTCTTCATGGGGTCGAGATCCCCGTGAAAGTGAGGAGGCTTAGTCGCCAAGAAGTTCTTATAGCTAAACTCCAAATTGCCCACATTTTGAGGTCTAGGAAACCTCCTTTCAACTTCTTCTTTAACGGCATTAGTCATCCGTTCTTGAATCATATCGACAATTTGTTCCGAAACCGACTCTTCGAATATTTGTTAAAACCTTCGTGAGAAAACTGAAACATAGTTTTCTAAAGCGGTCTCAATCTTGGTAGTCATCTCATCTTCCTCCACATGAGAGGAACCACCATTGCCATTTGTATTCGTTCCGTGTCTCGTCTTCATTCTAAAGATTAAAAATGGATTAGACATCACCAACAATTTAATACACATATATACCTATGCATATGACCGCACACACACCACATCTAGCTCGATACTTGTCGCACATCCTTGCTCGACTTGGCTTGCAACCGTAATAGTGGTCGCGACTCACTATTACACTCACATGCCGTGCCATGCTCAAACGTATCACAACCATCTTGTTCGATGTTCAAAACAATAACACACGATCAGTAACATCATAACATAGCATAGTTGTCCACTTATGCATCAAAGAACTAATCAAACCCCGCACTGACCCGTAATCCTACAAGTCCCGCATATAATTCCACAACACAACAGTCTAAGTCTAGGCGCCTATCTCAAGTCACCTAAATCCCTTAGACCATGCTCTGATACCACTTGTAATAACCCAACCCGTAATCCTTACGATAATTTTTTTTTTTATACAACACAATTACATGCCAAATAAATATGTAACCCATTTCACGAGTTCTATTTAAAACGCACAACAATTAATTGTTTACAATAGGCACGAGGGCCACGAATAAAGTTTAGTACAAGTTTGACCCATTACAAATGATAGTTTATAAACTAAACGACGTTCCGAGCATAGTTTAGGACTAAACTACCCAAAACTAGACCAACTTCCAAAAGCTCCAACATAACAACAACAAGGGACACCTAGTGCCCAACGACCCCCTTGCCCTTGTCCGCGCCTGCATCTAAAAAGATAAACAACGAGAGGGGTAAGCAAAGCTTAGTGAGTAGAATAAATATATACATGCATATAAGACTTACCCACACGCATCCACGATATCATATAACGCACACAATCGCATAACATCTCGATAAATAAGCTAGTATCATCAAACCGTACAACTAGCCACATTAATAACATAAATATCATAATCATAAATCAAATGCTAGCATCACCAATTATAAACCATGGTTAACCAAAATCCTTCGCAAGGGGAATGACTTTGCGAAACAAGTCATTGATGTTCATAACAACCGTTAGCTCCCAAACCCGGCTATGGTATACTAACCCCCGAGGTGTTCCAAAAACGGCTATGGCATCACCCCCCAAGTGTTCCCAAAAACGGCTATGGCATCACTTGATCAACATGTGAGTAAAACACGGCTATTACTCACAATCTTGTACATGAACACGGCTATGTGCACAAATAACACGGATAACAACGTGGGAGTAAAACACGGCTATTACTCGCCACTATATGCACAAACACGGCTAGGTGCATAAATAACATACATAGACCAAAATGGCTACGTCTCGCAACTATGGTCACAAAACGGCTATGTGACACCATCAATACGGCACATAAATCATATACATACATATATAGATATTCCACTCACCTCAAGTCCCTTGTGAAAGCTAACCGAGCTCGCAACCCTTCAATGTAACGTACCTATTACATTATGCATTTTTTAACATACAATCTAGTTGAATTAAATGCCAACCACTAACCCTTGAGCATTTAATGACCCGTTTGCATTAAATGACTCAACTACACCAAAACCACCCATTAATGGCCATGCCTCGTCATAAATCACCAAAAGCTAGTGATTAGGGTTTAATAACATCAACTAACATAAACTTGGTGTATTTCATAACCATTTCACCTGATTAGGTATACTAGTGCTCTTTTGACTCTTTGACTCACAAATCAAGTCAAACTTACACAATAACAACTCTTTCATCCTTTTAAAAGTGCATTAATGACTAACAACATCATTTAGCACTTACAACCTCAAATCACAAGACCAAACCCTAGATAATAGCTACTTAGGGTTTCCTTTCAACAATCCAACCCAAAATCCACCCATTTAACCCTCAAATGGGTCACACAAGTTCCATATGAACCAAACCATAGCTTAACTAAATGAAAGTCAAAACTTAGAGTTGAGACTTACCAAAACTATCCACTTGTAGCTAATAACAAGGAGAGCAACTTTAATTCTTGCTTCTAGGATTGATTCACAAAACTTCACATTCAAATCTTGAGTTTAATCTAAGTGGGTTTTAGGATTTGAGAGGAAAATGTGAAAGAAAATGGAAAAGAAATAAGAAATGGAGAACAAGTGGTTGATATTAAAAGCTCCAACCAGATCTACACGTAAAAAGACCAAATTGCCCCTAAACCCTAATTAATTTGAGTGGAATTCGGAGTCAGAACTGCAGAATTGCCGCGGCGTGGAACCTTTGTCGCGGCGCGACATAAAGAAGGAAAAACGACCCTTCTTAACTCAAGTTCTGATCTAGATTTGCTTTGTTTGCCGCGTCGCGGCCCCATTCCTCGCGGCGCGGTACTGGCCTGTTCCTGGTCACTTTGACAACAAATCATAAAACGAAGGTTCATACAACTAGCACACCTCGTTCACTATTCCAATGCACGTCTAAGCTTCGCCCTTAAGTCTCACACGACTCAATACCATCGCGACACATACATAAACACGTACACGCACGCATTCGCATATATATATATATATATATATATATATATATATATATATATATATATATATATATATATATATATATATATATATATATATATATATATATATATATATATCCATACATGTACTTACACAAAACTAACACTTGGCTCACTTAATCACACAAACGAACAAGTTATAAGCGTGCTAATAAATAAGGTTGTACCTTTAAACGCGTACGGAAAACGGGGTGTTACAAAAATTTTCAAAATTCACAACAAATTTATATTATAATTTTATTTTTATACATACAAACTTATATTAAAAATATTAATTTTTTAAATATTTACAAACTTAATTATATTGATTTTAAAAAGTTTACAATATTAATTTAATATTAATTTTAAAAACAAAGTAAAAATAAAATTAAAAATCTTTTTGGTCTTTTATCCCACTTTAATTAATCAAATATTATCAAAAATATACGCCCCTCTTTTCGGTAAAGTAATTTCGGCTATATTACCTAGTTTTACTCCTGACGAACATTTGAAATATTTTGGGTTGATTGATTAAAAATATTTATACCTTAAGAATATACGGTAAATTTTGCAGTGATGTAATAAATTTTTGTATGATATCAATAATTTCAGTTACACATACCTAATTTTATTGAATACCAATTTAATACTTTATAGCGAAAGATTTAGCGTTTATTATCAAAAAATTAAAAGCAATAAAATAAAAATAAAAACTGTACATACTTACCTGTGAGATAGATTTCTCAGTGACCTGCTTTAGCCCACTCATAAGATAGTCGGACTAATTGGTTTTCCATAGCTACATAGGCATAACCTCGAGTATTCAACGATTTTCCTTCGAAACATATGAACGGTCCTTCTCTGCATAAAGTAATGAACTCGGTATTGGAATATGTCTGATTCGTCGAGCATTTTCCTTCATGTGACCATTTTTCGCATTTGTGACATCTTTCAAGGTGTCGTGCTCTTCTTTTCGCTGCGGATTTTGATTTTCCTTTACCAAAATGTAACTTATTATGATCGTTTCTGAGTTCTTTTCTTACTCTGTCCAATTTGGCTCTTATTACTGATACCAGGTCACTCGAAAGTGTGTCATTATTACATTTAGTAATCATAGCATGTAGCATTAGACCATGGTTCAGATCAAAGGAATTCTTCATCTCGTAAAACCTAAAAAAAATAAAAATTCAGAATGGGGGGAGAAGACTAGTTCTTTAGGGTCTGCTAGGGAAAGACCATTAGGATTCCATTCTCGAGAACTACACGAAAACAGAAAATCTAACTCTAACAGAAATACATATTACCCTAAAAAGATTCGAATCTCCCCATACTTAGTTAGCTGTGGTGTCGAAATTATGATTAACTTCGTTGTCAACTTCCATCGGACCATGTATGTAATGTTTAACTCTGTGACCATTAACTTTAAATTCAATCCCGTTTGAATTTATTAACTTTATTGTTCCGTATGGAAAAAATCTTTTGACTATAAATGGTCCAGACCATCTTGATTTCAATTTTTCAGGAAATAGCTTGAACCGTGAATTGAAAAGAAGAACTCTGTCTCCTTCTTTAAATTCTTTTGAACTTCTGATTCTTTTATCATACCATTTCTTCGTTCTTTCCTTATAGATTAAGGAATTTTCATATGCCTCAAGTCTTAATTCTTCTAATTCGTTTAGTTGACTTAATTGTAGACGTCCAGCTTCATGTAAATCAAGATTACATGTCTTCAAAGCCCAAAATGCTTTGTGTTCAATTTCTACTGGAAGATGACATGCTTTTCCATAAGCGAGTCTAAAAGGTGTGGTTCCAATTGGAGTTTTGTAGGCTGTTCTAAAAGCCCAGAGTGCATCCTCCAATTTCGTGGACCATTCCTTCGGATTTGATTCTACGATTTTCTCTAGAATACGTTTTAAAGCTCGGTTGGTATTTTCAACTTGTCCACTTGTTTGTGGATGATAAGCAGTGGAGATTTTATGAGTTACTCCATATCTTTTGAGAACTTTCTCAAGTTGATTATTACAAAAATGAGTACCCCGATCACTTATTAAAGCTTTCGGTGTTCCGAACCTTGCAAAAAGACATTTTAAAAAGTTGACTACAACTCGTGCATCATTAGTTGGGAGAGCTTGTGCTTCCGCCCATTTAGATACATAATCAATGGCAACGAGAATGTAGAGATTATTATGAGATTTTAGAAATGGACCCATAAAGTCAATACCCCAAATGTCAAATACTTCACATACTTGAATGACATTTTGTGGCATTTTATCACGTTGACTTATTTTTTTGACCCTTTGACAAGCATCACAGGATTTGCAAAGAAGGTGTGGGTCTTTGAAAAGTGTAGGCCAATAGAATCCAGCATCGTAAACTTTTCTTGCTGTAAGTTGAGGCCCATAATGCCCTCCTGTTGGTCCTGTGTGACAATGGTTTAAGATTTGACTGGCTTCATCTCCGAATACACATCGGCGTATTATTCCATCGGGTCAACTTTTAAACAAATGTGGATCTTCCCAGAAATAGTGTTTTATATCACTAAAGAATTTCTTTCGTTTTTGGTACGACAACCCTTTTTCAAGGAATCCACATACTAAGTAGTTTGCATAGTCGGCAAACTATGGAATTTCATTATAATCTATCTTCAATAGATATTCATCAGGAAAGTTGTCTTGTATGGCCGATTCATTTAGAACTTCTAATTCAGGATTTTCAAGACGAGAAAGATGATCAGCGGCGAGATTTTCGGCTCCCTTTTTATCTCAGATTTCAATATCGAACTCTTCTAAGAGTAAGATCCAACGGATTAATCTTGGTTTGACATCTTGTTTCAAAAATAGATATCTAAGAGCAGAATGGTCGGTATAGACCACCGTTTTAGCTAGAACGAGATATGAACGAAATTTGTCAAAAGCAAAGACAATATCAAGGAGTTCTTTTTCAGTAGTTGTGTAGTTCATTTGTGCTCCTTGTAACGTCTTACTAGCATAATAAATAGGTTGAAATCGTTTTTCAATCCTTTGTCCTAAAACGGCTCCCATTGCAAAATCACTTGCATCGCACATTAGTTCAAACGGTAGATTCCAATTTGGAGTTATCATGATCGGCGCATTAGTGAGTTTTTCTTTAAGAATATTAAAAGATTTGATACATTCATCTGAAAAGATGAATGGTGCATCTTTTTCTAGGAGTTTATTCATAGGAGTGGCAATTTTAGAAAAATCTTTTATGAAACGTCGGTAAAAACCGGCATGCCCTAGAAAACTCCTAACTCCTCTAACATTGGTGGGATGTGGAAGCTTAGCAATTACATCTACTTTAACTCTATCCACTTCAATTCCTTCCTTTGAAATTTTATGACCAAGAACGATGCCTTTTTTAACCATGAAATGGCATTTCTCCCAATTAAGTACTAGATTTGATTGTTCACATCTAATAAGTATTCGTTCAAGATTAACTAGACATGATTCAAATGTATCACCGAAGACTGAAAAGTCATCCATGAAAACTTCCATGCATTCTTCTATCATGTCGTGAAAAATCGCCATCATGCACCTTTGAAAGGTTGCAGGGGCGTTGCAAAGTCCAAATGGCATGCGTTTGTAAGCAAAAGTACCATAAGGGCATGTAAATGTGGTTTTCTCTTGGTCCTCGGGTGCTATTAGAATTTGAAAGTATCCGAAAAAAACCGTCAAGAAAACAATAGTAACTATTTTCGGCTAATCTTTCCAACATTTGATCAATGAAAGGTAAGGGAAAGTGATCTTTTCTGGTGGCGTCATTTAATTTTCTATAATAAATACAAACACGCCATCCTGTTACAGACCTAGTAGGAATAAGCTCATTTTTCTCATTTGTGATGACAGTCATGCCACCCTTCTTAGGCATGCATTGAACTGGGCTTACCCATGGACTATCAGAAATTGGATAAATTAAACCTGCATCAAGCAGTTTAATAATTTTTTTCTTAACAACATCTTGCATATTCAGATTTAGTCTTCTTTGGCGTTGCACATACGTTTTATGACCTTATTCCATAAGGATTTTATGTGTGCAATACGAAGGACTTATTCCTTTAATATCATGAATCTTCCATGCAATAGCTGGTTTATGAGCTTTTAGCACAGAAATGAGTTGAGATTTTTCATTTTCAGTAAGAGAAGACGATATTATTACAGGTAATTCAGATTCACCATGTAAATAAGCATATTCTAAATGGTTTGGAAGTGGCTTTAACTCTAATGTCAGTAGTTCTTCTATCGATGATTTATATCGATATCTGTCATAACCCGTCCTTAACCATAAGAACGCGTTAGATAACGTATGATTTCATTGCGAGGTATTGACCTCTATATGAGACATTTTTGAAAGAAAACTGCATATATTATACATTACAAACCATAACCATTATTTTTGTTACAAACTTAAGACAATAAAAAGAAGATTAACGTTTAGCGATAATCTTCGACTTACAAACTTTACAAATGATGACAACAACACGGTTTCTAGCATATTTTACAGTACAACATCTTGGATATGCAGTTTTATTTTTGACACAAACATGCGTACGCAAGATCCTGGTTAGATCCAACATGATGCAGCGGAAGCTTTAGAAATCACCTGAGAATAGACATGTTTAAAAAGGTCAACATAAAGTTGGTGAGATATAGGTTTAATGCCGGCTGCAATATATATATAGACCACAAGATTTCGTATATAATCAGTTTAATAAAAGTATTCTAAGTGGTTGAGCACTCGGTAACCATACTTAACATTTTCACGTCGCATATTCCCTTTAATATGAAATCTTACTACACCGTACCAAGTGTAGTCACAAAACGAAGTACTGTGCAACCGTTGAATACTGGTCGTCCAGTCCGGTTGGGGTTGTCAGGCCCGATAGATCTATCAACAGGATTCGCGTTTACAATACCGCTGTAAATATTAGTTACCAAGCTACAGGGAAGTATGCCAGTGGTACAACTCAACGTAGAATATATTTTTCAGTTACTTGTGTCCATATCGTAAAACATAAAATACATGTATTCTCATCCCGAAATATTTAGAGTTTAAAAGTGGGACTATATACTCACTTTTGTCTTGATGATATAAATAATTTGACTCGGTCTTCCGGTTGATATCACGAACCTATCCATATATAATATATCAATATGTTTTCATTTTAAACAAACGTTATATATATATACTTGTTATACTTTTAATACTTTGAATATTTCCTTAGTCCGAAGTTAGCAATCCGAGGTTAGCAATTCAATTTTTAATGGTTCATTTTTAGATGTTTAATATACCCGAAATGAATAAATACAACCCCCAACGAAATAAATAAAACTCCCGTAAAACCCCATCATAAATGTATTGGTCGAGATTAATCTTGACCCATGGTACCGGTGTTGTCAAATGACGTGTTGCGTACAATCATGGGATCTTATGATTAATCTTCTCGTGTTGCTTACGGGTGATCCTGAACCATATGAAATTGAATTATGAGTACATATATATAAAATATCATGTTATCTTAGAAGTATGTGATTTTATGTAAATTTTTCCAATGAATCCCGAAGTCATTTAAGCCTTGGATAACCAATTTTGTTTCGGTCATAGTTTCTTCGTTACAAGTCCGTTTTCGTTGATTCAACTTGCCATCTCCTTGGATCGAGTCCCTCTTTAAGACTATGAACTGTAAATACCTTAGTTTGTATTCAAAATCACACGGCATAGGTCAAACTTTAGTGAAACCTATGTAGTTAATCATTTTCGTTACAACAAATCATTTAATGACCATTTTTCTAAAAATACTTATACTTTGAAAAACCAAGTTTTACCTTGTTAAATTAGCATATACATAAGTTATATTACAGGTCTTGAAGTATTTTAAAAGTTAAGTTAGAAGGATCTATTTAGTTTGCAAACAAGTTTGAAAACATTCAAACTATGTTCTTGTTGTTAAACTTGTATACCACAAAATATGATAGCTATATATATATGAATTGAATAAGGTTATGAACATATATTCTACCTCAAGTTCCTTGGATGAAGTTGCTGTAAAAGAGAAGTAAGAAGCTAGAATCAAAAGGGTGATAGAAGTGGATGAAAGATTGGAAGTAAGTTGGTGTTCTTGGAGGGTTTTCTTGAAGTGTTTTTGTATGGTTTTCTTATGGTGTTTATGTAAGGTTTTTGAAGCTAGATTCTTCAAGGTTTCTTGCTGTATTGTTATGGAGTTCTTAGAGCTTTCAAGTAAGAGAGTTTAAGAGTAATTTGGAAGTGTAAATGGTGATCAAAATTTGGTTATGGGGGAGGGCTATAAAACGTGGCCAAGGGGGGGGGACAAAACAAAATTCAAGCTTGTATTTTTGTATAATTATTGAAGTTAAATGTCAAAAAGAAGTTCCCTCTTGATGAGGGCAAGTATAGGAGCTGATTAGGTGGTGATTTGATGTGTATATACGAATAGTAAATACGTATAGAAGCTTGGTATGATACGAGTACAAATACTCTAGGTATACGTATAGAAATTTTGTGAAAAATGGAATGAGGATTCAAATATAGCTATCTTTTGTGAATACACTTATATGATTTTATGTATTTAAGTTCTTAAAAGTGATTAAATACATTACTTATACAATATATGTATAAACATTATATGTCTTAAGTATTTATGTCAAATAACGTTACGTATAGTTATCGTTTTGAAAACTTAAGTTAGTAGTTTCAAAATACACATATAACTTGTTGTTATTAATACAAAATGAGATATTAAAACATTTATTAATCATGTTAAATATGTATATATACATTTATATACACAAACGTATAATTATCATATATTGTATAGTTCGTGATATCATTGGTCAAACTAGACGGTCGAACGTTGTGTAAAACTCTTTTCGGAAATATAAATCTCGACAATTTGGATTGCTTATCATGTTGGCAAGGTTTAATTTATGTAAATATTAATCTTATAAGTATAGAATGATCGAAAAAGTGCGGGTCGTTACATTACCTCCCCGTTAAATAAATTTCGTCCCGAAATTTTAAAATTGTACCTATTTTGCGTCATCGAGAAACAAGTGTGGATACTTTTGCTTCATCTGATCCTCTCGTTCCCAAGTAAACTCGGGACCTCTTCTAGCATTCCAACGAACCTTAACAATCGGTATATTGCTCTGTTTGAGCTGTTTAACTTCACGGTCCATGATTTCGATTGGTTCTTCGACGAATTGTAGTTTCTCGTCGACATGGATTTCTTCAAGAGGAATGGTGAGGTCTTCCTCTGCAAGACACTTCTTAAGGTTTGAGACGTGAAAGGTATTATGTACTCCGGCGAGTTGTTGTGGTAACTCGAGTCGATAAGCTACCGGTCCAATGCGTTCGATGATCTTAAACGGGCCTACGTATCTTGGGTTCAGTTTACCCCTTTTGCCGAAACGTATTACACCTTTCCAAGGTGACACCTTTAACATAACCATGTCCCCGACCTGAAACTTTAATGGTTTCCTTCGGACATCGGCGTAGCTCTTTTGGCGACTGCGGGCTGTTTTTAATCTCTCCTTGATTTGCACTATCTTCTCAGTCGTTTCATGTATGATCTCGGGACCAGTTAATTGTCGATCTCCTACTTCATTCCAACAGATAGGAGATCTACACTTCCTTCCATACAATGCTTCGAATGGCGCAGCTCCAATGCTCGCATGATAACTATTATTATACGAGAATTCTGCTAACGGTAGATATTTATCCCATCCGTTTCCAAAATCGATCACACATGCCCTGAGCATGTCTTCAAGAGTCTGAATTGTTCTCTCACTCTGCCCGTCGGTCTGCGGATGATATGCGGTACTCATATCCAAACGAGTTCCTAATGCCTCCTGTAGTGATTGCCAAAACTTTGAGGTAAATCTACTATCACGATCGGATATAATGGAAATAGGTATCCCATGCCTTGAAACAACTTCCTTTATATACAATCGTAATAGTTTCTCCATTCTATCCGTTTCCTTTATAGGCAAGAAATGTGCAGACTTGGTGAGACGATCAACAATCACCCAAATGGTGTCGTATCCCCAGGCAGTCTTTGGTAACTTCGTGATGAAATCCATGGTAATACCATCCCATTTCCATTCTGGGATTTCTGGTTGTTGAAGTAACCCTGACGGCTTCTGGTGTTCTGCTTTGACCTTAGAACAAGTTAAACACTCCCCAACATATGTTGCAACGTCTATCTTCAAATTAGGCCACCAATAATGCGTCTTAAGATCTTGGTACATCTTTCCAACTCCAGGATGTATCGAATATCTTGTCTTATGTGCCTCGTTCAATATCAACTTCCTTAATCCACCCAACTTCGGTACCCAAATACGATTTGCAAAATATCGAATTCCATCTTCCCGCATAACGAGTTGCTTCTCATACTTCTTCATTATTTCATTTCCTATATTTTCTTTAGTAAGTGCTTCTCGTTGAACTTCTTTGATTTGTGAGTTGAGATTCATGCGAATTTTTATGTTCATCGCTCGTACTCGGATTGGTTCTCGTTCCTTTCTGCTTAGAGCATCGGCCACCACGTTCGCCTTCCCGGGATGATAACGAATTTCACAATCATAGTCGTTTATCAGCTCGACCCACCTACGTTGCCTCATGTTCAGCTGTTTCTGATCAAAAATATGTTGAAGGCTTTTATGATCAGTAAACACAGTGAATTTAACCCCATACAAGTAGTGTCTCCACATCTTCAATGCAAACACGACTGCTCCCAATTCTAGATCATGCGTCGTATAATTCCGCTCGTGAATCTTCAATTGTCGGGATGCAAATGCAATTACTTTCTTTCGTTGCATAAGAACACAACCAAAACCTTGTCGCGAAGCGTCACAATATATTTCAAAATCATCATTCCCTTCAGGTAACGATAAAATAGGCGCTGTAGTTAACTTCTTCTTCAGTAATTGAAATGCGTTCTCCTGCTCCGAGGTCCATTCGTATTTCTTCCCTTTTTGCGTTAATGTTGTCAGCGGCTTAGCTATTCGGGAAAAATCTTGAATAAACCTTCTATAATAACCGGCTAAACCCAAAAATTGACGTATCTGCGTTGGTGTCTTAGGAGTCTCCCATTTTTCAATAGCTTCAGTTTTTGCTGGATCAACCTGAATTCCTTCGCTATTAACAACGTGACCAAGAAATTGCACTTCTTTCAACCAGAAAGCACACTTAGAAAATTTAGCATAAAGTTGTTCTTTTCTCAACAACTCCAGTATCAACCTTAAATGCTCTTCATGCTCTTGCTCACTCTTGGAATAGATAAGAATATCATCAATGAAAACGATAACAAACTTATCTAAATACGGACTACAAACTCGATTCATGAGGTCCATGAACACAGCTGGCGCATTTGTCAACCCAAACGGCATGACCAAAAATTCGTAATGACCATAACGTGTTCGAAAAGCAGTTTTCGGAATGTCCTCTTCTTTGACACGTAGTTGATGATAGCCCGATCTTAGGTCGATTTTCGAATAAACACATGATCCCTGGAGTTGATCAAATAAGTCGTCAATTCTCGGTAGTGGATACCGATTTTTGATAGTTAACTTATTTAATTCACGATAATCTATGCACATCCTAAAAGATCCATCTTTCTTCTTAACAAACAAAATTGGAGCTCCCCACGGTGAAGTACTCGGTCGTATGAATCCACGGTCCAGTAATTCTTTTAACTGACTTTGAAGTTCTTTTAACTCGGACGGTGCAAGTCTATATGGAGCACGAGCCACTGGTGCAGCTCCTGGTACTAAATCTATTTGAAATTCTACCGATCTAAATGGAGGTAATCCCGGCAACTCTTCCGGAAAAACTTCAGGAAAATCTCTTGCCACAGGCACGTCGTTGATGCCCTTTTCTTTCTTTTCGACTTTATTAACATGTGCTAAAATAGCGTAACATCCCTTTTCTAAACACTTCTTGGCTTTCAAACAACTAATGAGTCTTAGCTTTGAATTACCCTTCTCTCCATAAATCATCACTGGCATTTTATCCTTACCAGGAATACGAATTGCCTTCTTAGCACAAACAACTTCCGCTCCTATTTTGGACATCCAGTCCATGCCGACTATTACATCAAAACCTCCTAATTCTACGGGTATTAAGTCGATTTTAAACGTTTCTCCGGCTAGATTTATTTCACAATCACGACAAATTTTATCGGCTTTAATTAGCTTACCATTAGCTAACTCAATCAAGTACTTAGCATCTAGAGGTAATGATGAACAATTCAATTTAGTGTAAAAATTTATACACACGTAACTTCTATCGGCGCCAGTATCAAATAAAATAGATGCTGATAAGTTATTAATGGTAAACGTACCCGTAACAAGTTCCGGGTCTTCTCGTGCCTCTCTAGCATTAATAACAAACGCTCTTCCACGTGCAGGTCCGCCATTCTGATTCGGGCACTGGCTCTTATAATGACCTTGTTTTCCACACCCAAAACAAGTAATGTTAGCCAAAGCAGTTCTATTTGCGTTGGTGGCAGGAGTCTTGTTACCATTTGCATTTGTAACGAGAGCCTTACAATCTTCAGCAAGATGTCCCTGTCTATTGCATTTGGTGCACAACACACTGCAGTAACCAAAATGATGTTTGTGACAACGGTTGCATAAAGGACTTTGTCCTTTGTAACCAAAGCCTGAACCGCTACCCGCACCTTTCGTGGTTTCTTGTTTCTTATAAGGTTGTTGTTGATTACCTCGATCATAACCTCCATTCCACTTTTTCTTGTTCCCCAATACCTTCACCTCAGTATTAAATGCTTTCTTGTCCAAAATGACCTGATCCATTAGCTCGTTCGCCATGGTTATAGCTTCATGAATTGTCTTAGGTTTCGACGCAGTAACATTTGCCTTGACCTTTTTGGGCAAACCACCTTTGTACATTTCAATCTTCCGTGCTTCGGTTGGGACCAATTCAGGGCATAGTAAAACTAATTCCATGAATCGCTGGTTGTAGTTGGTGATTTCAGTACCAACCACCTTCAAACTTCGTAACTCATCTTCTAACTTAATAACCTCATTCCTTGGACAATACTCGGTGATTATCATTGCTTTGAATTCTTCCCATGGAGTATCATAAGCTACATCTCCTCCTACCGCCTTCACATAATTCTTCCACCATGTGAGTGCACTATCTTGTAAAGTGCACGATGCATACTTGGTCATGTCTTTTTCATCACAACCGCTGATTTTGAACACCGTCTCCATCTTTTCTATCCATCGGGTTAAACCGATAGGTCCTTCCGTTCCACTGAATGATGAAGGTTTGCAAGCTTGAAACGTCTTGTAGGAGCATCCTACACGAGGATTTGGATTAACTGCAGTAGCTCTTGCAGCTTCGACCCATAGCATTCTATCGTTGACTCGCTGATTGATGAAGTTCTCGACTTCTTGTTCCGTCATTCGGTTCAATCGCGCCATTTCCTAATGAAAGAAAATAATTATTCACATGGATTATTATAGATGTAGTATGTATTTATAGTACATTTATAGCTTGTTAATAATATGAACCAGGTATTATTATAAAAGCCTTTTCTTCTTATTAGCGTTTTATAATTATATCTTGGGTAGTACCTACCCGTTAATGTTCATACTTAATAGCTTAGTACAGAATCAATTACTACAATCTAAATAATACTTAACCATGGAAAATTATTGCATTTCATACTTCGCTATTTTACATATGCTTATCTTACATCAAACTTTAAGCAAACCACACTAATAATATTATACAAAACATTATATGATTCCATGGCTTAATACGGCAGTGCATCGTTTGGTCTATTTTCTAGGGCGTTTAGTTCCAATGAATGGCCTAACGCTTATCCTAGCTGTCTGCCTACGTTTTGGCTGAGGAGCCGAAGAACTAGATGCGGGGATAGCACTAATAGGAATAGCGGGAATAGGGGTGGTAGTGTTGAGTGGAATTGGTGCTACGTCATTCTCACTAAGTTCGGGATTTGAATTTTCTAATTCATTCGCTTTTCGTTTCTTTCCTTGATCGAATTTTTCTTTCGTAATTTCTAGTATTTCTTCCTCGGGTTCACTTTCTTCTTCGGGTTCACTTTCCTCTTCGGGTTCACTTTCCTCCTCGGGTTCACTTTCCGATATTTCTATAGTTGGTTCATCTGGAAATTGTGAGTCTTCCCCAAAAATACCATTTTCGTCATCGGATATGTTAATGACTGAAACACAATCTGAAGATTCTGATTCGGAGTCGCTGAATGTGATAATAAGTTTCGAGCCCGACATCTATCACACAACAACTAACCCATTAGTACTTACATAATATTTACATATGAATTTTTAACCAACAGTGATAAGCAATGGTTTTTTTTTTTTTAAAATCAAACCCGGTCAAAGTCCAGACTTACTAATGTATCCTAACGACTTATCGGTTTAGACACACTAATGCAAACCTGGTTCGCTAAGACCACCGCTCTGATACCACATGTCATAACCCGTCCTTAACCATAAGAACGCGTTAGATAACGTATGATTTCATTGCGAGGTATTGACCTCTATATGAGACATTTTTGAAAGAAAACTGCATATATTATACATTACAAACCATAACCATTATTTTTGTTACAAACTTAAGACAATAAAAAGAAGATTAACGTTTAGCGATAATCTTCGACTTACAAACTTTACAAATGATGACAACAACACGGTTTCTAGCATATTTTACAGTACAACATCTTGGATATGCAGTTTTATTTTTGACACAAACATGCGTACGCAAGATCCTGGTTAGATCCAACATGATGCAGCGGAAGCTTTAGAAATCACCTGAGAATAGACATGTTTAAAAAGGTCAACATAAAGTTGGTGAGATATAGGTTTAATGCCGGCTGCAATATATATATAGACCACAAGATTTCGTATATAATCAGTTTAATAAAAGTATTCTAAGTGGTTGAGCACTCGGTAACCATACTTAACATTTTCACGTCGCATATTCCCTTTAATATGAAATCTTACTACACCGTACCAAGTGTAGTCACAAAACGAAGTACTGTGCAACCGTTGAATACTGGTCGTCCAGTCCGGTTGGGGTTGTCAGGCCCGATAGATCTATCAACAGGATTCGCGTTTACAATACCGCTGTAAATATTAGTTACCAAGCTACAGGGAAGTATGCCAGTGGTACAACTCAACGTAGAATATATTTTTCAGTTACTTGTGTCCATATCGTAAAACATAAAATACATGTATTCTCATCCCGAAATATTTAGAGTTTAAAAGTGGGACTATATACTCACTTTTGTCTTGATGATATAAATAATTTGACTCGGTCTTCCGGTTGATATCACGAACCTATCCATATATAATATATCAATATGTTTTCATTTTAAACAAACGTTATATATATATACTTGTTATACTTTTAATACTTTGAATATTTCCTTAGTCCGAAGTTAGCAATCCGAGGTTAGCAATTCAATTTTTAATGGTTCATTTTTAGATGTTTAATATACCCGAAATGAATAAATACAACCCCCAACGAAATAAATAAAACTCCCGTAAAACCCCATCATAAATGTATTGGTCGAGATTAATCTTGACCCATGGTACCGGTGTTGTCAAATGACGTGTTGCGTACAATCATGGGATCTTATGATTAATCTTCTCGTGTTGCTTACGGGTGATCCTGAACCATATGAAATTGAATTATGAGTACATATATATAAAATATCATGTTATCTTAGAAGTATGTGATTTTATGTAAATTTTTCCAATGAATCCCGAAGTCATTTAAGCCTTGGATAACCAATTTTGTTTCGGTCATAGTTTCTTCGTTACAAGTCCGTTTTCGTTGATTCAACTTGCCATCTCCTTGGATCGAGTCCCTCTTTAAGACTATGAACTGTAAATACCTTAGTTTGTATTCAAAATCACACGGCATAGGTCAAACTTTAGTGAAACCTATGTAGTTAATCATTTTCGTTACAACAAATCATTTAATGACCATTTTTCTAAAAATACTTATACTTTGAAAAACCAAGTTTTACCTTGTTAAATTAGCATATACATAAGTTATATTACAGGTCTTGAAGTATTTTAAAAGTTAAGTTAGAAGGATCTATTTAGTTTGCAAACAAGTTTGAAAACATTCAAACTATGTTCTTGTTGTTAAACTTGTATACCACAAAATATGATAGCTATATATATATGAATTGAATAAGGTTATGAACATATATTCTACCTCAAGTTCCTTGGATGAAGTTGCTGTAAAAGAGAAGTAAGAAGCTAGAATCAAAAGGGTGATAGAAGTGGATGAAAGATTGGAAGTAAGTTGGTGTTCTTGGAGGGTTTTCTTGAAGTGTTTTTGTATGGTTTTCTTATGGTGTTTATGTAAGGTTTTTGAAGCTAGATTCTTCAAGGTTTCTTGCTGTATTGTTATGGAGTTCTTAGAGCTTTCAAGTAAGAGAGTTTAAGAGTAATTTGGAAGTGTAAATGGTGATCAAAATTTGGTTATGGGGGAGGGCTATAAAACGTGGCCAAGGGGGGGGGACAAAACAAAATTCAAGCTTGTATTTTTGTATAATTATTGAAGTTAAATGTCAAAAAGAAGTTCCCTCTTGATGAGGGCAAGTATAGGAGCTGATTAGGTGGTGATTTGATGTGTATATACGAATAGTAAATACGTATAGAAGCTTGGTATGATACGAGTACAAATACTCTAGGTATACGTATAGAAATTTTGTGAAAAATGGAATGAGGATTCAAATATAGCTATCTTTTGTGAATACACTTATATGATTTTATGTATTTAAGTTCTTAAAAGTGATTAAATACATTACTTATACAATATATGTATAAACATTATATGTCTTAAGTATTTATGTCAAATAACGTTACGTATAGTTATCGTTTTGAAAACTTAAGTTAGTAGTTTCAAAATACACATATAACTTGTTGTTATTAATACAAAATGAGATATTAAAACATTTATTAATCATGTTAAATATGTATATATACATTTATATACACAAACGTATAATTATCATATATTGTATAGTTCGTGATATCATTGGTCAAACTAGACGGTCGAACGTTGTGTAAAACTCTTTTCGGAAATATAAATCTCGACAATTTGGATTGCTTATCATGTTGGCAAGGTTTAATTTATGTAAATATTAATCTTATAAGTATAGAATGATCGAAAAAGTGCGGGTCGTTACAATATCTGTCTTGTTCTTTTAGCATTTGAATTTCTTCTGTTGTTGGTTCATATCCATAAGCCATAAGTGTAGCTAACATTTCAGTTTCATCAATTGGTTCAGTTCCTTCTCCTAAAGAACATTCTCCTGTTCTTTGTAATTCTGGAAATTCTTCTAATAATTCTGCATGTGAATCTATAGTTTGAATATAATAACATGTATCATCTACAGATTGCGATTGTTGCATGGCTCTATCAACAGAAAAGGTAACACTCTCGTCCTCTATACTTAGGGTCAGTTTCTTACCAAACAAGTCTATTATTGCTTTGGTCGTGTTTAAGAATGGTCTTCCTAATATGAGAGGAACTCGAGAATCTTCTTCCATGTCCAGAATAACAAAATCTACTGGAAATACTAAAGTACCAACTTTAACTAGCATGTTCTCCATTATCCCTCTAGGATATTTTACTGATCGATCGGCTAGTTGTATACTTATTCGTGTTGGTTTCAATTCTCCAAGATCTAGTTTAGCGTATAGTGAATATGGCATTAAATTTATACTAGCACCTAAGTCTGCCAATGCTTCTATTGAACTAAGACTACCCAGAAAACATGGAATTGTGAAACTTCCTGGATCTGATAATTTTTCTGGTATCTTATTTAATAGTACTGCAGAACAATTGGCATTTATAGTAACAGCCGAGAGTTCTTCCATTTTCTTTCTATTTGTGATTAGATCTTTCAAGAATTTAGCATATCTTGGCATTCCTGAAATCACATCAATGAAAGGAAGATTTACATTTATTTGTTTAAACATATCCAAGAATTTGGATTGCTCGGCTTCAAGTCTCTCTTTTCTCATTTTACTCGGGTAAGGAAGTGGTGGTTGGTATGGTTTAACATAAGGTTTTACCTTAACTGTGTTATCTTCATTAACCTTTTCAATTACCAGTTCTGTTTCCTTATCTTGCTCAGGTTGTGGTTCTTGTGGAGTAGGAATAGCTTCATCAGAAATTACAGGTATTTCAGGTGGTTTAAGTGTAATACCACTTCTTGTGGTAATGGCTTTAGCTGTTTCATTCTGGGGGTTAGCATTTGTATCACTAGATAGACTTCCCGGTTTTCTTTCACCTATTAACCTTGCTAGGTTACTTACTTCTTGTTCCAGATTTTGAATAGAAGCTTGTTGATTTCTAAATGCTTGAGCATTTTGTTCATTGGTTTGTTTCTGAGATGTGAAAAACTGAGTTTGAGATTCAACTAGTTTTGACATCATGTCTTCTAAATTTGGCTTTTTATCATCGGTTTGTGGTGGTTTATTTTGAAAAATAGGTCTTTGCTGATTGTAAGTATTGTTGGATACTTGTTGATTGTTAGGACCTTGTTGGTTGTTGTATGGAACATTTCGGTTATAATTCTGGTTTTGATTGTAGATTGGCCTTGGCGGTTGATAATTATTCTGATAATTATTTTCAGGCCTTTGGTTTATGTATGAAACATTCTCTCTTTGTTCCATTGTTAGTTCAATAATGAGACAATCTTTTGTCAAATGTGGTCCTCCACACTGCTCACAACTAATTCGTATTGAGTGGATATCTTTAGTCATCTTTTCTATTCGTCTCTCAACAGCATCTATCTTTGCAGAAATGGTATCTAAGTCATGGCTAGAATCGGCTCTAGCTGCTTTAGATGATCTAACGATATCTTTTTCTTGATGCCACTCATGTGAGTGGGAAGCAGTGTTATCAATAATTTTGTAAGCGTCAGTTGCGGTTTTCTTCATAATGGAACCACCAGTTGCTATATCTATGTCTTTTCGTGTAGTGATGTCACATCCTTGGTAGAATATTTGTACTATTTGACAAGTGTCTAAACCATGTTGCGGACATCCTCTCAATAACTTTCCAAATCTTGTCCACGCTTCATATAGAGTTTCATTTGGCTTTTGTGTGAATGTAACTATTTCTTCTTGAAGTCTCATGGCTTTAGATGCTGGAAAGAACTGTTTAAGAAATTTTTCAACTAAAACGTCCCATGTATCAATCGCCCCTTCAGGTAACGATTCTAACCATTTTTTGGCTTCTCCCTTTAAAGTCTAGGGAAATAACATGAGATATATCTGTTCAACCTCCACTTCTCTTATTTTAAATAGAGTACAGATCCTATTAAAGGTACGAAGATGTTCATTTGGATCTTCCTTTGGCGCACCACTAAATTGGCATTGATTAGTTATCATGTGTAGAATTTGTCCTTTAATTTCATAATCTGGCGCATTAATGTCTGGTTGAGTAATTGCGTGACCTTGGCCAGTGCGTTTAGCTCGCATTCGGTCTTCCATACTTAGAGGTTCCAGATTTTCCATGATTGAATTTTTTGAATTTGAATCACTATAGGATTCTGTTTTAATGGGTTTTAATTTTTATATATTTATAAAACTAAATAAACTTAATAATACAAATTAAATAAAAAAACTAAACTAAATAATTAAAAACTAAACCCTAATTAGGGTTTTAATAATAATAATAATAATATACTCCGTAATTATTGCAGTAGGAAGTCAAACTGTGGCGTGTCAGACAGGTTCATGCGGTCGCATGGATGTTTGCCTTCGGGCTCATGCGATCGCATGGGCTAGGTTTCCAGGCCAGGAATTGGGCTTCAACAGTACCGGACCGATTGATTTATATATATATATATTTTTCTGTTTTAATATTTATAAAAAGTATTTATATAAATTAAATAAAACTTATATTTTTACAAACTAAAAATAGAAATAGAAATATTTTATAATTTTATATATTTTTGAACAACTCTTATATATATATATATATATATATATATATATATATATATATATATATATGGTTTTTGTATTCTTAAAGTTTAAAACATATTTTTACAAAAGCGTATTTTTACAAAAGTAAACTAATTTTTTTTATATATATAGCGTTTCGCTTTCGGCGTTTTAGTGTCCCCGGCAGCGGCGCCAAAAATACTTGATGTGTGCGAGGTGGTGTACAAAATAGTTATATTTTTACAAGGAAATACTATTAAATACGATACAATTTTACACAAGTGATTTATTTATTTATAGAGTGGATATACCTAAACCTTGCTACAACACTTATAAGCAGTGCACCTAATCGTACAGTAGTGTAGTTTTTAGTAAGTCCGGCTCGTCCACAGGGAATTTAGCCAAGTTTAACGCTATATTTTTAACTTATAATTGTAAAAATACAAAAATATATATAAGTAGTATTATTATTATAAAAGGTGGTTTTTACCGTTTAATGACCGGTTTGTCGATTTTAAAACTTAAGTCGCAGTTAAAACCTAATGTAAAATATTAAATATATAAAAGACTTAATTTAAAGCATAAAGTAAATAACGATAATGAAATTGCGATAAATAAAAATGCGATAAATAAAATGACAATAAATAAAAGTGCGATAATTAAAAGTGCAATTAAATATGAAATAAAGGAAATTAAATATGAAATAAAGGAATTATGCTTATTTAAACTTCCGTAATCATGATGTTTGACGTGTTGATTTTAGTTTATTCCCATGGGTTAATTGTCCTTTGTCCTGGATAATTCAATATGTCCGTCTGGTTTTTGTCCATAACAGTCCATCAGTCATAAATATAAAGTGCAAGTGTCCTCGTCAAATTATCCTTATATCCGAAGTCAAATATTCCAACTAATTGGAGACTTAAACTATAATTACACCAAGTGTCCTTGTATATAATTCACCTCTGTTTTAATAAGTCCATTAACTATTAATCCATTTCCGTATCCGGTTAAATGAACGATTATTAGTACTTATAAATATCCCGCCCATCGTGTCCGATCGAGTGTATATGGTTATTTATAGGTACCTCCAATTGTAAATCTTTATATTAAATTAACAAACTATCATTCAATTTAACAAATATAAAGCCCATTAATAGCCCATAGTCAAATTTCCACAAGTGTCGTTCTTTTGTCCAAACCCCAATTATGGTACAAAGCCCAATTATCTAATTTTAATATTTATCCCAACATCATGATTACTTTGGCTTAAATAAGCATAATAATAACTTATCTACGACACATTAATTTAAAAAGGTTGAACATAACTTACAATGATTAATAATAGCGAAGCGTTACACGGACAGAATTTCGACTTACACCCTTACAACATTCGCTAACATACTGTGACGACCCAGAAATTTGCGACCAAATTTAAACTTAATCTTTATATGTTTCCAACACGATAAGCAAAGTCTGTTATGTTAAGTCTCAAAAAAAAGTTTGAACTGTTGTCATAGATTCAATTACCCTTTGACTGTTTCTGACGATTCACGAACAATTGTTGTCAATAAATATGTATGTATATATATATATATATATATATATATATATATATATATATATATATATATATATATATATATATACATAAATATGAATATAAGTATATGTAATAATTTGGAATACAAATTAAAATTTGATATGCATAATTTGTTATATTAATACCATTATTACTATAAATGTTAATATTATTAATATCATTATTATTATTACTGAGGTTATTAGAATTATTATAATTATTGTTATTGAGGTATAACTTATTCTTATTGTCATTAATGTTATTATTATTATTTTTATTATCATTATTAATATCATTGTTAATAAATAACATAATCCTTGTTATTTATATTATTATTATATTATTATTATTATTATTAATAAAATTAAAAGGATTATTATTATTATTATATTTATATTTATTAATTAGTGAATATAGTACACTAGATAGAAACAAAATTAGTTGAATTTCAACATCAACTTTTATATTTTTATATCTGTGATATCTTGTCCACAACCCATCATTAATAACCATCACTATCGAGTACCATTTTACCAGCACGTTTTATTTTATTTAATACTATATTTATTTAATGAATTCTATAGACAAATGCAGGAAGTTAAAATTTGTTAAAAGTGGGATATACTATGTTTGTTACTCACAGGAATATCAATTGTATTATTGTTTTTGTGGTTGATTGAACTCCACTCGTGTCGACCTCAATTATCAATAGAAAACAACTGTCAATTATATATACATGTAAATTACTGTGTTCTAATTTCAATATCACTCATTCTCTATCTTTATATATCCATCCCATACATATACATGCAGAGAGACAAAACCAAAACCACCTCCATTAACTCAAATCACCACCGGATACACATCTTAGCATAATCGGACACCGGTAACCGCCATTCAACACCACCATTTAATCTCCACCTTACACCCCTGTAACCCTACAAAACAACCACCCATTTTTTTGCAACTCTCTTCGACTACTACTCTACATGAACCACCGACCATCACGACAACCCAACACCACTTCCATCATCGAACTACTACTAACACGAACCACCATAGCTCAATCAACATCTTTATTCTCGCACTTCCCTGTTCTCTTTCTATTATGTAACTCGCGATCAAAGTTGCTACTCCATTCCTATGTTAATTAGTTGATCACACCACCACTCTCATGATAATAAATCAACACACTCGCTAAATTGAAACCCACTTACTTCTCAGTTTCGATCACCACCGTAACTATTAGCATCGGTCACCTCAACCGTCACATTAAAACCCGTCGGTCATGATGTTTGTTGCTACTATCGCTACGCTTCTATTTCAATTCATAACCGAAACCAAAACCCACTTGTATTTCGATGTCATTGTTGCTACTTCTTCTTCGTACACCCATCTTCTCCATCTCTCACTCCTAGTTTATGTTTATATTTCAATCAACCGCCACCCACCATTAATTATATTTCTATACGATTTTAAGCATTGGTGATGATGATTAAAAGAAACAATGATATTATGAAAGATATGATATATGGTGATATGCATTAGATGAGGAGTTCGTTTATGATGCTGCAGCAGCTACGTTATTTTTTATCCATCTTCTGGTTCTTTTTCTATTAAAAAAAACGATGAGAGGTAATGATAATCCTTTTTCTTTTACCTAGTGGACGACATGTGCTGATTAAACAAAACTTCTTTTGACTTAAAGATACTATGATAATAGGGATATTTAAGGAGATAAGGATGAATATATAATTAGGAGTTAGTGATATTACAGCTCCTCCGTTCCTTTTTGTTACTAAACCAAAAAGCAAACAGCATCTTTTTTTTGCAATGGGCCATAGTCCATGGTAAACTATTGGATCGGTGACAAGTAAATTGGATTTGGGCATTTGTTTTGCGAGTTGACCGAAATCTTAATTAGTTATAGGACTGTTTGATTTGATTATGTTATTGGGCCGTGATAGTGGCCATAATCCACCTAGGTTATTACCGTCGGGATGTTTTTTTTTTACTAGGATAGAGAGATCCGTGATATATTTTTTTAATGATGGTAAGTAATACCAATATGATGAAGCGAATATAAGGATGAATGATGATGATTATCAAATGTAATGTACGATATGATGAATATTATGAAAACAGTGATACATGAAATGGATGATGATGATAGTGATAATCGAATATGATTAGGAGTATGTTATGACTATGATTATGATATGACTATGATCGATGTTATATTGTGATAATGGTGATGATACCGTGAGCAATATGTTGATAATATCGATGATGATATCATGATAATGATGATGGTAATGATACAGGGATATAGATGATTAGAGGGTGTTAAGAATGAATATGATTATGGTTAACAATGAAAATGAGGATGATTATGATAAACGATGATGTGGTAATTAAGTGATGATGATGAAGAACCTTTGATCATGATCAACGTATGATATTGATAATGTTTAAAAGATGATAAATGATGGTTATGAAGATGATGATGATGATTTGAATATGATTATGTATGATGTTACGGGTATGATGGCAGGATCGATAATGATGATACAAAATTATGATAATAATGATATGTTACTATGATTAATGATGAGTCAAAATTGAAAATTAATTTAAGATATTAAAATCTTAATAATAATAATAGAAAAACTGATACAGAGTAATGGTTAAGCATGTTATCGAGTTAGCGGGAGGTCGCGGTTTCAAACCCGGACTTGCACATTTTTTTAAGGACTATTTCTTCGAGGTAGTTTACTTTTTACCCATTATTATCATTACTCTTATTATTATCATTATTGTTATTATCATCATTATTATCACTTTTGTTAAAAGTATCATTTTTTATTATTATTATTATTATTATTATTAGAAAAATTATCATTTTTATCAAAATTATTATTATTACTATCATTATTATTATTTTGACATTAATATTATTATATTATCAATATTATTATAATAATAACTATTATTATTATTATTGTAAAATAATTTATTTATTATTATAATCAATATTATTTTATCAAATAACTATTAGTTATATAAAATCATATTTATTACATATAACATAACTATATTAATACTTTTATAATAAATATTAGTAAATATAATTAATTAGATTATTAATGAAACACCTAATTAAAATAACAATTAAATCACTAATAATATATAAATTGTTCGACTACCATTATATGTGTTAATATATATATATAAATGATATAGGTTCGTGAATCCAAGGCTAACTTGCATTGTTCAGTATCGTTATATGTATTTTTACTACAAAATACAGTATGGTGAGTTTCATTTGCCTTTTTACCCTTTATATTTTTGGACTAAGAATACATGCGCAATTTTTATAAATGTTTTACGAAATAGACACAAGTAATCGAAACTACATTATATGGTTGAATGATCGAAGCCGAATATGCCCCTTTTTGCTTGGTAACCTAAGAATTAGTAAATCGATCTACTAATTGACGCGAATCCTAAAGATAGATCTATGGGCCCGACGAACCCCATCCAAAGTACCGGATGCTTTAGTACTTCGATATTGTTTTATATCATGTCCGAATGATTTCCTGGAATGATAGGGATATTCTTATATGCATCTTGTTAATGTCGGTTACCAGGTGTTCAATCCATATGAATGATATTTTTGTCTCTATGCATGGGACGTATATTTATGAGAACTGAAAATGAAAATCTTGTGGTCTATTAAAATGATGGAAATGATTATTTATGTTAAACTAATGAACTCACCAACCTTTTGGTTGACACTTTAAAGCATGTTTATTCTCAGGTATGAAAGAAATCTTTCTCTGTGCATTTGTTCATTTTAAAGATATTACTTGGAGTCATTCATGACATATTTCAAAAGACGTTGCATTCGAGTCGTTGAGTTCATCAAGATTATTATTAAGTCAATTATAGTTAGATATATTATGAAATGGTAGGCATGCCGTCAATTTTTGATGTATAGAAAGTTTGTCTTTTAAAAACGAATGCAATGTTGTAAAATGTATCATATAGAGGTCAAGTACCTCGCGATGTAACCAAATGTAATGTATTTGTCCAGATGGATTAGGACGGGTCCTTTCAGTTGGTATCAGAGCGGTGGTCTTAGTGAACCAGGTCTGCATTAGTGTGTCTAACTGATAAGTCGTTAGAATGCATTAGTGAGTTTGAACTTCGACCGTGTCTGCATGTCAAAAGTTTTGCTTATCATTTCTAGTCAAAAATTTCCTGCTTATTATTCTTAGGGAATCACTTGCTTATCATTCTTAATCTAGACATATCTTACTGCCTGGATTGCATGAATAGTGTATAGAAAAAATTCATATCTTAGCGTATCTGCTAATTCATATCTTAGCATATCTGTTACTGTAAACTTTGCCTAACATATTTCGTAGATTCCTCCGTAACTTATGGGATTTTAGTATTATATATGCATATGTAAATTATGTATTGCAGGGTACTAATCTACATCCTATAATCTATTTCTTATCGAAAATCCTTCATTTGATCGTACGAGATGAATCCTGTAACCAGTTCGAGTCCCTCAGATTCCGATAGCTATTCCGATAGTTATTTCGACAGCTATTCCGACATGGATTTTCACTCAAGCTCCGAAAGCAGTATAACCGAAATGAATCAACCATTTAGCTATCATCTATTCTGGATGAATTGAGGATGGGTTCGTATTCGACTTAATCCATGGAGATGCGAAGAAGGCGATCCTTTCCATCAACCAAATTCACCTCTTGGTGAAGAACCTGAAGCACTTACCGGTGAACCTGTCCGAAACATCATTTTCACACTCCTCTCCAGAGTATCTCGCCGCGATTATATTCTATCTAAAATTCTAAACCTTATTCATTCGCTCGTTCCGACCAACAATCATCCCGGAATAATATAAGAAATCAACGAGCTTCGCGCCCGAGTTGTAGCCCTAGAAAATATGGTGCAAAATGTACCAGCTTCAACAAAATCACCGGCACCAACAGTACCACTAACATCAATACCAGTACCACCAACAACCCAAGTTCAACATCACATCTCATTATGTACCTCAAGCATAATCATCAATCTGCGAATCATTTATCTTCGTCCTTCATGTCGATTATGTAATCTCTAATGTTTTAGAGATTATGTACTAGCCGTAAATCTGATGAGTTTAATATCACATTGAATCATTAAATCCATGATTACGTCTGAAGAAAATATATATGTATATATGTTTTCATAAAGATAGTAATTAAAAATTCTTTTGTACAAACTGTTAATGGTGAAAATATTTTAACGGGTAGGTAATACCCGAGGAATATTTAGATTTCATATTAATAAGTTACATTGTACATTCTTCGAATCTGATTCAACATTCATTTGCTATCCTACTTACATCCATAGATATACGAATCTGTTCACCACAAAATAACCATTTTCATTCAATTTTATAATTGGATTTTGACTTATCAGAATCCAACAAGTAGCATAATGAAGAAAATATTGGATAAAAATAAAAATTTGTTAGAAACAAACAAATTAACCATGAGAAAATTTTGTTAAGAATCCACGCTAACAAAATCCTAGCTAACTGTTCCTAGCTAACTGATTACATTTTATTTATCGCCGTTTATCTATCGCAATTTAATTATCGCAATTTTATTTATCGTCATTTAATTTCTGTTAATTACTTTACGCATTTTATTTATCGTCATTTAATTTCTGTATTTATTTTACGCACTTCAAATATCGAGACACGTGTACAAGGTTTTGACATATCATATCGACGCATATACATATATATATATATATATATATATATATATATATATATATATATATATATATATATATATATATATATATATATATTATTTGGAACAACCATAGACACTCAATATGCAGTAATGATCGAGTTCTCTATACAGGGTTGAGGTTGATTCTACAATAATTTATATACTTTGAGTTGTGATCGAGTCTGAGACATGTACACGGGTCACGATACGTATTAATTAATTCAAATATTATATATTAAACTATATATAAATTATTGAATTGCTAACTGTGGACTATCAACTGAGGACTACCAACATTGGACAATTAAAATGAATTAAAATATTGATTATAACATATGAAACTAAACAATTCTTCAAGTTTGCCACTTGATTTCATCTTAAACCTCATTTGTATCTTGACGATTACAATCTGCATTCAAACCTTTCATAAATTCTTGAAAACACCTTAATCTAGAGAATGAACCAACCACAAATCATCTACGGAAGAAAAGATTGATGTATATAGCTATTCACCTGAGAAACACTCGACAACTGAGTAAACGTTTAAAACGTAGCTATGCTAATTTCTTAGTGTTATTATTACACAAAATAACTTTACAATCCCTTTCCAAATTAGTAAATTTTGTCACAGCTCCAGCAAATCAACTTTGACTTTTCATTCGAAACAACCTTATTATAACCTTGATTTATATGTGTGCTCTTTTATTGTTACCGGGGAACTTTTTATTAAATTCTACCATATTACCAGCAGATGTACCAGCAACCTCGTCGCTCCTTGGTTTAAATCTCTCCGACAAATCACTAAATTTATCTATTGAAGTCTCATAATGTACTCATCAGCATCTTGTAACAAGAATTGCCACACCAATTAACGGGAATCAGCAAATCTGTATTGTGAGTCTCGCAACATTTTCACATCAACAGTTATATGTATCCATATAACATTTATCTCTTAGAACTATGATCTTCCATTCTGAAATTCTGAAAAGCACCCAGTCTGCGAATTTATACTCTGAATTTTGAAAAGTTGAATGAAGCAACAAAAACTGTAAACAACCTTATCAGCCAAAAGTTGATGATAAAGAATTGTATGTTGGCAAAGCTCAGAAAAAGTTTGAAACTGAAAAACTGATTGAGCAAACTACGAAGGAGTCTCTGAACAAATCACAAGGACTAAACTTGTACATTAAGAATCCTGATGATTCTGTTTCTGATGAAATCTTTAGCGAATACCTTACTTCTGACTCCAAACTCTTGCGGACAAATTTTCTTCACCATCCTTCGATATTAGAAATTCCAAAATATCATAGTATCTTTCATTATAAATATCCTCCATATTTCTGAAGATATTTTCAAAACTATTCTTATCTGAAATCATTAATCTCTTCGTGCTATCAGTGTTACATCATATAGAAACTGTTAGTTTCTATATTTTGTAAACTTTCGAGCTTAAAATATGAATGTTATTGAAGTAATGTTGGGAACTGATGCATGAGTTAGTATAATATAATAATACTTGATCAACGTGATTATATTACAGTAAGTCATGCTGAGTTTCTAAATGGAACATGATGATTCACATATTATAACATCATCATGTGTCATGTAACATAACTCTTTTATTCTGCTTAACTTCTAAACATATCAAGAAAATATATTCTTGATAGTTTTACTCTCAGTGATTCAAGTAATTTGACAAATCAAATCGTGCTATAACGTTCTTTCTTGTTTAGAACATTAAGTTCATTCGAAACTCCATACTTACGAATTCTG
Source organism: Rutidosis leptorrhynchoides (assembly GCF_046630445.1). Classification (NCBI taxonomy): domain Eukaryota; kingdom Viridiplantae; phylum Streptophyta; class Magnoliopsida; order Asterales; family Asteraceae; genus Rutidosis; species Rutidosis leptorrhynchoides. The sequence continues at coordinate 677,552,061 of NC_092333.1, forward strand.
GACCATTACTTGCGAAAAGAAAACAAAAGCATGAAGCTTCGAAATAGAAAGGGGGTATAAATCGCAGCAAATAAGAGAGAGCATTAACTGTGAATGACAATGATTATAGAAGACGGAAGCATGGACTTCGAAATATAAGGGAAAATATAAAGCCCAATAACAACACGGAGGTTACAAACTGTGGATATTAATACGAATAGCAATATAAAGACACGGTATAATTAAGAATAGTATCACCCCAAGGTAATAGTAAAAGTAAACAGATTTTTTCTGGTGGAAGATTGAAAGGAAGGATGACAGAAATGATAATTAGAAAAATATCAAGGATTAGAACGGGATTAAGCATTTTCATAATCTTTTGGATATTTGAACTAAGAAAGAAAGTATCGGAATGGTGAGAATAATGGAACGGAAGAGTTTAATTTATAATGGAAATATCAGACAGAGTAATCAAGGCAGATCATCGTATTTAATTATAGAGATCTCAATTTCCTTACTCGCCGAAGAATCAAATCTGTTAGATTTCGAGGATTTTCTTTAAATCCCTTGAATTCCGGAATTCAATCGTGACTACGTCAAAAGTTATGGAAAAATCTCCATTTCTTTATCTCGATCTTTTGTGATAGCTTCACTCATACGCTTCGATTAATCAAATCATTTTATCCATATTACTCAATGATGATAAAACACTATTTATCAACTCATATTTGTCATGAAAACAATTGTATTGTTAACCATGACCACCTCACTCAAATTTCGGGACGAAATTTCTTTAACGGGTAGGTACTATGATGACCCGAAAATTTCCGACCAAATTTAAACTTAATCTTTATATGTTTCCAACACGATAAGCAAAGTCTGTTATGTTAAGTCTCAAAAAAAGTTTGAACTGTTGTCATACATTCAATTACCCTTTGACTGTTTCTGACGATTCACGAATAATTATTGTCAATAAATATGTATATATATATATATATATATATACATAAATATGAATATAAGTATATGTAATAATTTGAAATACAAATTAAAATTTGATATGCATAATTTGTTATATTAATATCATTATTACTATAAATGTTAATATTATTAATATCATTATTATTATTACTGAGGTTATTAGAATTATTATAATTATTGTTATTGAGGTATAACTTATTCTTATTGTCATTAATGTTATTATTATTATTTTTATTATCATTATTAACATCATTGTTAATAAATAACATTATCCTTGTTATTTATATTATTATATTATTATTATTATTTTTATTAATAAAATTAAAAGGATTATTATAATTATTATATTTATATTTATTAATTAGTGAATATAGTACACTAGATATAAACAAAATTAGTTGAATTTCAACATCAACTTTTATATTTTTATATCTGTGATATCTTGTCCACAGCCCATCATTAATAACCATCACTATTGAGTACCACTTTACCAGCACATTTTATTTTATTTAATACTATATTTATTTAATGAATTCTATAGACAAATGCAAGAAGTTAAAATTTGTTAGAAGTGGGATATACTATGTTTGTTCCTCACAAGAATATCAATTGTATTATTGTTTTTGTGGTTGATTGAACTCCACTCGTGTCGACCTCAATCATCAATAGAAAACAACTGTCAATTATATATACACGTAAATTACTGTGTTCTAATTTCAATATCACTCATTCTCTATCTTTATATATCCATCCCATACATATACATGCAGAGACACAAAACCAAAACCACCTCCATTAACTCAATCACCACCGACTACACATCCTAGCATAATCAGACACCGGTAACCGCCATTCAACACCACCATTTAATCTCCACCTTACACCCCTGTAACCCTACAAAACAACCACCCATTTTTTTGCAACTCTCTTCGACTACTACTGTACATGAACCACCGACTATCACGACAACCCAACACCACTTCCATCATTGAACTACTACTAACACGAACCACCATAGCTCAATCAACATCTTCATTCTCGCACTTCCCTGTTCTCTTTCTATTATGTAACTCGCGATCAAAGTTGCTACTCCATTCCTATGTTAATTAGTTGATCACACCACCACTCTCATGATAATAAATCAACACACTCGCTAAATTAAAACCCACTTTCTTCTCAGTTTCGATCACCACCGTAACTATTAGCATCGGTCACCTCAACCGTCACATTAAAACCCGTCGGTCATGATGTTTGTTGCTACTATCGCTACGCTTCTATTTCAATTCATAACCGAAACCAAAACCCACTTGTATTTCGATGTCATTGTTGCTACTTCTTCTTCGTACACCCATCTTCTCCATCTCTCACTCCTAGTTTATGTTTATATTTCAATCAACCGCCACCCACCATTAATTATATTTCTATACGATTTTAAGCATTGGTGATGATGATTAAAAGAAACGATGATATTATGAAAGATATGATATATGGTGATATGTATTAGATGAGGAGTTCGTTTATGATGCTGCAGCAGCTACGTTATTTTTTATCCATCTTCTGGTTCTTTTTCTATTAAAAAAAACGATGAGAGGTAATGATAATCCTTTTTCTTTTACCTAGTGGACGACATGTGCTGATTAAACAAAACTTCTTTTGACTTAAAGATACTATGATAATAGGGATATTTAAGGAGATAAGGATGAATATATAATTAGGAGTTAGTGATATTACAGCTCCTCCGTTCCTTTTTGTTACTAAACCGAAAAGCAAACAGCATCCTTTTTTTGAAATGGGTCATAATCCATGGTAAACTATTGGGTCGGTGACAAGTAAATTGGATTTGGGCATTTGTTTTGCGAGTGGACCGAAATCTTAATTAGTTATAGGACTGTTTGATTTGATTATGTTATTGGGCCGTGATAGTATATATATATATATACATATATATATATATATATATATATATATATATATATATATATATATATATATATATATATATAATGATCCACCTAGGTTATTACCGTCGGGATGTTTTTTTTTTTTACTAGGATAGAGAGATCCGTGATTTTTTTTTTAATGATGGTAAGTAATATCAATATGATGAAGCGAATATAAGGATGAATGATGATGATGATCATATGTAATGTACGATATGATGAATATTATGAAAACAGTGATACATGACATGGATGATGATGATCGTGATAATCGAATATGATTGGGAGTATGTTATGACTATGATTATGATATGACTATGATTGATGTTATATTGTGATAATGGTGATGATACCGTGAGCAATATGTTGATAATATCGATGATGATATCATGATAATGATGATGGTAATGATACAGGGATATAGATGATTAGAGGGTGTTAAGAACGAATATGATTATGGTTAACAATGAAAATGAGGATGATTATGATAAACGATGATGTGGTAATTAAGTGATGATGATGAAGAACCTTTGATCATGATTAACGTATGATATTGATAATATTTAAAAGATGATAAATGATGGTTATGAAGATGATGATGATGATTCGAATATGATTATGTATGATGTTACGGGTATGATGGCAGGATCGATAATGATGATACGAAATTATGATAATAATGATATGTTACTATGATTAATGATGAGTCAAAATAGAAAATTAATTTAAGATATTAAAATCTTAATAATAATAATAGAAAAACTGATACAGAGTAATGGTTAAGCATGTTATCGAGTTAGCGGGAGGTCGCGGTTTTAAACCCGGACTTGGGCATTTTTTTAAGGACTATTTCTTCGAGGTAGTTTACTTTTTACCCATTATTATCATTACTCTTATTATTATCATTATTGTTATTATCATCATTATTATCACTTTTGTTAAAAGTATCATTTTTTATTATTATTATTATTATTATTATTATTATTATTATTATTAGAAAAATTATCATTTTTATCAAAATTATTATTATTACTATCATTATTATTATTTTTGACATTAATATTATTATATTATCAATATTATTATCATAATAACTATTATTATTATTATTATAAAATAATTTATTTATTATTATAATCAATATTATTTTATCAAATAACTATTAGTTATATAAAATCATATTTATTACATATAACATAACTATATTAAAACTTTTATAATAAATATTAGTAAATATAATTAATTAGATTATTAATGAAACACCTAATTAAAATAACAATTAAATCACTAATAATATATAAATTGTTCGACTACCATTATATGTGTTAATATATATATATATAAATGATATAGGTTCGTGAATCCAAGGCTAACTTGCATTGTTCAGTATCGTTATATGTATTTTTACTACAAAATACAGTATGGTGAGTTTCATTTACCTTTTTACCCTTTATATTTTTGGACTGAGAATACATGCACAATTTTTATAAATGTTTTACGAAATAGACACAAGTAATCGAAACTACATTATATGGTTGAATGATCGAAGCCGAATATGCCCCTTTTTGCTTGGTAACCTAAGAATTAGTAAACCGATCTACTAATTAACGCGAATCATAAAGATAGATCTATGGGCCCGATGAACCCCATCCAAAGTACCAGATGCTTTAGTACTTCGATATTGTTTTATATCATGTCCGAAGGATTTCTTGAAATGATAGGGATATTCTTATATGCATCTTGTTAATGTCGGTTACCAGGTGTTCAATTCATATGAATGATATTTTTGTCTCTATGCATGGGACGTATATTTATGAGAACTGAAAATGAAAATCTTGTGGTCTATTAAAATGATGGAAATGATTATTTATGTTAAACTAATGAACTCACCAACCTTTTGGTTGACACTTTAAAGCATGTTTATTCTCAGGTATGAAAGAAATCTTTCGCTGTGCATTTGTTCATTTTAAAGATATTACTTGGAGTCATTCATGACATATTTCAAAAGACGTTGCATTCGAGTCGTTGAGTTCATCAAGATTATTATTAAGTCAATTATAGTTGGATATATTATGAAATGGTAGGCATGCCGTCAATTTTCGATGTATAGAAAGTTTGTCTTTTAAAAACGAATGCAATGTTGTAAAATGTATCATATAGAGGTCAAGTACCTCGCGATGTAACCAAATGTAATGTATTCGTCCAGATGGATTAGGACGGGTCCTTTCACATACCCTTATTATTAAAATTAAAATTAAAATTAAAATTAAAATTAAAATTATAATATATATATATATATATATATATATATATATATATATATATATATATATATATATATATATATATATATATATATATATATATATATATATGTTGAGATTGAGGAGAAGAAAAAGATGTATTAAGATCGCTCAAAACTGCGAAATTTATAGGTATGTGGCCACAAAAAGTGGCCCATTCGATCGCATGGATATTAAGCCTACAGGCCATGCGATCGCATGGAGGTAGGTACCAGCTCACATTGCTTTGTTTTCTTTCTTGCCGACGGTTTTTATAAATAAATATAATATATAAATAATTTTAAGAATTATTTAAATATTATATTATATTTATGTGCATAGTTGACTCGTAATTTTTAGTCCGTTGAGTCGAGCGTTGAGAGTTGACTCTGGTCCCGGTTCTGGATTTTCGAACGTCCTTACGTACAATTTAATATCTTGTATTTTGCGTTTTGCGTCTTGTACTCTTGTAATTTCGAGACGTTTCTCATTAATAATTTGAACCTCTTTGATTGTACTTTGTACTTTTTAGCTTTTTGGTCATTTGCGTCTTCAATTCGTCGAATCTGTCTTTTGTCTTCACCTTTTATTATTTAAACGAATATCACTTGTAAATAGAACAATTGCAACTAAAAGCTTGTCTTTCTTGAGGGATATTGCTATGAAATATATGTTCGTTTTTAGCATTATCAGGTTCATCCAAGACTTTTCCAGAATAGCAAAACCCTTGACTGCATTAACGCATAAAGGGAAGAAATTTGAATGGAAAGATGAACAAGAGAAAGCGTTTCAATTGTTAAAGAAAAAGTTAACTACTGCACCTATATTGTCATTACCTGAAGGGAATGATGATTTTGTGATATATTGTGACGCCTCAAAGCAAGGTCCCGGTTGTGTATTAATGCAACGAACGAAAGTAATTGCTTATGCGTTTAGACAATTGAAGATTCACGAACAGAATTATACGACGCATGATTTGGAATTAGGCGCGGTTGTTTTTGCATTAAAGACTTGGAGGCACTACTTATATGGGGTCAAAAGTATTATATATACCTACCACAAAAGTCTTCAACACATATTTAATCAGAAATAACTGAATATGAGGCAGCATAGGTGGATTGAATTGTTGAATGATTATGACTTTGAGATTCGTTATAACCCGGGGAAGGCAAATGTGGTAGCCGACGCCTTGAGCAGAAAGGACAGAGAACCCATTCGAGTAAAAGCTATGAATATAATGATTCACACTAACCTTACTACTCAAATAAAGGAGGCGCAACAAGGAGTTTTAAAAGAGGAAAATTTAAAGGATGAAATACCCAAAGGATCGGAGAAGCATCTTAATATTTGAGAAGACGGAACTCGGTATAGGGCTGAAAGAATTTGGGTACCAAAATTTGGAGATATGAGAGAAATGGTACTTAGAGAAGCTCATAAAATCAGATACTCAATACATCCTGAAACGGAGAAGATGTACAAGGATCTCATGAAACATTTTTGGTGGCCAGATATGAAAGCCGATGTTGCTAAATACGTAGGAGAATGTTTGACGTGTTCTAAGGTCAAAGCTGAGCATCAGAAACCAACAGGTCTACTTCAACAACCCGAAATCCCGGAATGGAAATGGAAAAACATTACCATGGATTTCATCACTAAATTGCCAAGGACTGCAAGTGGTTTTGATACTATTTGGGTAATAGTTAATACCAAATCAGCACACTTCCTGCCAATAAGAGAAGATGACAAGATGGAGAAGTTAGCACGACTGTATTTGAAGGAAGTCGTCTCCAGACATGGAATACCAATCTCTATTATCTCTGATAGGGATGTCAGATTTATTTCAAGATTCTGGCAGACATTACAGCAAGCATTAGGAACTCGTCTAGACATGAGTACTGCCTATCATCCACAAACTGATGGGCAGAGTGAAAGGATGATACAAACGCTTGAAGACATGCTACGAGCATGTGTTATTGATTTCGAAAACAGTTAGGATCGACATCTACCGTTAGCAGAATTTTCTTATAACAACAGCTACCATTCAAGCATTCAGATGGCGCAGTTTAACCACTTTATGGTAGAAAGTGCAGGTCTCCAATTTGTTGGAGTGAAGTGGGGGATAGACAGATTACGGGTCCGGAGATAATACAAAAAACTACCGAGAAGATCATCCAAATTCAACAACGGTTGAAAACCGCCCAAAGTCGACAAAAGAGCTACGCCGACATTAAAAGAAAAGATATAGAATTTGAAATTGGAGAGATGGTCATGCTTAAGGTTGCACCTTGGAAAGGCGTTGTTCGATTTGGTAAATGGGGGAAATTAAATCCAAGGTATATAGGACCATTCAAGATTATTGATCGTGTCGGACCAGTAGCTTACCGACTTGAATTACCACAACAACTCGCGGCTGTACATAACAATTTCCACATCTCAAATTTGAAGAAATGTTTTGCTAAAGAAGATCTCACTATTTCGTTAGACGAAATCCAAATCAACGAAAAACTTCAATTCGTCGAAGAACCCGTCGAAATAATGGATCGTGAGGTTAAAAGACTTAAGGAAAACAAGATACCAATCGTTAAAGTTTGATGGAATGCTCGTAGAGGACCCGAGTTCACCTGGGAACGAGAAGATTAGATGATGAAGAAATACCCACACTTATTTCCAGAAGATACGTCAACACCTCCAACTGCTTAAAATTTCAGGACGAAATTTATTTAACGGGTAGGTACCGTAGTGACCTGACTTTTCCATGTTTATATATATTAAATGAAATTGATATTTACATTATTAAGTATTTCCAGCATGTTAAGCAATCATACTTGTTAAGACTTGATTAATTGAAATAGGTTTCATATAGACAATTGACCACCCAAGTTGACCGGTGATTCACGAACGTTAAAACTTGTAAAAACTATATGATGACATATATATGATTATATATATAGTTAACATGATATTATGATAAGTAAGTATCTCATTAGGTATTTTAACAATGAGTTATATACATAAAATTGAGTTTATTGAATTAAGAAACTCGAAACGATATGTATAACGATTATCTTTATAACAATGTCTTACTAATTACATATGAATCATATTAAGATACTGTTACACTATGTTTAATCATTATAAATGATAAGTAAACATGTCATTATGTATATTAACATTGAATTACATATGTAAAAACAAGACTACTAACTTAAGGATTTCGAAACGAGACATATATGTAACGATTATCGTTGTAACGATATTTAAATGTATATATATCATATTAAGATATATTAATATATCATAATATCATGATAATATAATAATTTAACATCTCATTAGATATAATAAACATTGGGTTAACAACATTTAACAAGATCGTTAACTTAAAGGTTTCAAATCAACATTTACATGTAACGACTAACGATGACTTAACGACTCAGTTAAAATGTATATACATATAATGTTTTAATATGTATTCATACACTTTTGAAAGACTTCAAGACACTTATCAAAATACTTCTACTTAATAAAAATGCTTACAATTACATCCTCGTTCAGTTTCATCAACAATTCTACTCGTATGCACCCGTATTCGTACTCGTACAATACACAGCTTTTAGATGTATGTACTATTAGTATATACACTCCAATGATCAGCTATTAGCAGCCCATGTGAGTCACCTAACACATGTGGGAACCATCATTTGACAACTAGCATGAAATATCTCATAAAATTAGAAAAATATTAGTAATCATTCATGACTTATTTACAAGTAAACAAAATTACACATCCTTTATTTCTAATCCATATATCAACTACCAAAAACACCTACAAACACTTTCATTCTTCAATTTTCTTCATCTAATTGATCTCTCTCAAGTTCTATCTTCAAGTTCTAAGTGTTCTTCATAAATTCTATAAATTCTAGTTTCATAAAATCAAGAATACTTCCAAGTTTGCTAGCTTACTTTCAATCTTGTAAAGTGATCATCCAACCTCAAGAAATCTTTCTTATTTACAGTAAGATATCTTTCTAATACTAGATAATACTCATATTCAAACTTTGATTCAATTTCTATAACTATAACAATCTTATTTCGAGTGGAAATCTTACTTGAACTTGTTTTCGTGTCATGATTCTGCTTCAAGAACTTTCAAGCCATCCAAGGATCCTTTGAAGCTAGATCTATTTTTCTCATTTCCAGTAGGTTTATCCACAAAACTTGAGTTAGTAATGATGTTCATAACATCATTCAATTCATATATATAAAACTATCTTATTCGAAGGTTTAAACTTGAAATCACTAGAACATAGTTTAGTTAATTCTAAACTTGTTCGCGAACAAAAGTTATTCCTTCTAATTTGACTTTTAAAATCAACTAAACACATGTTCTATATCTATATGATATGCTAACTTAATGATTTAAAACCTGGAAACACGAAAAAACACTGTAAAACCGGATATACGCCGTCGTAGTAACACTGCGGGCTGTTTTGGGTTAGTTAATTAAAAACTATGATAAACTTTGATTTAAAAGTTGTTCTTCTGGAAAAATAATTTTTCTTATGAACATGAAACTATATCCAAAAATCATGGTTAAACTCAAAGTGGAAGTATGTTTTCCAAAATGGTCATCTAGACGTCGTTCTTTCGACTGAAATGACTACCTTTACAAAAATGACTTGTAACCTATATTTCCGACTATAAACTTATAATTTTTCTGTTTAGATTCATAAACTTAAGTTCAATATGAAACCATAGCAACTTGAAACACTCAAAACGGATTTAAAACGAAGAAGTTATGGGTAAAACAAGATTGGATATTTTTGCTTGTTGTACCTACGTGAAAATTCGTAACAAATCTATATTAATCATATCCTAGCTAACTTATATGGTATTATACATGTATTCTAATATATTATGTAATCTTGGGATACCATAGACACGTATGCAAATGTTTTGAAATATCATATCGACTCATCTATATATATTATTTGGAACAACCATAGACACTCTATATGCAGTAATGTTGGAGTTAGCTATACAGGGTTGAGGTTGATTCCAAAAATATATATACTTTAAGTTGTGATCTAGCCTGAGACGTGTATACACTGGGTCGTGGATTGATTCAAGATAATATATATCGATTTATTTCTCTACATCTAATTGTGGACAACTAGTTGTAGGTTACTAACGAGGACAGCTGACTTAATAAACTTAAAACAATAAAACGTATTAAAAATGTTGTAAATATATTTTGAACATACTTTGATATATATTTACATATTTGTTATAGGTTCGTGAATCGACCAGTGGCCAAGTCTTACTTCCCGACGAAGTAAAAATTTGTGAAAGTGAGTTATAGTCCCACTTTTAAAATCTAATATTTTGAGATGAGAATACATGCAGTTTTATAAATGTTTTACGAAATAGACACAAGTAAATGAAACTACATTATATGGGTGAATGATCGAAGCCGAATATGCCCCTTTTGCTTGGTAACCTAAGAATTAGTAAACCGATCTACTAATTGACGCGAATCCTAAAGATAGATCTATTGGGCCTAACGAACCCCATCCAAAGTACCGGATGCTTTAGTACTTCGAATTCGTTTTTATCATGTCCGAAGGATTTCCCGGAATGATAGGGGATATTCTTATATGCATCTTGTTAATGTCGGTTACCAGGTGTTCACCATATGAATGAATTTTATCTCTATGTATGGGATGTATATTGAAATATGAATTCTTGTGGTCTATTATTATGATTTGATAATATATAGGTTAAACCTATAACTCACCAACATTTTTGTTGACGTTTTAAGCATGTTTATTCTCAGGTGATTATTAAGAGCTTCCGCTGTTGCATATTAAAATAAGGACAAGATTTGGAGTTCATGCTTGTATGATATTATGTAAAAACTGCATTCAAGAAACTTATTTTTGATGTAATATATTCTTATTGTAAATCATTATGTAATGGTCGTGTGTAAACGGTATATTTTAGATTATCATTATTTGATAATCTACGTAATGCTTTTTAAACCTTTATCGATAAAATAAAGGTTATGGTTGTTTTAAAAATGAATGCAGTCTTTGAAAAACGTCTCATATAGAGGTCAAAACCTCGTGACGAAATCAATTAATATGGAACGTTTATAATCAATATGAACGGGACATTTCATCAATTTACCTTAATAGATTATAATAACTCGGTTTTTGAAATCATTTTCATATATTTGAAAATAGATCAGTCGAACATTATGAAAACCAGTTCTCCACTAACTTTTGTCTAACTCACGTCAATTGACACATTTGATCTTACTTGTAAATGACTTTACCATTTTTCGAATATTGTTAAAATAGGAAGATTTCTCAAATCAATGTGTACCTCTCAACAAAGACTCGTAATCATAATTCAATGTATCTGATAATTCAATCATTTGATATTATCTTCTTATTCTATCGATAAACATATTGAAACAAATACGTTCATGTAAAACATTATACGTCTAATACTTTGTTAATAATTTTCAAGTTATAATATATACACATATACATATATACTCATATCCGTTCATATAATGGTTCGTGAATCATAGGAATTTGGTCGAGGTTAAATGAATGTATGAACACAGTTTAAAATTCTTGAAATTCAACTTAACAAACTTTGCTTATCGTGTCGGAATAATATAAAGTTTAAATTTGGTCAGAAATTTCCGGGTTGTCACAGCAGGTGGCTTGGAATGGGTTATTTAGTCGACTGAAAAGGGAGGGAAGACTGCAGGAAAATTAGTCGACTAGATGCAAGGATTTTTTGTGGTGAGATTATGGAAAAACTTGATCCCTTTTTATGGTTGTGTTGGTTTCCTAATCTCACTCAAATTACTTGAAGATCAAGGATATGAATTATGGTTAAACTAGGATTGTTAATCTTAATGATCAAGTTTATAAAAAAAAAAAAAAATTATCCCTAGCTAGCCGATTTGTTTTATGTATTTGTTAATTTAATTTAATTTTTTTATTTATCGGCAATTACATAATTGTTTATATAATTTATATTTTATTTTTTATTAAGGTTACATTTATTTAAATTACATTGTATTTATTAATTTACCTATTAACACATGTCTTTATAAATTTTTACTTTAGTTCTAATTTGTTTTTAATTTTATAAATGTCACCATATAATATTATTACATATATATATATATATATATATATATATATATATATATATATATATATATATATATATATATATATATATATATATATATATATATAGTTTATATTATTAATATAGTATTAGGGTTAGAGTTTAATATTTAATATTAAATGGTATTAGAGTTTAGTATTTAATGTATAGGATTTTAAATAATATTAGGGTTTAATTACTCCATTTACTATATCTGGATAACAACCCTAGTGCTAATGCACAATATGACAATGAAACTCTAAGGGCAATTTAATAAATTCAAAATGAAAATGTGAGGATTGTTATATAGAATCATCAATACCCTTCCTTTCTCTTCTTTCCAATCAAAACTCAAGAACACCAAAACAATTATTATTTTTTTCAGCTTCTCTCCCTTTCTCGCTAAAATAAAACTCTAGCACTGAGCCTAAGTTGTTTACAGAGTATCTTTCTAACGTGACCTCATCCTGTGATTAAGTACTTAACTCATGATGAATATGGGTTAGACCCGGAACTGAAAATTGAGGTGAGTTTTTACTCAACTTTGACTGCTGTTTGATACACTATCATTGTGGAAGAGTTCAAAATTTTTAAGCCTTGCATTTTGCATGCCAAAGGAAGCTGATCAGTAGAAATAATATGATTAAATTGGAACAACATTGAAACATTGAATCTAAGAATTCTTCACTAAATTGACATATACAAACACACAATCTAACCCAAACATCACTGATGTCACTATCACAAACCCAGATCAAGAACCCTAAATGCCATCCCAATAAAACACAGCCATAGCAAATTTCAACGAGATAACAATGTTCAATCATGTACATATTATCTAATCTTCATCATCAACAGATGCCTTTGAAGAGCCAGCAGCTTTCTTGGGTAGAAGAAGGTTGTGGATGTTAGGCATAACACCACCATTAGCAATTGTGACGTCACCAAGAAGCTTGCTTAATTCCTCATCATTCCTCACCGCTAATTGAATGTGTCTTGGAACAATTCTTGTCTTCTTGTTGTCTCTTGCTGCATTGCCAGCCAATTCAAGAACCTGCATACCACGAATTTTACAGTTAATTTACAAATCAAACCCTAAATATTTAAGTAAACGAAACCCTAGAAATAGGCACAAATGAACTCATCCAATTTCGATAATCGACAATTGTCCAAAGATACAAATAAAATCCGATAAATTTCAGAAACGCTTACAAATTGACAATTTCTACAATATAAAAAAGGAAACCCTAGGAACTTGAATATATAGAGATTGACAAAATTAACTAATACGTAGTAATAAAAGAAGGAAACTGAATCACCTCAGCGGCAAGGTATTCTAAAACGGCGGCAAGGTACACCGGAGCACCAGCACCAACACGTTCGGCGTATTTTCCGGCTTTAAGAAAACGAGCGATACGACCGACGGGAAATTGAAGGCCGGCTTTACTGCTTCTTGAAGTGGCTTTCTTCGCAGCACTGGATCCTAGGGTTTTGCCTCTACCTGCCATTGTTGTTAAATATTGGTGGAGAAAAAAATAGGAACGGAAATATGATCACGATAGTAAAAAATTAAAGAATTTGAAAATTTTGGTTGGCCGTGAAATTGGTCTGTGTTCGTTCATATATATTGGTTTGCCAAATTTCGATTTAACCAATGAGATTATATTACACGGATGGATGATATAAGTGGTGCGATTTGAATTGATCCGACGGCCATTATTTAATAACTGACGTTCATGTACTTTTTGGGCTTCATAAATCTTAAAGCCCAAGCAAACCATCTAAAATCATGGGCCAAAATGTATGGAGTAGCAACTGTAGCATATTACTGGCCCATTTCTTGAATAAGCATCGTCATTTCGTTAAATCCGATCAGATATCAGATAAATACTTAATAGTTAAACATTTTGAAAAAAAGGAGATACTCATACATCAAAAATTGAACCATATACACTTTTTAACATAAAATTTACAGTTATATCTTTAAGTTTATGTAGGAGTTCAACCTCCATAATTATAAATTCTTGGTGTGTATCATCTCCCGCTTTGAAAGGAAACTAGCCTTTAAGAGCCCGTGCGGCACGGCGACTCTTAATCAAACAACTTAAAGTATATGTTATATCATTCTGAAAAATAGTATTCGAAAACGTTATTATTGATACTAATTAGCTGTAACTCGATATAATGCACATGTTAACGTTAACCATTACGCAATTTAACACTATTCGACCAAAACATGTTGAATTTCAAACAGCCATCTAAATAACTTTCTATCACTTTAACTATAGTTATGGTACCAAAATTGGCACAAATAATGAAAATCATCTAACATACTTACAAATTAAGAGAAACAGACGGAATCAAACATTTGAACAATAATAACTATCAGCCAAGCCAATTGAATACTTTTGTATTCTATAGTAAAAAGAATAAAACATTTGGCATTAAACCATTTATGTTATACAAATTCAACATATACTATGTAAAGAAAAAATTTAATTAACTGACGGAAATATATTCAACGGGCGCACGAAACTTGGCTCCTGCATAAGTAGCAGTTAAGCCAAGCCAATTGAATACTTTTGTATTCTATAGTAAAAAGAATAAAACATTTGGCATTAAACCATTTATGTTATACAAATTCAACATATACTATGTAAAGAAAAAATTTAATTAACTGACGGAAATATATTCAACGGGCGCACGAAACTTGGCTCCTGCATAAGTAGCAGTTAATCCCAATTTTCTTCAATCGTAAGAAGTTGCAAGTATGAACAAATGAAAAAATAATTAAGATCAATAATAAACATTGAAAGCTCCAAATAACATCCCCTATGAAATATCAAAAAGTTTACCGGGTTATACTTGGCTAGGCGTTCCAAGCAACAGGGAACTCCAGTCTTGAATCGACCCTATTTTGAACTTGTCAAATTACATAAGAATTCATGATACAACTGATAAACACAATACGTAAAACTACTTTTATAAATAAATTGATTGTTATTTTAATATCAACTCATTAACACAATACGTAAAACTATTTGTATAAATTGATTGGTCTTGATTGATATTCTATCAAAAATTTTGTAAGAGCCAGTGAAAGAAGGTTGAAGGTAATAGAAGTGCTATAGTATTTGTAAGAGCCCGTGCGTTCCACAAAAGTTTTAAAACATAGTTTTCGAAATCGTTTGAATTAAGGAAAAGATTACCTGATATCTTATAAATACCAATATATGTCAAATTCATTTCCTTGGCACGAATAGTTGACAAGTCTTGGCAAAAAGTACATGAAGCAATAGACCCAAGGTTTGACTTGAGGGAGTTAAATGGCCCTTAACATATTAGAAACTACCCAATAGGAAACTGTAAATTCAAGTCACAAAATTAATTACAAAATATCACAAAATTAATAATCCAATAATTTAGAAATTATTACCACGGCTACACGAGTGAGTCTCCTTTAACCTTCCATTCCTTATGGGGTACCATCGATTTGAAGATGACATGCAAGCACTTACAAAATGCCTTGCATAATTATTAGTACGAATTCTGAAAACAGAAAAAGCAATGATTAAACTTCAAACTATATGTTTGAATCATTTGTGCTATGAGTAACAATTAAACTATTAATAGATAATAGATAACTATTATAATAGTGTTATAAAATATCTAGATTGTGTTATAAAATATCTAGATTGGATGTTAATTTTATTATTATTATATTTCTTGCATAGTAATATTTTATACTATAAATAGACATGTATGGTAACCATTTAAGGTGTACCATTTCTCTTGAAATATCAATATCAATATTTCTCTCTCTTTCTTCTCTCTCTTTTTCTCTCTTTGTTCTTATAACCATTAAAGGTAGTTATAAGCCTACTGAATTATAACACGTTATCAGCACGAAAAGCTTAGTGTAATTAAAAGATATCTCAAACGATCACGAATCACTAATCAAGGTATGAAATTATTAATAATTTTCAGACTCGAATATATCAAATTTTGGACTACTAACATTTATATTTATGTTATTTAAGTTATATATGGTCGGTTATACCACCTGAATTATATTTCTGTAATCTAACTTTTACTAACTTCACTAACATTTATATTTATGTTATTTAAGTTATATATGGTCGGTTATACCACCTGAATTATATTTCTGTAATCTAACTTTTACTAACTTCACTAACATTTATATTTATGTTATTTAAGTTATATATGGTCGGTTATACCACCTGAATTATATTTTCTGTAATCTAACTCTTATTAACTTAACTAACATTTATATTTATGTTAATAAGACCTCATGATTGTACGCAACACGTCATTTGACAACACGGTACTTTATGTACGCAACACGTCATTTGACAACACGGTACCATGGGTCGAGATTAATTCCGATCAATACGAATACGACGGGGTCTTTATATGTTATCTAACATTTATGATTACTTATGCAATTAATCATTATTTATTTCACGCATACTAATGTTTATTCTTAAATTTATAATTTTAAAAGTTAAAATAAAAAAATAGTTTGTATTTTTATTAAAAGTAAATCTTAAAAGTTAAAATAAGAAAAAGTAGTTTGTACTTTTATTAAAAGTAAATCTTAAAAGTTAAAATACAAAAAGTAGTTTGTATTTTTATTAAAAGTAAATCTTAAAAGTTAAAATAAGAAAAAGTAATTTGTATTTTTATTAAAAGTATATCTTAAAAGTTAAAGTAAGAAAAAAAAGGGGATGGTAAAATGGAATAGTTTTTTGTCAAAAATGAAGTATTGAAAATGAAGTGGTCTCCTTCTATAACTAAAAAAAATATATATATACTTTTATCAAATGAATTTTTTTGTGGCCGACAATTTCAAACACGAGTCCGTGTTTAGTTTATCAAGAATATCTCTTGCTTTGGTGAAAGGTCACGATCACGATATCAGGTGTTGTGAAAGAATTAAAAAATTGGTCAAGTGGCCTTTTAAAAACTAGAAAAAAAAATTTAAACAAAAAGTTTTTTTTATATATTTATAATTTACGGGTAACGTAAAAAAAAGGAAGTTTTTTTTAAAAAAAAAAAATAAAGAAAGTGTTTAAATGAGTTTTACAGAAAGGGGGAAAGCAAAGTAAAAAAAAAAACTTTTTTCCAAACAAAGGTAAATGAAAGTAGGACTTAATACAAGAAAAAAGTAAACATCTCCTAGACGTGATAAAATCTATCAATGATAAGTATTATACTTGATGAGCTAAATGTGACAAAAATGTTTCAACATGTCTTATGTTAATTTTCTAAAATAAGTTATTATTATTCCGAGTTTAACACATATACATATGTTAATTAAAAACAACCTTTTTGTTCTTATGTAGTGTTGGGTTGCAATTTTGGTTGTATGCCATAATTCCATCCAGTAGAATGACAATAGAAAACCTTTGATGATAATCAATAAAAAACTTTTTTCCAAACTTGTCAAATGTTTTGTTAAAAACGTGACCGTTGAAAAAAGGAGGTTGAATAATAAAACTTAAAAAACAAATTATTTTTTTAAGAGTGTGCATCAAAATGGCCTGTTTAATAATGGGGAGTAAAAATATAGTCAAATTGTTTCAACGAACAAGGGTTCAATTGGATGTCTCTTAAAAAAAATCCGCGGGTACGGGTGATGGATACAATGAATCCGCATCAAGGACCCGCGGGTGCTATCCCTAATTGTGACAAGTACAAATCAACTAAAAGTCTAAAAGATAAATGCTCTTATAGGGACCAAATGTTCACAATAATTGCCTAAGCTAGATATGAAACAAATAGTTCATCAATTAAAAATATGCATCTAAAGCTTCTACTGAAAATTAATGTGCAATGTACAACATATAACTATATGGTCAAATTCATTTGAGCCTTCGGAGTCACAAGTATATGATGTATATATATATTACTCAATTAACAAAATAGTAAATCGAAATTAATTCATATGAATAGTAAAAAGAAATTAATTAATTTACTATTCACATAAAAAGCGCATATGATGAAAAGCACATATGGTGAAAAACACAGCGCATATGATTAAAAGCGTATATGGTGAAAAGGATATATGATAAATAAAAAAAAACACATATGGTGATTTATAAAAAAAAAATAAAAAAAAAAACACATATGGTGATTAATGGAAAGCACATATGGTGATTAATGAAAAGTATATTGTGAAAAAGAATCACAAATGTTTCTTGAAAGAATTCAAGGTAAGATATATGAACCAATTCATCCATCATGTGAACCATTTTGATATTTCATGGTTCTAATAGACGCATCTAGCGGATGGTCTCATATTTGTATGTTATCAAGCCGTAATATGGCATTTGCAAAGTTTCTTGCACAAATTATTAAATTGAGAACACATTATTCTGATTACACCATTAAAAGGATGAGACTTGATAATGCTGGTGAGTTAACATCTCAAGCATTTAATGATCATTATATATCTACAGGGATTGTTGTTGAACATCCAGTTGCTCATGTGCATACACAAAATTGGTTTAGCTGAATCAATAGATAAACGCTTGCAGCTAATAACTAGACAATTGATAATGAGTACAAAACTCTCGATATTTATATGTGGACATGTAAATTTACATGCTGCGACATTAATTCGCATTATACCATGTGGAAGTCATAAATATTTTCACTTACTACTTGATTTTGGCCAAGAGCCAAATATTTTCACCTTAGAACATTGGTTGTGCAGTGTATGTTCCAATTGTATCACCACAACACAATAAAATGGTTCTTCAAAGAAAGATGATAATATATTTTGGATATAAAACATCTTCAATCATAAGATATATTGAACCCATGATGGGTGATGTTTTTACAGCACGTTTTGCTGATTGTCATTTTAATAAAACATTGTTCCCTAGATTAGGGGGAGAAATAAAAATAAAAATAAAATGATGCTTCATGATGTGAACATCAATTAAGGTATATTGAACTCGCACAAAAGAATGTGAAACGAAAGTTCAAAAATAATGCATATGCAAGAACTTGCAAATTAATTACTTTATGCATTTACAGATATAAAAAAATGACTAAATCATATATACCAGCGATAAATGCTCCAGCTCGAACTGAAATTCCAAAAGCTGGCAATAATGTCACTGTTGAGTCTTTGCCACGCATCAAACGTGGAAGATCAATTGGTTCCGAAGATAAAAATCCTCGAAAAAGAAAATCAGCTGATAATGAGGTAAAAGAAAGTGTTCAAGAAGAACCACAAATCAATATTCCTTCTGCAGAGGATATTGATAAATGTAAATACATAAATTGCGATAAATTATGCAATATTATGGAACCGAAATAAAATGAAAAATCTTGATGAGATATTTTCATATAATGTTACAATGACATCATGAATAAAGATGATGATCTGGAACGAAAATCTGTCATTGAATATACAAAATGGACATGATTGAGCTCAATGGAAAGGAGCAATACGAGCTGAATTAGAATCGCTCGATAAAAGAAAAGTTTTCGGATCAATCGTTATCACTTTTAAAGATGTGAAACGTATGGGATACAAATGAATTTTTATCCGAAAAGAAATGTGCAAATGAAGTTACAAGGCAAAACTAGACTTGTAACTCAAGATTTCCCACAAAGACCATAAATGAATTAGGAGGAAAACTTATCCTCCTGTAATGGATACAATTACTTATTAGATACTTAATCAACCTGGTAGTTATTTAAATGCATCTCATACATGTTGTTACTACTTACTTATCTGTATGGATCACTTAATAGTGATATATATGAATATACCTAAAGGGTTAAGGTATCATAAGCATCTAATGTAAAACCTAAGGGAATATATTCCATTAAATCACAAAGATTTCTTAATGTGTTTATACAAACGGGACGTATGTGGTATAACCGATTAAATGACTACTTGATAAAAAAAGGGTATAAATATAAACTTATTTTGCACGTATGTTTTATAAAAACAATGTTCGGATATGAGATCGTAGTTGTTTATGTCAATGTTCTTAACATCATATGAACAAATAAAGAGATCTATGAAATCATTCAACTTCTAAAGAATTATTTTGAAATGAAAGATCTTGAAAAAACCAAGTATTACCTTGGATTGCAAATTGAGCATATGCCTAATGGTTTACTTGTACATCAAACAACTTATACCGAAAAGATTTTAAAACATTTTTTTTAAAGACAAACTCATTGTTGTTAGATCACTCAATATTGACACTGATCTATTTCATCCCTGCGAAGATCATGAAAATTTTAACAGATCGGAAGTTCTATATTTTAGTGCAATTGAGGTTCTTATGTATCTTATAGATTATACAAGATCTGACATTTCTTTTGCAGTTAATTTGTTGACAAGGTTCAGCTCAGCCCCTACCAAAAGACATTGGAATGGGATCAAACAAATAGTTTGATACCTTCGGGGAACTACTGATTTATAATTATTTTATTCTAACAACTCGAAACAAGATTTGTTTGGTTATACAGATGCAGATTATTTATCCGATCTACATAAAGCTAAATCTCAAACTGGATATGTATTCCTAAATGGAGGCACCGCAATATCATGACGTTCTCAAAACAAACACTTGTTGCAACATCATCAAATCATGCCGAAGTGATTGCATTACATGAAGCTACTCGGGAATGATTTTAGTTAAGATCAATGATACAAATCATTATTGATTCTTGTGGACTAGAACGCTATACAAGCGTAACAACTATCTATGAAGATAATACAGCTTACATAATACAAATGAAAGAAGAGTATCAAAAATGACAGAACAAAACATAAATGCTGACGAGGCGCTAAAGCTATAAACAGTCTTAACGGTCATAAGTTTGATGGAAAAGAATGGTATATTGGTAAGGCTCAGAAAAAGACTGAAAGGGAATAAGAACTGAAACAACGGTTTGAACAAACCATGAAGGAGACTGTAGACAAATCACGAGGGCCAAACTTGTACATAAAAGATTTAGATGATACAGTTTCAGATGAAAACCTCAGATTTTTCTCATATACTCAAGATATCGTAAAAGACAACCAGATTAAAATGAGATACGTTCAATCAACAACTCTGCTGATCTTTATACCAAAGCACTGCTAACTGCTATTTTCAGAACACACGTTCATAATATTGGCATGAGGCATGTTCAGAAGATGTAACAACTCAGGCGTTGCCTACTTGAGGGGGAGTCAACTTTATGCTGCACTCTTTTTCCCTTAGCTAAAGTTTTATCCCAATGAGTTTTCTTTAACAAGGTTTTTAACGAGGCAGTACTAGTTATTCTCTAATAAAATTGTCATCCAAGGGGGAGTGTTATAAAATATCTAGATTGTGTTATAAAATATCTAGATTGGATGTTAATTTTATTATTATTATATTTCTTGCATAGTAATATTTTATACTATAAATAGACATGTATGGTAACCATTTAAGGTGTACCATTTCTCTTGAAATATCAATATCAATATTTCTTTTCTCTTTCTTCTCTCTCTTTTTCTCTCTTTGTTCTTATAACCATTAAAGGTAGTTATAAGCCTACTGAATTATAACAAATAGCAGAAATTTGAACATTCTAAAGCAAAACATGAACCCCTTAAAAAGCTAAACACATAACCATCCAAAAATGTAAACAATACACATACTTCTATATTATACTTCATGTATACCCCTTAAAAAGTATAATGAAGTAAAGAAACTATTAAAATTAACCACACGGTGGTAAAAGTATCACGTAGAAGCTGAAACAGCCGCACAATAACTACCTATATCAGAAAACGACCTGAACTCAAATGCTCCAAGATGGTATGCACAACAATTGTTACAAAGCTTCACTCATTAGGTATTCGCCAAAAGCCCAATAATATATGATATCTATATCAGTATAAGGTATAAAGGTTAATATCTATATCATTATATGGTATAAAAGTGAATCATAAGTTATCTAAAGGTTAGGGTTGGCATAAGCAGACTTATTATTACGTGTTTCCTTGCCAATGACAACGAAAACAAAAAAAATTATTAGTTCCCTAATAGTCAACTGGGAAGTAAATAATACGGCATACTCTTGTGATTGATTTCAAACATAATATCGCAGCATAAATACCAAATTGTCAAAAAGACATTTTTGACAATTCAAGTTTACTAAAACCCGTTTGACACGGTACCTTATCCGCTGACCTGCTCAAGCTGCCACCAAGAGTTCTCCCTAGCTTTGATCAAGCAAATCTACAATTTGTAACAAATATACATTTGTACAAATTCAAATCGGATGAAGGTCACCAAGTCATCAGGTACATGTATGACACTTTAATGGAAAATCACAAATTAGCATTAGAATACAAACTTTACATAATCTAATTTCTAATATGATTAACTTTATATAATACTGGAAGAAATAAAAACTAAATGAAAAAGAAACACGGATTATGAGAAGAGGTAGAAGGAAATTTGAAAAAAAAACGGAGAGAAAAGAAGATAAACTAACCGGTAGTTACTTCAATTCCATGAGTTTTAATGTTATTAAGATGGCCAGGGGTTTTGGTTCAACATTAACGGAATTGCTTCAAGTCCTCTTCGCAATGTAATTGTACATGAGATATTTAGATATATAACGAAAGATAAACTATGTTGAGTAATCTAAAACAAACAAAAAAGTATTGGACCCAAAAGGCCCATTAAAGTTTTTTATCCAGTTCTGTCAATTTATTTAGGACCTGTTCAAATGTGACTATTAGTTTGATTATTACGGAGTACAAATATACAATCCCTGCAAGAATGATTTCACTTTAACCATCAAGTGTATGTACGATAGATAAAAATAGGACGTACAATAATATTGTATAATGTGAAATCGTGCACCATTTGCTTAAGGGTGTCGAAGCAAGTGTAACCAAAATTATCCGCTACAATCCACTGTGATTCTGCTATAGTGCACTAATTATCCTTGTTCTGCAAAAATGAACAATCAATAAGATGATCTTGTGGCGTGTGTGAATATATAGGTCTAAAATGACATTCACATGACTAAGTAATCGAATAAATAGGATCAACTGTTAGAACCCATTATACATTATTTGCGTTAAATTAAATTCGTTTGTCGAACAATAGTGTTTACATATCAATTACCTGAGTTCGAGTAATATAACTAAGTGCCGATGTTGGTGATAATCATGTATGTTCACTGCTGCGAGGATTTCTGAAACATCAGTGGGACATGTGCATGACCCGTTAAAATGCCTCAAGATCCAAAAAAAATTAAGTATACACACGTTGGATGTCTCTATCCGAATAAGACGAGGATTCATCGTCATCATCATCGTCATCTTCTTCAAACTGATGTCTCCAATTCCACGAGGTTCGATGATTATTATAAAATCCAGATGAGCTCCTTTTTGGTTCATCATTTATAAAATACCAGAAGTAGAAACCGTTCCCGCCAAACGCTGAGCGGAAAATCGTCTCGACTTCTTCACCATCTTCATAAAACTGGAATCTTTCTAAAAAATTATGTAAAAACACTTTTTAAACGTGAACTCGTGATTTTGTTTGGGTCTACTAAAATGAGTTCATAATGAAGGGTTACTTACTTTTACGGGCCCTAGCTTGGGCCCCCTTATTGTTGGCTCTAGGCCCACCACTACCACCTCTATACCAATCCTAGACGATCGAAAAAATATGTTGGGTCAACCCAACCTGCTTTTACCCGTACCTAAAGTACACATTTTAACCCATTACCCAACCCTCTCATGTTATAGTTCCGTATAAACTGCATTAATAAAACCTAGTTATAGGTAAAAGGTGAGGGCCACACTACGGCTGTGTTTTAATGCTAATCAATGGAAATTTTGTTTCATTTTTTCTTTTAAATAACTCGTATGATGATTATGATGATGATGATGATTACAAAAAACTACTATAATAATGAACTATATTGTCTAAATAGAACTTTCTTTGGAGGTTGTAGAGACCCGTGTACATTTTGAGCACCTTTTTATGGCATTCAATCAGTTTGACCAATATTTTAGCTAAATCTTTCAGCTTATCAGTTGGGAATAACATGCAGCAACCAAAATGACATCATAATATTATATGGGCGAGAATTGACACCACTACAAAATGCCCAGATATCATGACATCATTGTATGTTATCAACGGGGTTACCTGGAAAAGATTTTCGGTAAAAGCATTGGCGTTTCTCAGCAATTCTTGGTTAGCATAAAACTTTCGTTGTTTTCTTGAATTGAAGTTCGGTCTCTGCAAATACCATGAAGTAGCAATGTCAATTTGAACAATTATATACCTGCATTATCAAACATAATCAACTACTAATGCCTTTTAGGTTCCAACCATTACGAAATAGTATAAACTACAATCGACGGGTATAAAATTGGCATTATGTATTATGCAACACCTTATTTAACCATATTAAGATATTAAATGCTCCAGCCATTACAAAATAGTGAAGCTAAAGGATATGTACAAAATACTCACCCTTGATGAACTCCTGTAAAAACTTTCAGGCTGCTCAAAAAAGAAAGAAAGGTAAATTACTAATTAGCTCAAATTTACAAAGCTAATCATTATACAATGCAACCATAACTATAAGTGTTGTAAATCATATACACTCAAGTAGAAGTTACTTAATGTTCTTCATTTCTACATGGATATAACAAAATTTCTGATCTTTTTCCTTTTATATAAAAACCCTATTTTATTTAGCCCTAATTTATAATCATTGTTGACCAACACTACGCAAATCATTAATTATATGTAAATTACATAACTTTTTCATCTTATTCAACCATTCTGCTTCAATTTTAGAAAGATGAATGCAAATCATGACTCTTGTAATAACAAATAAATTAAAAATGAAAACTTTGACACCAAAATTGAAGAATATTGATCAAACACAAACACAGAATTTCTTGTGAATAAAGGAAGCAAAAAATTTTAAAAAGTGAATTAATTTATGAGAATATAAAGAAGGGACTTACAGAATATAACGAAGGGTTGTAAATGAATCGTACATCTATACCTAATTAGAATGTATCAGATGATTAGAATCAGTGATGATGATGTAGGGTTGTAAATGAATCCGATGATTGGAACTACGATTGTAAACATACAGAAAAATCAATTATTTTTCATACTCTGTAACCAAAATCAACAATTGTAAACACCTAAATCAACAATTGTAAACACCTGAATCTGACGAATGAAACCCTAATTTGATGGTTATGAGGGTTGACGATCAGAATGATTACAAGATTTATATCATTAGGTGCGTAAAATTATAACGGATAAATTAGTGGTAGTTGCGTGATCGATTGCGGCAGTCTTCGGCCATCTTCTCCGTCGAAAAAGCTGAGGTTTTCTGATTTTAGGAGAGAGAGAGTGTGGTGCGGTGGTGACAGTTTTTGAAGAGACGGTTTTACACTTATTATTTAAGTATTTAATTTGGTATATTTAGGTCTGAAGGCCAATAGCAGAGTGACAAATGTCATTTTGTCAGAATTTTCAGGATTAATTAACTTTTAATCTGGAATTTACATGTGGATTATTTGGCTGAGGGTGAGTGACGGTTTGACACGTGCCAAATAATCTCTTGCTTTATGTGATGTAGGGGATAAGATCGAAAAATTAGAGTGATCTAACCGAATAACCGAAGATAGGATGAACCGGGCTTGTGTATACCGGTCCGAAGCAGCGTACTGCCGGACTTGAACACTTGCCTGAAAGGTAACCGGAACGGGGAGACCTTGTTGCGGCTGAGAGGAAACTCTATCATATAAGAATGCTTATATGACTTTTTAGTGTATTTTTCTTCAAAGACTAAGACCTTTATTTTATAGTGGAAACTATTGCCTTAGGTTTGTTCCCACAGCCGATGTGGGACAAAATACTAAAACTTCTACATTTTGCACCAAACTAGCAACTTTGAGATTCGATATCTCATTCACATTTAATCCGTTTTGGACACTCTTTAACTCATTTCAAAGCCCTCGTCAAGGACTACAAAACTCACTAAATAGTTACTATTATATGTCACTCGAACATATAATTATTTGTGTCCAAAGTTTGGTGAAAACACATGTTTTTTATCAAGTTTTTCCAACATTTTCTACTCTAACAAATCAAAGAACCCTAATTTTTTCACTGCTTCCTTCCGTTCCATCTTTTAACTGCAGCAAAATTTGTTTACCCTGTTTTTTCATCATTCCGATTATGTAAGGTTAGATTTTGTCTCTGTTATCATTTTTTTTCCTTCCATTTTTAATGATATTTCGTTTCCTTATTCTGACACAAATGTCGTTGTTTTATTATCATTCTTTAGTAGATTACATAAAAGAATCTGCCTTTTCCTTTTCAGATCATCCATTTGCGATTGGTGTTTGAATTTGCAGGTTTTGTTTATCGTGTTTATTGCTTCGATTGTTATGTGTTGCTTTTTATTTGGCTTTTAGTATTCAATTTACACTAATAGGTTTTTATTTTGTGGTTGTTACCGTTTCCGGCTGCTTCCTTCCAATCGACATTGATATTGTTCAGGTTATTTTTAATTTCTTATTTATGTGGGTTTTGATTGTTGATTCTCATTGTATGTTTTGTTTAAGTCGTCGTGTCTTCTTAATTTTTGAAGTTGTAGTTCATATTTAGGAGTTATATTTGTTTTACTGGTAACAGTCTTTCCATTTTTTATACAGCAGGTGGTAATTTTTTGATTTTTTAGTTGCTTATATGTTTGATGTTCTTTTTTAGGTTTTGGCTTTCCGGTGGTCTTCTTTTGTAAAAGGTAGTTGAATGTTTCCTCCTCCATTTTTTCTGTTGGTTTGCTTTTCTGCTGTTATTTTGTTTGTTTGTGTTTCAATTGTGGCTAATTGTGTTTAACAATATCGGTTAATATATGTGATATTTTCAACAGATTCCTTTTTACTGTTAGTCTGTTAATGTACACAAACGATTAAAAGTGGTGATAAAAAGGATTCATGAAGTTATACTATACTTTCATTCTACATACACATGACAGAGAACAAATTACCATTATTCTCTTGCTATTGTTTGTTATGTGAACTCATGATGCATGGTTAATTTTTTTGTTATTTTTTTTTAACATAACTTGCTGTTAATATTTGTTGTCATATGTGCAGGCTTTTCTATTCCAAAACAGATTGCCAAAGGTGTTGATTTTCCTATTAACATCAGTTAGAAATACAGTATATGTATATACAAATCTTTCATATAATAAAATTTGCTACTTGAAATATGGCAATAGACTAGATGTATATATTTATATGGTTACTGCTCGATTCGAGAGTCAATACAATGCTAAAATCAGTCACCATAATATAGTCTGATTTTACCTTTTTTATTTTGAATGCATTTGTGTAACTTTACATATTACGAATGAATTGTTGTCTATTATCTTTATTTAGATACTTTACTTATATGTTATTATACAATATACTAAATACTAATTTGCGTAATGGGTCCCACACATTTTACCCACTCCTCACCCGCCACGTCACCTTTTTTTTTAACTGTTATACTGTAGCAATTTTTTTTCCCACATCTACACCTGTAACCTTCCTGAAGTTTCTTCAGCACAATCCACGAACCAAAAATACAAAATGACTATCATCATCATCATCATCATCATCATCATCGGTTCAACCCAGGTGCTCGCCGATTTCCGGCATTTCTCAATCAGGACTCTTTTTACGGAAAACCCAATTCATATCTTCCCCTAAAGCATCATTATTCAAACTACAAAAAGTTTGAATCTTTTTTTGTTGAAATTCAAGAAACCGGTGGTGGTGGTGTCGGCGGCATGGACGATGGCTGCGGCGGCCGATGAAAAAAATGTGATTAAAACACACAAATAAAATAAAAACAAAAATCTTAAAAAAAAAAAAATCAATCGGGTCCGAACAAGGTCTTTTATTAGTTGATGGAAAGAAAAAAAAAAACTCAGATCTGAAAAAGATGTTGGTTTCGTGGTTGACCAAACATAGACACATACCTTAAAAGGGCAATTTTTCTCAACATGGTGGCTATAGACGGCGGCGTATGGTTGATGGAGAACAAAAGGTGCGCGGCGTGTGGTTGATGGAGAACAAAAGGTGCGGCGGCGTGTGGTTGTTGACAACAGTCGACGGATTTTTTCTCTTTTTTTTTTTTTTTTGGAAAAAAAGTATAACTATATTAAACAAGACCTTCATCGAAAAATGAAGATGCAAACCGAAACAAACAAAGAAAAAACCGAAACGCGCTCGAACCTAAAAAACGTCACATGTCGACGTTAAATCCAACCGAGCCACATCGAAAGCGAAGACCAAATAAAAACAAGCGAGACAATAAAAGAACCATACAAGTTATTAACCTAACAAGGGACAATTAACTCTGCAAAAAGAGCAAAATCAAGAACGCTTATTACCATTCCTTTCGTCCGGCCGATTTGTAAACCCATTGGGTGGGAGATGAAAGAGATGATACAAGATGAAAGAGGTTGGTTGGGAGTACATATTTTTATGGAATATATTAATATTATTTACGGTGGTGTATATTTTCATTGTGTGGTATTCATGATTTTGGCTATAGCCCATTTTGTGAGAGTCCATGCCCATTTTAATTATATTATATTATATTATACTATCTATTACATTCTTTGAAAAGGCCATGAAAATGACATCACTTCCTAATTAAAACCTTAGTTTAAAAAAATATTTGGACACTGCACATTAATATATAACCTTGCTTACATCATAAAAAAAACCTTTTTTAGTTATAAAAAAAATACGTAATTAAAAAAAATAAACCGGACAAATGCGAATACCTTTTTTAGGTTTTTTTAATCAATACATTTAATACAAATCAAAAAGTATCGATATGCTTCACGCTTGCGTCTGAAACCCTAGATTTGCATAATCTGTATCTCTGCATCCTCGATCAATTCCAAGACGAACGTTTCAGTTTTCCAAGCATCTTTGTAAAGATATGGTTCACGCTTCCATTATAAATCTACCTAAACATCATCTCAGTTCACATCATCTAAAGTTCTTCAATTCAATTGCTTTTCGTTTAAACAACAACACAAGATGGCTGAAGAAAAATACGATTTAATTTCAGAGATTGACAATGTCAAAAGCTCATGGAAATTGAAGGTCAGGGTTCTGCGTATTTAGAAGACACTCTACGAATTGCAAATGATTGTCATGGATGAAAAGGTAACTTTAATTTTAGCATTATTAAGTTGTTATAATACTTGAATTAGATGATTGATAATGATTATTGTAGCTGTTTAATGTTGCTGTTAATTTTGTTAGAACATGTATGTATGTTTGTAGATAATCTGCACATTTTAGTATCAGTCTAAGTATTATTAAGTTGTTATAATATGCCAATTAGATAGATTAAACATATTGATTAGTGTTGTTCTTTAATGTTGATGTTAATGTTTCTGTTAATTTTGTTAGAACATGTATGTATGTTTGTAGATAATTTGCACATTTTCGTATTATTCTAAGCATTATTAAGTTGTTATAATAGGCCAATTAGATAGATTAAACATATTGATTAGTGTTTATCTTTAATGTTGCTGTTATTGTTGTTATAGCATTTATGTTTTCTTACTATACTATTTTCTGATTTTGAATTTAACGATGTTAAAATGATTGAAAGGTGTCCTTACTTTAGATTGTTGAATTTGTATCATGTAGTGCCACAAAATCGGTGCTGTTGTGAAAAAAGTGTTATGTCCAGAGTTTTATCGTAATACTACTCTCCGGCGTGTGTCCTCTTTTGATGGTCCTGATAACGATTTCCAATTCTTGCCATTTAGTCAAGTCTTTGACAAAAAGGATGAGACTAACCTTTTAGTTGGTAAATAACTTTTTATTATTGAATGCTTTTCTTATAATTATTATATATATATATATATATATATGTATTGAAGTAATTGCTACAAATATGACATTTACACTTATATAAATATTATTTTAGATGTCATTGGGAAAGTTGTTGACTCTGGTGATGTGAAACCATATGATAAAGATGATGGAGGAGAAGGAAAAAGGTTGAACATTCAAATAGAAGATGCTGAGTAAGTTTTTAATAATTTTTTTTTTATGTTTAAATAGTGCAATATAATGTCAATATTAATTCATCTTTGTAATTGTATTTATAGTAATTTGAAGTTATGCTGCACATTTTGGGATGATTATGCACAACAGATGCATGATTTTATTGCTGGAAACAAAAGTCTAGATACTCCTGTTTTAATCATTCAGTTTGGAAGAGTTAAATACTGGAAAGGTACCCTAATGACCAACTTTATGAACATCAATATAGTTTGAATCTTATGTACACATATAATGGCTTTATTGGTTTTGTCTTACTGTTTTTTTTTCTGCTCACAGTTAAAAAGGAATTATCCATCCAGAATGCATATTATTGCACAAAACTATTGTTCAACTCTGATTTACCTGAAGTAGTGGAATTCAGAAAAACTTTGATTTCCAAATTTGGCACAGCTTCTTCTTCTCAAGGTGCAAGTCAACTTTCTTCAAGGGTTAAGTCTTTTCGTGATGAGTTTCTTTCAATGCCAAAAATGACGATTGGTGAAATCATTGATGCAACTAAGGTATCAATGGCAAATAAAATCTATATACTATGTTAGTTTTGACCTTTGATATGTTTAGTAATAATGTTTAAAAATGCAAAATTTGTAGCCTATTACTTGTGTTGTGCTTGCTACCATAACATGTGTGGAGGAGAGGTGTGGTTGGTCGTATATTGCCTGTAGAAAGTGTCAGAAGAAAGTCATTAAGAAGTCTGAACACATTGATCTAGAAAACAAAGAGGATAGTGTGGGAAAAAATCTTGAAAACGATGGTAAATTGTATTGTCCTGGATGTGAATGTTACGCATCATCAGTGTTTCCAAGGTAAATGATACAAAATATATTTAATTGTGAGCACAATAATTAAATTATAAATTAAATGTACACATTTGTTTTTTATTATTCCAGTTTCAAAATACAAGCTCGAGTTCGGGATGGTTCTGGTAATGCATCATTTGTAATGTTTGAACGAGAGGTTACTAAGTTACTTCGAACGACTGCTGCTGAAGTTCATGAAAAACAGGTATTTCACATATTTATTCAATTACCTTTATGCAAATTTTATAGATATTATAGTATAGTGATACTGACATTCACATTTACTGTTTTACAAAACTAAGTTACAAGATGAAGATGAGGTTACCTTTCCTGAAGTGTTGCAAATCTCAAAGAAAAAAGAGTTCTATTCATGATTAGTGTGTCAAAAAATAATATCGACACACTTTACCATGTCTACACAGTTAGTAAAGTGTGTAATGATCCAAGTATTATGGCTGAGTTTGATAACAATCAACCTGGTGATGATGATGATGATCAGGTATTGACTACACAGAATTCAGTTTTTTAACTCCTCCAAAACTGAGTTTGATCACTTAAAATTTATGTACATATTATCTAACTAATTTATTAAATAAAATGTCAGGGTAATGACCATGGTGGTGCTTATGAGGAAGCAGGTAATACAAAAAAGGAATGTTTACTAATCAAGGTTGTAACCATATCTAATTCAAGTTTAATAGTTTATGATAATGATAATTTTAGTTAACTATTTTTCATGAACAATCATAAGAACTATTTAAAAACTGAATTAACTTTGTCATTATGTTTCTCTATAGGATGTGGTTTCGTGTACCGATGAATCGTCGAATGCTTTGGAGGCCACTTCTGAAACAGCTTCCAGTCCTCTAAAACACCCACATGAAGCAGTTGATGATGATGAAACAATTGGTCAGAACTCAAGCACCAAGAAGAAGTTACTTCCAGTTAAAATTGAGAAGTGAACATTTTGAAAAAAAAAAAAGTTTACCTCATATTTTCTATGCTTCAGTATTTTTCATTGTGTTATGTATTTCAATTTGAGACTATCTTTTGTTTGTGTTTGGTTATCATCATGGTTTTGAAGCGTTTCATAAACATTCATGATAAGCAGCACATTTGCATTTGATGATGCTTTATGCTTATTTTAATTTTCCTTTCAATGCTTTCATTAGACTCTTAAATTTTTCTTATGTTATCTGATCATCAAGCTTCTACATTGTTTTTTTAATGTTTTCATGAAAATGTGTATATTATCTTAACTAAATGTTATCAATGAATACATTTAAAATTTAATATAACATGTTCTTACTGATTTTCTGTTTTGACACATCTACATTGGACATTTAGACCCATTTTTATGTTTACATGTATACATATCTAGAGTGCCCTGAAATTCATTTTGACCGATTTTTTTGTTTGACCAATATTCAATCTTTGGTCAGTTAGCATCTTAGACTTTATTAAAATTTTCTGTGTAGCAATCTGGACCCCTTAGACTTTATTAAAACGCGTGCTCTATGTAAATTAATTATAACTTGGAAACAAAATCTTTTTGATATCTTAAATAGTCGCCATTATCAACATGTTATAATCATTATATAAACCGCATGCTTTATATGGATGGATATTTACTCCTACGCTTCAACTCTCGAGATTATTGAGGTCTGCAAAATAATACCCGATCAACTACATCCTTATCTTTTGTCGAATTTAAAAGGTCTGCAAGTCATCATCATTATATTTACTGCTGGATAAATTCAGATTGATAATGTGATTAACTGTCTCGAGACACGAAACCTTGATACATAGGAAACGATTCATTTGCTCTAATTAATTATTAGCTCAAAAAAAAATGATAATTTGTCATTTTGATTAAACTTTCATATTACCTAATATTAACAAAGAAACTCTGTTCATGAGCTGTTGGACATCATGAATCCTTACAACAACAATTCGACAGCAAGACGACGTTTTCAAATGGCAAGGAGTAAGAAAACTAACGAAGATCTCAATCTCAATAAACATGATAAAGAAAACTCAATTACACCATCAGCATGCACATCTTCTATGTTACCTGTTTCATCAAATTCAAAAGGTATACATTAAATATCTTTATGTTTTCATTAGCATGCTACAATGCTAAATTCATATGGTCAAATATTTAAGATGTAAACTGGGATCATAAAAGTATTTCATATAATGATTCAAAATGTTATATCTGTTGATCAAACTTATGGTTTAACATAAACTGTATTTATCATTGCAGAACCCTGGGACTGCAACATATTCAATTACAAGCGTACACAATCTACTCCTTTGACCAGTTCTTCAAGAACCCCATTAAGTGATGTTTCTAATGGTAAGTTCCAAATTGCTCATCACATTGTATCAAAAGACTGTAAAGACTTTTATGTTATGATTATGATATGATTTTGCATGAAGTTCTGAAACATCCTGCTATTCAAATGTTATTTGTATCAAAATGTTAAATCTGTTGATGATTATTATGGTTTAACATAAACTTAAAGTGTATTTATCATTCAAGAACCCTGGGACTACAACATATTCAATTACAAGCATGTTGAAACTTTAAATGCTATTCACATTATAAAACAGCTACATCTGTATCGAGGTCAATTACAAAGCACACCAACCATAAAATGTGCTAGCAATTCCTACCAAGCAAGACAAAATCGAATTTCTATTATTGCTGATAAGAAAAGGAAAAATATAGATAATAGATCAAAAAATAAAGCATTTCCTAAGAGGATTTTGGTTGCAGGAACACCAAACTTGACTCCCTGTAAGTTATATTTTTACAAGCATTTACAGGAGTATCATTATGTAAATTAGTGTTATAAGTTGTTAAAATCATCATTGAAATACACTGCAGTTGATGATGTAACAGACAACTTGACCAACACATGTTTGACCAACATTACATCTATATCGTCAACTACGGTTGGTTCTATTACTCCTGTTCCGTCTACACGTGCAAAATATACCACTCTTCCATTTGGTTAGTTTTTATGATATAGTTCATCAGCTTATTCTAATTTAATATGACTAATCAATCTCTAACTTTATGTATACCAACAATATAACAGATCTTCACACACCTATTTCTATATTGGCAAGAGAGATCTTTTCACCCGGTTCTACATCTATTAATTTTACTTCCTCAGTTAATATGCAATATGATGGTAGTTAGTTATATCCTTTTTCATGGATTGTAATTCTTTGCCAAAATATATTTTTAGCATTTAACAAATTTACCCATCATTTCAGGTTTGATGAATACACCAAATGTTCAATGCAACATTTTGCAAGTGTCCAATTGTAACTCAAATACTTCGCATACTGATGAAACCTTCAACTTCAGAGACTCCACAAAAAAGAACAAGTGTATGTCAAGGATTAATCCTAATAACCAAATCAGTTCTATTCAACTTTCTGTTGACAATGAACAATATGTTGAGTCAGTCAAAAAATTCTTTGGAATATCTAAAGGTAAACATACAACTTACATTCTGTAGAATTCATTTAATACAAATGCTATTTACACTAAAATTGAATGTTGACTTCAAATTCATTTTTTGTTTTTTATTTTTTCTATAGAGTACTTTGACCATGGAGATCCAACTTACATTTGTACTTTTTGTCGTGCTACTGTTTGGCATTCGGAGGCACTTACTAACAATCCCAGATGTGTCAAAACTTCCTATTCAATTTGTTGCAGTAATGGAAAAGTTCAGCTACCAATAACACCAGAACCTCCTCAGTTATTTATCAACTTATATTCAAACAAACATCCAAGCAGCAACAACTTCATAAAATACATTAGGAAATATAACAATATGTTTTGTTTTACTTCTATGGGTGGCAAAATTGAAAATTCTCTGAATAATGGTCGTGGTCCATATGTTTTTAGATTATCAGGTCAAAATTGTCATCGATTGGGTAGTTTGCTTCCTATTGCTGGAAATACCCCTAAGTATTCACAACTTTATATATATGATACCGAAAATGAAGATCACCATCGTATGAATGCTTACAGGTATGTTAACAATTGTTTTTTTTTCTACTTTAATACTTCAGATACATTTATCATTAACTAAAATATTTAGTATATTAATCTCTTTTATTATCAGGCCTGATGCCAAACATGGAGAATGCGATGACTCAATTGATCCTGCACTCATGAAGGAAATAAAAATAGTTTTGGACCAATGTAATCGTTTAGTCAAAGCTTATAGAATGGCAAGGAACGGATTTGCTGAAAATCCACATGAAAGTGTTAGATTAAAACTTATAGGAGGACGAAATACTGATGGAAGGAACTACAATCTTCCTACTGTTGATGAATTAGCTGGTCTAATCATTGGTGACGTTGAATGCGGATTGGAAAAACGTGATATAATAGTTGAAAAACAGTCTGGTCAGCTGAAGAGAATCAGTGAACTACATCCATCCTATCTTGCTCTTCAATATCCTCTTCTGTTTCCATTAGGACAAGATGGTTATAGACCTGGAATCAAGCATAGAAATGTTAGTGATAGCAGCAAGTCTGGTCATACTGATTTGACCATCAGAGAGTTTTTTGCATATCAAATTCAAGAAAGATGTAATTCCTATTCACTTATGCACTCGGCCAAGAAACTTTTCCAACAATTTTTGGTCGATGCATATACTATGATTGTAACAGACTGAAACCCGGGCTAGTTGTAAGTTGCCTATTTTGCCCTTAGGGTTTGTGCTTAGTCTTAAGTGCTTTTATTTTAATTATTTTATTAGTGTTTTATTATAATTGTGTTGTGACCAGTTTGTGACAAGGGTCCCAGAACATGTTGGTTTATTTAATTTGGACTCCGTTAGGACCGCCTAAGGAGATACGAAAGGTTATCAGATAAGATAACTGGTAAATACCCGTGTGTTGTGGGGTATGGGTTTTAATACCCACTTAAGAGTGTAAACTGCTTCTATTTTCTCATTTCTAGACTTTTCTCAAATAAGTACGTACCAAACTTATCTCATCTCAAACCCTAATTGATCTAAGTCTTAAATTGGATTATGAGGCTTTAAGGATTTATTCATATCATCCTTGTGATCATTTATCCAGGTTTGTTAGCTTGAATTCGTGCTTTAATTCATAGAAATTGGGTTTTGGGTGTAAATGGCTTTTTGATGAATTTTGAGCTTGAATCTTCATATTATGTGTTTGTATGTGTTAACTGATATTAGAAATAGGTTGTATATATGTTTAGTAGCTTCCATGTGCTTAAAATTTGATCAAAATCGCTCAAAAATCGAGTTTTTGGGGAAAAAATCACGAAATCACCGAATGTGTTCGAACCAGTTGCTACAGTATTTTGCTAGAGTACCCGAGTTGCTACAGTGCCCGAGTTGCTACAGTGCCCAAGTTGCTACAGTGTCACTATTTGCTACAGTACCAAGTTGCTACAGTGTCACTATTTGCTACAGTGTTCGGTATCTGCTACAGTGTCACTATTTGCTACAGAGTCACTATTTGCTACAGTACCGAGTTGCTATAGTACCCCCCGAGTTGCTACAGAGTCACTATTTGCTACAGTCCCGAGTTGCTACATTGTCGCTATTTGCTACAGTACTTTAATGAAATTGAAACGGACGTAACTTTCAAAACGTAACTCCGTTTTTTATGAATAAACTATTGTTAGAATCGTAATAAAGAATACTTTTCAATGGTGAACTTTTAAGAAACTAGATCAAACTGTTTTTAGGCCAGAAAAGGAGTTTTAGTGTGTATGTCATGTTTTGCACGCACCTGTATGCCATTATTGAATGGAGTCATGATGTAGACTCATAAAATTATGAATATATGGTGTTATGACCTAGTTAATTGTATGAAATGATTATATTATTTATTGGATATGTACATTAACTTTGTTTGTGTTGTTCTCAGGTTATAAGGACAAGGAGGAAGCTCAGAATTAATAACTGAGCAGTTGCTGGTAATTGGTGAGTGGGTCTATCTCCGGATAGAGTTTAAGTAGCATATCATGCTACTGTGGTTGACTCTTTTACCACGCATAGTGTAGAAATTGCCATGTTAGAATGATATAGTATGCCTGATGTTGTATGTGATTTATGTGTACACTGTGTGAATGACACCAGTCGGGCCTAGGGAGACTGGGGACTCGAAACCGTGCCTAAGAGAGGTTAGAGTCCGTATGAGGTCAACCGTGCCTAGGGGAGGTTGGGTCCATAGGCTACTGATTGTAGAGTATAGTGTGAACGATGCATCCCCTGCATCTGGATAACTATACTGTGAATTGAGTAGCAGGGACTATCGGTAGACTCAAGTCCGATCAGCTAGGAGTCGTGTGCTCGTACAAGCCACTGATCCTCGTATTGTCTTATTGTATGCTAGTTGGTAGTTAGCATGTGTTGTTGTTAGTATATAGCTTGTGTGTGACTTAAGCTATATCTGTTAGATAGATTCCATTCACTTAGCGGTGCGCTAATCCCCCACATATTCTCCCCTTGCAGGTTTAGGTACTGCTAGTCGAGAAGGGTGCTATTGCAGAAGACATGTTTGACAACCCAACTCTGATGTGGACTTTTGTATAAATAATGTTTTGTGATAACGTAACACCGTTGTGTAAACTTAAACGTAATGATGTAACTTATTGTGTTTGTTAATAAAGTCTTCCGCTGTGTATTAAAAAAAAAAATTGCCGGTGTTACAAGTTGGTATCAGAGCATGGTTTGGCAGCAAATACGTACGCGTATTTGGTTCCCAAACCCTGAGGCACGTCAAACATGTATGTGGGAGTGGGGGCTAAGTGAAAATAGGATATACGTGTGTTAGTTGTGATTGAACTAACTGTTATCCACTAAGCTTTTGTGTGAGCTGTTTTGTAGCACAGGTATGGCTGATAGAAACGCAACTGGCCCATCCAACCCCGGAACATTTAGAGCACCAGAAGAGGGTGTTGAGTCGGATGATGATCAGAGTAGTTACATCCTTCAGTTAGAAAGCAAGCTAAAAGAGGCTGAGGACAAAATTAATGAGCTTGAATTGGCGAGGCATTCTGGAAATGATGATACACCACCTGGATTCCCAACCGCGCAATCCCAAACGATACCTAATGTGCACCAGAACCAGTTTCAGAATCAAATACCTAATCAATATTATATTCCACCACAAAACACCTTTACTTACCAAAATCCCATGATGATGAATCCATACCAAATGCAAATGTTCCATCAATCTTACATGCAACCATCCAAAAGGTGTACTTATAAAAATTTTCGTGATTGCAAACCCTCCGAGTTCTCTGGAAGTACTGATCTGACTGTAACTCTCAATTGGTTGCGAGAAGTTGAAAGGGTATTTGAATCGTGCCAGTGTGAACCCGAGCTGAAAGTAACATATGCTAGTCGAATGTTGAAAGGTAGGGCTATGATTTGGTGGGATTCTTTGATTTCCAGTATACCGAAAGAGCAAGTGAGTATGATCACGTGGGAACAGTTTCATGGGAAGGTGTGTGAATAGTATTGTAATCCATTTGATATGAACCGAATCAAGACCGAGTTTCTTGAAATGAAGATGACACCTCAAATGACGATTGATGAAGTAGTAGAGAAGTATATGGATAAACTGAGATTTGTACAACAGTGGGTGCCAGACGAAGCTTCTCGTATCCAGCATTTTGTTAATATCATTCTGCCAGAGTACCAAACTTTTGTTAGAACAGCTACATCCTTGTCTCAAGCTGTTGTGATGGCTAAGATGGTAGAAAGTGATGTTCAGGCTGCCAGAAACAGAATGTTTGGTAATGTGCTACAACAAGGTGGGCAAGTATCTGATCAATCAGGATCTAAATCCAAGAAGTCTAGTGGGTTTAAATCAAAGGGTAAAAGTGGTCAGAGTAGTACTGGATCTGGATCAGGTAAAGGGAATTGGTGTCACACGTGTCGATCTTCTCACAGTGGTCAGTGTTCTGAGGCTACAAGAAGATGCTTAAAGTGTGGTGTTTTTGGGCATGAGACTTCAGCATGCCCGTATCCGAATAGTGTGTGTTGGAGTTGTCATAAACCAGGGCATCGTGCAATTAGTTGTCCGTCGAAGAGTGGTAGTTTCGGGGCAGGGTCAGGGGCGCGTTCAGCATCAGCTGGAGGGTCAACTGCCTCGAGTGGGCAGAAGAGGAAGAACCCTCCAACAGTAGAGGCTAGAAATTTTCAGATGTCGGTGGAAAATGTTGTGGCAACCGACGAAGTAATCACCGGTATGTTTCTAATCAACTCAATACCTGCTCGCGTATTGTTTGATTGTAGTGCCAATAGGTGTTTTATGTCCCTAGATTTCTGTACTAAGTTGAATTTACCAGCAACTGTGTTACCCAAGCCGGTTAGTGTAGAAGTAGCTGATGGTAAGACCACACCCCTCACAACCTATGTGACTAGGGTTTGTATAGAGATCGAAGGGAAGTCTTTCCCAGTGACTTGTTTAGTGTTACCTATTCCTAGCTTTGATGTAGTACTAGGAATGGATTGGTTGAGCTCGCTTAGGGCTAATATTAAGTGTGATAGGAAAATGATTACCTTTCGTTCGACCGATGGAACCCGTGTTGTGGCCCGAGGGGAGCGGGGAGGGTATAATTTTCTGTTGATAACCATGATGAAAGCGAAAAAGTCGATGGCAAAGGGTTGTGAATCATTTCTTGCATATGTGATTGATGCGAAGAAAGAAAAGAAAACAGTGGCCGATATTCCGATAGTATCAGAATTTCCCGAAGTGTTCCCAGATGAGTTACCAGGTCTGCCGCCGGTAAGGGAAGTTGAATATAGGATTGAATTGGTTCCTGGAACAACTCCAGTTGCAAAAGCTCCATATCGATTAGCGCCGTCTGAAATCCGTGAAATGATGTCACAGATTCAAGAGTTATTAGATCGTGGGTTTATCCGACCGAGTTCTTCACCGTGGGGTGCTCCGGTATTGTTTGTTAAAAAGAAAGATGGGTCAATGCGTATGTGTATTAATTATCGTGAATTGAACAAAAGAACAGTGAAGAATAAGTATCCGTTACCTCGAATAGACGATTTGTTCGATCAGTTACAGGCTGCTTCATTCTTTTCTAAGATAGACTTACGATCCGGATATCATCAGGTTCGTGTTGCTGAATCAGATATACCGAAAACAGCGTTCAGAACAAGGTATGGTCATTATGAATTTCTTGTCATGCCGTTTGGGTTGACGAATGCGCCAGCAATCTTCATGGATCTAATGAATAGAGTGTGTCGCCCGTTCTTAGATAAGTTTGTGATTGTGTTTATAGATGATATACTAGTGTATTCAAAGACCGAAAGTGAACATGCTGAACATCTGAGACAGGTTTTGAACATGTTGAAACGTGAACAACTATTTGCAAAATTTTCAAAGTGTGAATTTTGGTTACATGAAGTGCAGTTTTTGGGTCATGTGATTTGTGCCGAAGGTATAAAAGTTGATCCGACAAAGATAGAAGCGGTAATGAATTGGAATTCTCCGAAGACTCCGACTGAGATTAAGAGTTTTCTGGGATTAGCCGGTTATTATCGCAGATTTATCAAGGATTTCTCGAAAATAGTGGGTCCGTTGACTAAGTTGACTCGTAAAGATGTAGCCTTTCGATGGACTGATGAACAGGAAAAGGCTTTTCAGATTTTGAAACAGCTACTGTGTCAGGCACCAGTGTTAGCTTTACCAGAAGGTTCAAACAACTTCGTGGTATACTGTGATGCATCATATGCTGGGTTGGGTTGTGTATTAATGCAAAGAGATAAAGTAATCGCCTACGCCTCGCGACAGTTGAAAGTTCATGACAAGAATTATCCAGTGCATGATCTTGAAATGGCTGCAGTAGTATTTGCTTTGAAACTGTGGAGACACTATTTGTATGGAACCCATTGTGTTATATGTACAGATCACAAGAGTTTGCAGTATATCTTCTCATAGAAAGAATTGAATATGCGTCAGAGACGATGGCAAGAGTTGATCAAAGATTACGATTGTGAAATTAAATACCATCCGGGTAAGGCAAATGTGGTTGCAGATGCGCTAAGTCGTAAAAAGTCAAGTGAAAATGTGAAATTTCTTCGTTTGAATATAACTTCAGATTTGATTAACAGCTTAAAAACCATTCAGGCCTGTGCTTTAGAGGACGAACATATTAAATCTGAACAAATGACCAAACAAAAAGTGGACTTAATTGATGACTCACGTGGACTAAAGACCTTAAACAATCGTGTTTAGGTGCCTAAGCTTGGAGATTTGAAGGATTTAATCATGACGGAAGCTCACAAATCCAGATTGACAGTACATCCAGGTAGTAATAAGATGTATCATGATTTGAAAACAGTGTATTGGTGGCCAACAATGAAATCAGATATCGCCCGTTATGTTGAAAAGTGTCATATATGTGCTCAAGTAAAGGCCGAACATCAGAAACCTTATGGTTCGTTACTTCAGTTACAGATTCCAGAGTGGAAATGGGAACATATAACGATGGATTTTGTGACCAAATTACCTCGAACTCAGAAAAGACATGATATGATTTGGGTAATAGTGGATCGCCTAACTAAAAGTGCTCATTTTCTTGCTACTCGTGAAACAGCTTCGTTAAGTGAGTTAGCCGAATTGTATATAAACGAGATAGTTAGTCGACATGGTGTGCCATTATCGATCGTTTCAGACAGAGATTCCAGATTTGTGTCGAATTTTTGGAATAGTCTTCAACAGAATTTGGGTACACGTGTGAATTTAAGTACAGCTTATCATCCTCAGACAGACGGTCAGAGTGAAAGAACGATACAGACTTTGGAGGATATGTTAAGGGCTTGTGTGTTAGAATACGGTGGTTCGTGGGATACACATTTGCCGTTGGTCGAATTTGCGTATAATAATTCATATCATTCGAGTATAGGGATGCCGCCCTATGAAATGTTATACGGTCGTCGTTGCAGAACTCCGACTTGTTGGTTAAAAGCCGGGGAGAAACTGTTTGCAGGTCCCGAAATTGTTCAAATGACAGCCGAAAAAGTTGCAATTGCGAGAGAAAAGTTGAAAGCCGCTAGAGATAGGCAGAAAATGTATGCTGATCCTCGTAGACGTCCGGTAACCTTTAATGTGGGTGAACGAGTGTATCTGAAAGTTTTGCCGTGGAAAGGGGTTATCAGATTCGGTAAACGTGGTAAGTTAGCACCGAGATTTATTGGTCCGTTTCCGATCAGTGAAGTGTTGAATGATCAGACTGTGGTGTTAGATCTTCCGCCAGAGTTAGCTGGT
This sequence comes from Rutidosis leptorrhynchoides, assembly GCF_046630445.1. Taxonomy (NCBI): domain Eukaryota; kingdom Viridiplantae; phylum Streptophyta; class Magnoliopsida; order Asterales; family Asteraceae; genus Rutidosis; species Rutidosis leptorrhynchoides. The sequence goes on from NC_092333.1 coordinate 677,594,723, forward strand.
ATTCATAATACATTCAACGTATGTTATCTTCGTAAGTGTAAAGTCGACGATGAAACACAACTTCTTCCTTTAGAAGATTTAAGGGTCGATTTGAATAAGAAATTGGTGGAAGAGCCAGTCCGTGTGGTTGACCAAAAGGTGACTAAGCTGAGAAAGAAAGAGATTCCGATGGTGTTGATTGAGTGGAAACACAGTTTGGGTTCTAATCTTACGTGGGAAACGGAAGAGTTGATGAGAAAACGTTACCCTCATTTGTTTGACCAAGACCGGATTCCGAGGACGGAATCTTCTTAAGGGGGGTGGATTTGTAACAGACTGAAACCCGGGCTAGTTGTAAGTTTCCTATTTTGCCCTTAGGGTTTGTGCTTAGTCTTAAATGCTTTTATTTTAATTATTTTATTAGTGTTTTATTATAATTGTGTTGTGACCAGTTTGTGACAAGGGTCCCAGAACATGTTGGTTTATTTAATTTGGACTCCGTTAGGACCGCCTAAGGAGATACGAAAGGTTATCAGATAAGATAACTGGTAAATACCCGTGTGTTGTGGGGTATGGGTTTTAATACCCACTTAAGAGTGTAAACTGCTTCTATTTTCTCATTTCTAGACTTTTCTCAAATAAGTACGTACCAAACTTATCTCATCTCAAACCCTAATTGATCTAAGTCTTAAATTGGATTATGAGGCTTTAAGGATTTATTCATATCATCCTTGTGATCATTTATCCAGGTTTGTTAGCTTGAATTCGTGATTTAATTCATAGAAATTGGGTTTTGGGTGTAAATGGGTTTTTGATGAATTTTGAGCTTGAATCTTCATATTATGTGTTTGTATGTGTTAATTGATATTAGAAATAGGTTGTATATATGTTTAGTAGCTTCCATGTGCTTAAAATTTGATCAAAATCGCTCAAAAATCGAGTTTTTGGGGAAAAACTCACGAAATCAGCGAATCTGTTCGAACCAGTTGCTACAGTATTTTGCTACAGTACCGAGTTGCTACAGTGCCCGAGTTGCTACAGTGCCCGAGTTACTACAATGTCACTATTTGCTACAGTACCGAGTTGCTACAGTGTCACTATTTGCTACAGTGTCACTATTTGCTACAGTCCCGAGTTGCTACATTGTCGCTATTTGCTACAGTACTTTAATGAAATTGAAACGGACGTAACTTTCAAAACGTAACTCCGTTTTTGATGAATAAACTATCGTTAGAATCGTAATAAAGAATACTTTTCAATGGTGAACTTTTAAGAAACTAGATCAAACTGTTTTTAGGCCGGAAAAGGAGTTTTAGTGTGTATGTCATGTTTTGCACGCACCTGTATGCCATTATTGAATGGAGTCATGATGTAGACTCATAAAATTATGAATATATGGTGTTATGACCTAGTTAATTGTATTAAATGATTATATTATTTATTGGATATGTACATTAACTTTGTTTGTGTTGTTCTCAGGTTATAAGGACAAGGAGGAAGCTCAGAAATAATAACTGAGCAGTTGCTGGTAATTGGTGAGTGGGTCTATCTTCGGATAGAGTTTAAGTAGCATATCATGCTACTGTGGTTGACTCTTTTACCATGCATAGTGTAGAAATTGCCATGTTAGAATGATATAGTATGCCTGATGTTGTATGTGATTTATGTGTACACTGTGTGAATGACACCAGTCGGGCCTAGGGAGACTGGGGACTTGAAACCGTGCCTAAGAGAGGTTAGAGTCCGTATGAGGTCAACCGTGCCTAGGGGAGGTTGGGTCCATAGGCTACTGATTGTAGAGTATAGTGTGAACGATGCATCCCCTGCATCTGGATAACTATACTGTGAATTGAGTAGCAGAGACTATCGGTAGACTCAAGTCCGATCAGCTGGGAGTCGTGTGCTCGTACAAGCCGCCGATCCTCGTATTGTCTTATTGTATGCTAGTTGGTAGTTAGCATGTGTTGTTGTTAGTATATAGCTTGTGTGTGACTTAAGCTATATCTGTTAGATAGATTCCATTCACTTAGCGGTGCGCTAATCCACCACATATTCTCCCCTTGCAGGTTTAGGTACTGCTAGTCGGGAAGGGTGCTATTGCAGAAGACATGTTTGACAACCCAACTCTGATGTGGACTTTTGTATAAATAATGTTTTGTGATAACGTAACACCGTTGTGTAAACTTAAACGTAATGACGTGACTTATATTGTGTTTGTTAATAAAGTCTTCCGCTGTGTATTAAAAAAAAAATTGCCGGTGTTACAATGATGGAGTCTGACAGGTTGAGATATATTCGTGCACAGCAAAAGAAGCTTAGGTTAGATAGTTACAATGACATTTGTAACAATGTTACAAATGGCAATACTCAAGCATCAAACACTGGAAAATGATATATTCTACCTTCCTCATTCACCGGTGGTTCAAGATATATGATGCAAAACTACTTGGATGCAATGGCAATTGTTAGAAGATTTGGATATCCGGATTTGTTCATAACTTTTACTTGCAATCCAAAGTGCCATCTTCTCATTGTTAAAATGGTATGTTTTGCTTTATTTAGATTATTTTACATAACATGTTTGAAGTTCAATATTTATATCCATTTTTGTTCTTCATGTATTAGTGTTCACTACAAGGTTTAGCCATTCCTTATAAGCATGCTAAAAAACATTTTTAATCGATAAATATGTTTTAATGACATCAAATAACTAACAACCAAAATATGCTGTCAATTTAATAAAATTAAATGATTCATGTATTTTAAACATATATTATTCTAAAAAAATATTGTATGATTTATCACTTCATATTGGGTCGTTATAATAAAGGTAATATTATTATGGACACAATTGGGCCTGTGATCCAATAACGTTTGGATATTTAGTTGACCCATTCAATTTGTCGTATCCATTAATATATCATCAATCCATTCAAGAATCATTTAATAACTGCACAACTGTTTCGGCTTTCTCTTCCACTTCGCTCCTTCCCCAAATTGAAAATAGCCCTTGATAATAGAATCAACTCTGAATTCTTACTCTTCCAAAAAATCCTGTAAAGATTTTCAAGTATATCGATGGTGCTTTTTAATCTTCTGATAATTTTATATGAACCTAAACCCTCATCTTCTTCCTCAATCTCAAAACCCTACATATTCAAATTCTTTACGATACTCTGTTCTTAAACAAGTTGTACGAACTGCAGATGATTTTCATGGAGGAAAAGGTATTATCGTCTTATATACTTTTTTAAGCCTTTCCGTTTGTTCATAATACATGTCTGATTTGAACATAGGGTTGCCTGATATATTTTACTGTATGAAATTGCTTTTGGTATTTTCTTAATTCATCTTGAATATGGTATTGAACATCTTCAGTATCATTCGTAATTGAAAATTATCGTTTCTTTATGAATACTTACATAGTTAATTTACTTTAGTAAGTTTAGTTTCATTGTAGCATAAAAACCCATCGTAATTGAAAATTATCGTTTCTTTATGAATACTTACATAGTTAATTTACTTTAGTAAGTTTAGTTTCATTGTAGCATAAAAACCCAAACATGAAACTTTATTGCATACTGTCGAAAAAATACGACAATTTCTTTAGTGTTTATCATACTACATGCTCATGCCAAATAGAAAATTAAACTGTATTTAATTTTGTTTAGTTGCTGTAGTGGTAAAAAGTAGTTTGGTGCAACTCTGTTGCCAAATACAATCAAACTACTATTGATGTTGGTGTTCTTTACAAATTGATAGTCACTATTGCTGTATTGTGGGTCTTTTTTTGTTAATATAATTCTGACTTTCCAAAAAAAAAAAAAATCATAGTAAATGCTTAATGTTACATTAGTTTATGTAAGAATATTTAGGCTCATGTATGTAATTTGTTTTACAGACAGTATTTATAAACAATGAAAAATCCCATTTCATATCAATCATATATTTGTGTGGATATTTGTTTTCATATTTGTTTTCTTACGTCGTTTATACATAATTTGGTTTTTACACTACAATTGCTTACTTTATTTTATTATTTTTAATAATGTAGTGTCTAAACATGGATACTTTTGTTAAGGAAGTCTTGTGTCCAGATTTTCAAAACAATTTGGAACAAGGTGGTGTCTTAATTCTAAAAAGATATCTTGTGGTTGATTATAAAGAAAAGTATCCTACCTTGAAGCATATCTTTAAGCTTAATTTCTATCGTGATACATCTCTTAGGAGGGTTTGTTGTTTTGATTCTACCAATAATCCCTTTCAGTTTTTGCCATTGAATCAAGTGTCAGACATAAATCTTGAACCAAACCTTGAAGCTGGTGCACAAATTTATACTCTGTGTTTGTTTATTTATATATATGTATGTAATAAATCAGATATTAAATTTAATGTATTTGTATAATATGTATATGTAATGTATATTTTAGATGTCATTGGAAGAGTTGTAGATTGTGATAATTTGGAATGTTTCAATAAAGAGGAAGTAAAGCGTTTCAAATTTCAACTAGAGGATTCTGAGTATGTTTTCAACCATATTTTATTTGTATGTTCAATTAACAAAATGATTACATAAGTGACCCGTTGTTTGTTATTTTTCAGTTATTTGAAGTTGAAATGTACATTGTCTAATGAAGCTGCAAGGAAGATGCAAAATTATATAGCTGGAAACAATCAAGAAGATTTTTTTGTGTTAATTGATTTTGAAAAAATCAATTACTTGAAAGGTATACTATACATAAATTTTGTGTAATAAACTGTTTTTAGTTATATGCAGATACAATTGATGTTACTAAATGTCAACTTTTGATGATTCTTTGTATTCACAGTTGCAACAGATTGTCCAATCGGGGATGCTTTCATTGGTACACAACTATTTAGTGATCAACAGTTGCCTCAACTTATGGATTTTAAAGAATTTATTACTGTGAGGATTACTCCTGCTAAATCTTTCCAAGATGAATTAAATCTTCCATCCAATATTAAGTCTTTAGTCAAAAATTTTGGATACCCACAATTGTTCATAACTGTCACGGTCAATTCAAAATGGCCTACAATACTCTCTTTCTTAAAAAATAAGATTTTAGGAAGCGAGGACAAAAAAGAGATCTTATTTAGGCTTTTTAAAGTGAAGCTAAATAGCCTCATAAAAGACTTGAAAGAAAAACATGTATTGGGTGAGCTTGAAACAAGTAATAATATTATTACTTCTTTTGATACTTATATAAATTTAAATATTTAATATCTATTTGCTATTTCTCTTAACTTTTTAAATTGTAAAGTTTAATTAATTTGTACATTTTCATTGCAGTTGTTTACACTATGGAATATTAAAAAAGGAGCCTCCCACATGCACACATTTGTATGTTTCTGAAAATTTCGTAAAAGTTTCAAATCGGTGATCTTCAAAAGTAACGAGCTTCCTACTATAAAGAGGATTTGATTATTTTTGGAAGTATTGAATTATTAATATCCTTTTCAAGTTGTTTTGTTAATGTTTTGAATATTAAACACTATGCTTTTGGATTTGTCTTTTTTATTGTCATTCTACCAAGTATTTCTTTAAACAATGTTGTTTTCTATCTAATATTTCTCGATGAATTTCGTTAGTGTATCTGCACGTTTGTTATATAACGTATCATTATAAAAAAAATCTTAAAAATCCCGTGAAACCACGGTCAAGTATATACTAATATACTAATTTATGTAAACTTACTTCATTCCCTAATTTCACTGTCATACTGTTCCCCCTACCCCACCTAACCCCCACGCCTCCTTCCTCTTTCTCTTCCTCTTTCTCTGCTAGAAGTTTCCATACTTCATCTTAACCAAACATCCCAGCCAAATTTCCACCACAACTCACTCCTACTGCCATTGAAGGTTTCATGGTGATGATTTATTGTTGTCGATCATACTTATTGGTACACCTACTCACTTTTCCCCCCTTTTTCCAATGCTTATTGGATTAATCGGCTCATGATTTGGGCCGCGATTAGGGTTTCAATTGATTAAACGATCGCCATAGTCGCCTCCTCTACTGTTAGCGTTCGCAAGGTAATTTTTATTTTTATTTTTTTCTGCCTTGAAAATCGATGTTGATGTATGTGTTTAGATTGTTATAATCGATTCTGCATCTATTATTTCCAGTTTGTTTGATGAGTTCTGTTACAAGTTTAATGTGTACGATTGAATTCCTAAACCGTTGGTGTATTTTTTTTTTCCCCTGTAGTTATCAGCTATTTTTGATGCAGTCGGATGAATTTATGGCTTAAATAAGGAACTGGGTCAGGAAAGACCGTGTGTTAGTCACACTATATTCTCATCTATTTTCTATACTTTATACTGGTAATTGTGTTTTATCTAATTTTTTTTCCTTGAATATGTTCTTGCTGATTAGACAACAAAATTACTATGAATAGAATGTTACAGTAAAGATTGTGTAAAAAGGTTTTTGGCCGACATTAGAGTTTATGAGATCCACCCGGTTAATTTGTGGATCATTAATATTTTTAAGCCCTTAGCCTTCAAGAAGTGCCACGCGAACTTTTAATTAATGTATGGCCAACATCTTTGTCAAGTCCAATTGTTGTATTAGTGTCGTTACTGTTTATCTATTTATATGGCTCAAGTAGTTCCGGGTGGAGACCTAAGAAAATCTATCGCAGATGGATCATATGGAACCCCCCAATTCTCACAGGTATTATAACTACTTTACAAATTTCTCCGTACATCTCAAATATTTATACAGACAAACCTATTTGTACAGATTATATTAGGTGTGTATAGCGTGTTGGACATCTAAGAGACTATGGTATGGCCAACGGCAAACCAAAAGATCCAGCAAATTGAAGACATCGTCAATCTAAAGTAAGCTACTAGCAAACCTTATATTTCAACCTAAGACAATTTTAAATATTGGCTCAGATAGCTCTGCTACCGTTGTTATAGTAGCAAACCATTAATTTTTTCTAAATTCGTTAACTTTAAAACAAAAGTGCAATATGTCTAAAAGTGATATGCTTCATGTCAAGAAGAATGACATATGGTCATGACTATGTTGCATATGATTTCTCATGTTGCATGTTTATGGCAGAGTTGTAAAAGTTGGGATCAATCCTGGATTAGTCGGGACTTAGGGCTACTCTTACTTGACTAGCCTTAATCTAATTTAAAGTTGGTCGATGGTGGACATCGTTGGAATTATTCGATCGAAGTTGGGACAACTTTGGTAAACAACGTTAATCGATCTTTGTAATAGTTATTTTGTGATATGACATTCAAGTTATGGATGGAAAAAGAAAGTTAAACATCAAAGTTACTATGAGAACATACATTTCATCGAAGTTTCTGTCTTTATTTAAGCATATTGCTTGATAATGGAATCTTAAAAAATTTATTCTGAATTAGATGTCTTGTGAACTCTTTATATGCATTTCTTTGTTTCATTGTTTTCCCTTTATGCATTCAACTGAGTTCAATTTTTGTTGGTACTTATGATGGGCAGAGCCAGGAATGCTTGGAAGTATCTGAAACTGTTGGTTTTCTTAAGCAGCCTGGAGAATCATATTTGCTTCTACTCAGAGGTCGGACCTTTTTTCTTTTTTAATTTGCTTCTCTCATCTTTGTTTTTTTTTCTACCCCCTTGTGCGAAACAGATATTCTATACCGTGTCTCATAGAGGCGGCACTATGGGGTAAAATGGTAACTGCTTTTTTCTGTTCAAAATCTGCACTACCTTTTTTTCGCTCCAAGTGTTTTTTAACTAATTGTTACACCAATAATATATAATTCTGAATAATGTATTTTCTACAATTTAGGTGACTTTAAACATGTTCAAGATGCTTCCTTTGTCAGCTAATATTTTCTGTTTATCCATTTAACCCAAATCAACTACTTAAAAATAGATGGCCCAGTAACCTGTCTTTAGTGATTTTTATACATACCTTTAGTCTAATACTCCGTGCCTTCATGAGTTACTAACGCCTGACTCATATTCATGTGTGAGACGGTTCAGTTTGACTGGGGTAGTTTGGGCTTTTTAGAAGCCGATGATCGAGGTAGATAATCATTTATAGCAACTGTAAACCTGATCAATGAAGAAGGAAATTCAATAATCCTGTTTTGTTATTTGCTTACAATGTTATGCTGTGTATGTAATGGATTGTGTATATCTTCAGGTGCAGTGCAGCATGAGAGAGCTTGCCATACATACTGAACTATGCCATATAGTTATTTGAAAAATTAACTGCCTTTATAAATATCTACAGCATGGAGCAACCGACATCTCTTTGTGACCTGCGGCCAACGTAAGATTGGTACTACTATTATTGCACCACGTGCCCGAAGAAGCTATATGAACTTAAGGTAAGAGTTAAAATGATAACCTAAACGTGCTAATAAGTTTAGACGTTGAATTTCAAAAGGAATTGATAGTCAATGGAAGCTATAGGTAATTGTCGATTGGTCATTCATTTGGACCCTTTGACCCGTTTAGGTCATTTGGAACATTTGTTGATTTTAATACGTCTATTATGTTTATTAAATGAACTGGGATTTTTGTGTGTTTATTTTGGTTAACATGTAACTTTTGACCCAGTTGGGTTTATAGATGTTTATTTTGACCCATTTTTGTAACTCTGAAAATTTGAAGTTATAAACACATTTAAAATTTGATTTAGGTGTCGTCTAATGATTTTTGATCACTCAGGTCAGCTGGATAAGAATTTGGGTCGTCAAGTCATTTTATGTCATTTTTGGTCATAAGTGTCAAAATGACACACGAGCCTACTTAGCCTATATGTGATGCACATTAACATTGGTCATTTCACAATTGCTCCTTCTTAAGCAACATACATCGATTAACTAACATGTTCATTCATATTGTAGGTAACATATTTGCATTTCTTACAAAGCTACTTATGTGAATTGTATATAGAGACCTGTGTATAGAGGAACTAAGGGTTGATTCAAAGATTACTTTTGCGGAAATATTAACTTTGTTCGACATTAGCAAAGTCGGCCCCATATCATTTTTTCCCGGATCATACGTTTTGTTTAGTAGCATGACTACATTAGGTATGTTTAACAAATCTGTGTGTTATTTTCAACAAGTTTAATGTCATACCCTCAAATAGGGTCGGGGAAATATGACTTCACAATATCACAACACAAGCATGTATAAACGAGAACGACTCTAAATGAGACGTTTTAACAAAGTTTGATTTGCAGCGGAAACATAATAATGTTTTACATAATGAAATTCAATTGACAAGTCTAATATGTGGACTCCAATGCAACAACTAAGCATCATAGGGCAGCACACAAACTAATCTTCACCTGAGACAAAACATGCTTAAAGTGTCAACAAAAAATGGTTGAATGAACAACATAGGTTTAACAATCATAATAAGTTTTAGACCACAAGATTTAATTCAAAATATCAAAATATCAATATGCCATGAATTATAATATCGAACTAAACATTAACCCCTGACATTGTACGGGTGTCGGCAATTATTATTATGTACCCCCTTGACGATCACGTCGGGTAGAGACGTCACTCTCAATAGGCCTACTCGCAATAATTAAGCTTGCAAAATTTCAATTCTAGCAATTAACGATATTATGGCGGGGATTTGCATGTAACAATAAATACATGTTTAACAAAAGTCTCACGAAATTGCATATCAAATAGTTTAGGTACTTGTGTCTAAATTGTAAATCATTTAAAAGCAAGCATGTGTCTCACCCCAAAGTTTATAAAACAGTTAAGAAAAAGTAAAAAGAGGGACCATTAAGTTTACCTTAGTAGCAAGTAAGATATTCCACGCAAGAAGTATGAACGGAGTATGAAATCGGAGATCTCAACCTAGAGATATAATCTTTGATTAGTTAATGTCTAACAGACATAAAGTTTGTTTATTAATATAGCATACTATATTAACAGTGACGATTTTCGAGAAAAGTTCATATTTCTCAAAAGTTTCTATTTTTGAAAACCTACTATTTATGGAAAGCTTTCACTTATAGTAAGCTTCTAGTTTAAGAATGTTCGGGTTATAATTCTTAACAAAGATGTTGTACAATCTCACCCAAACTTCGTTGCTATCATGCAAGTCACTCGAATGATCAGTTGTTACCGGGCGCCTAGGATTCCTGACCAGAATCTAAGTCATGGCATTCGAAATCCACAAGCGATTCCCATAAGGCAACAAGGATCACCCTAGGCCACAAGTAGCGGTGATGTTTGTAGTCTTTGTACGCTATCTTTAATTATAACTTTCACGCTATAAGTGTATACACATAACAAGTTATTTATATACTTATTAGTTATATATACATATATAGGTGGTAATATACTTAGTGTACTTTAAGTGTTACTATATAGTTAGGTGTATAAGTTATAATAATAATAATAATAATAATAATAATAATAATAATAATAATAATAATAATAATAATAATAATAATAATAATAGTATTATTTTTTAATTAATCTATTATGTAATCTTAACATTATATGTTACATATATAAATATACACCTATGTAATACATACATATATATTCTTGATTATTATTATCATACATGTACATGTTTATAGCTATATGATCTATATATTATGTGTATGTGTTACATATACATTAGTGTAAAGTTGGTATATATATATATATATATATATATATATATATATATATATATATATATATATATATATATATATAAACTACTTATCATCTTTGTAACTTCTTATAATATATACACGATACATATACACACATATACACGTATGTATACATCTAAATATATACACAAGCATATACCTACTCATATATATATATATATATATATATATATATATATATATATATATATATATACACACACACACACACACATATATACATACGTATGCATGCATGCATGCACATGTATTATCGTCATTATCATTTATTATTCCACCATCAAATATTACTAATCATTATTCATTCTCACATAAAATCATAACTTTTTTTTGCATATTCAAGTCCATGAATCATAATACTTAATCATATTCATCAACCCTAATCTTTTTAATCATAATCATAAACCATAATAATTATTCTTATTCATAACTTTTACTTTTAATCACCATTATTTTTATATACAATAATCATGATCATAATATTTTAACTTATTACTATCTAGTTTCACTCATAACCTATAATTTTTCATAACCACTACCTATATAACTAACTTCAATAACATAATCATACTTAATTCATACTTATCATATTAACTAGTTTTATATTTTATTCATAATACTTTTAATCCATCAAGCTCAATCTTATTTAATCATATTCATGTTTATAACCCCTTTTAATCACAATACTTAAATCATATTCAAATTCATAATCCTTTATCATAATACTTAATCATAATCTAACAACTTATACTTGTTAATCATCATTAACTCATTGATATTCATAATACTTTTACCCATTTTTTTTTTTTATCTTATTCATAATCTTATTAACCATAAACTTTTCTCTTTTAATCATAATAACTAAAACAATTTAAGAGTATAATTAACACTAGGGTTTAGGGATACCTTTAGAAGATTAGGATCAAGAAAAAGGGTGTTGATTGGAACCGAAACAGGAGCTGAGTTCACAGCAGGAAATCACGATCAAACAAACGGGTTTTGGGTCTTTTCTGGTCACGACAGAAAATAGCAAACAACAGGAAAAACGCAGCAATAATCACGACCCAGACGAAGGACTTTTGGGTCTGTTTTGTCACGCAAGAACCAGCAGGAGCCAGACGGCAAAAACACAGCTACACAAGTCGATCTTGGGTTGTTCTTGATCACGATTTGCAGCAGGATAAAGGCTGTTTTGGTGGTCGAAAAGTACAGCAGAAACGGCAGCAGGAAAACGATCAACAAGCAGACTTTTTGGGCTGTTTTGGGTCACCTTCAATCACGAACAGCAGCAGCAATTTAGGGGCTGTTTTCGTTGCACAGAAATAGCAGGAAGGGCTGTTGGTGGTGGCGAAATTACACAGCAACAAGGCCTCAAGAAATCGACTAAAAAGGCTGTGAATATGGCGAGTTACAACAGGTTTTTGTGGGCTGTTTTGAGGGGGTTGTTGTCGATGGTAGTGGTATTATGGGTGCAAAAACTGCCGAGTAAATCAAGCACAAGAAAAAGGAAATTTTGTTGTTTAATTATGGTGAAATTATGGGAATTACATGAGGCTTTTATAGAAGATTACAAGAATTATAATCTTATTAGGACTCTAGGAAACTTGGTGCTCAAGAACTTGAATTTAGATTGGAATGCAAGTATTAGAATTTGGCTAGGATTTGTGATTAAGTCTCCCCATTTTTTTGTAAACCGTACCATATCTAATAATACATATTATTTATTTATATTTTTTTTTAAAATCGGAATTTTAAGTTTATATATATATATATATATATATATATATATATATATATATATATATATATATATATATATATATATATATATATATATATATATATATATATATATATATATATATATATATATATATAGTTATTATTATTATTATTAAAGTTACATTTTATTTAAATTACATTTTATTTAATTATTAGTCCCTAACTTTCATTAATTTTTAATTTGGTTCTAATTAGTTTATATTAGTTTTTAAAGGTCATATAATGTCACATTTAATATTACATACAGTTTATATTATTTATTTAATATTAGGGTTAGGGTTTAAGGTTAATAAATTCAAGTATTAATTAAGATCATTAATTATGAACGGATAAACACCCTAACTCAAATACACAAAACAACCTAGTGAAACCCTAAGGGCATTTTAGCCACTTCAGAACGGGAAAATGAGGGTTGTTATAGTACCTCCCCTTAATTTAAACTTCGTCCCGAAGTTTCTGATGGACTTCTCGGATGCATAGCGGTTGAGAAGAGATGGGGATATTTTCGCTTCATTTGGTCTTCACGTTCCCAGGTATACTCGGGCCTCTTCGTGAATTCCAAGGGGTCTTAACAATAGTGTTGGTCCCTTGATTAATGATGATGTAGCGTGAGGGTACGAAATAGTATTATTTTTAATACAAAATACTACAAAATATGACACAAGTTTTATTAATTTACGGATGGGATATACCTAAACCTTGCTACAACACTATAGGCAGTGTACCTAATCGTAGAGTAGTGTAGTTTTTAGTAAGTCCGGTTCGTTCCACAGGGAGCTGGTGATACTTACTATATTTTTAACTATATTTATACAAAATATATATAATTATATAAGTAGTAATATTATTATAAAAGGGGGGTTTTACCGTTTAATGACCGGTTTGTCGATTCTATATTTTAAGCGTAAAGATAAATGACGATAATTAAAGTGCGTAAAATAATGACAATAAATAAAATGACAGTAAATAAAATTGCGAGTAATAAAATGACAGTAAATAAAGATACGATGAGAAATATAATAAAAGAATTATGCTTATTTAAACTTCCGTAATCATGATGTTTGACGTGTTGATTTTAATTTATTACCATGGGTTAATTGTCCTTTGTCCTGGTTTATTTGATACGTCTATCTGGTTTTTGTCCATAATAGTCCATCGGTCATAAATATAAAGTGCGAGTATCCTCGTCAAATTACCCTTATACCCGAAGTCAAATATTCCAAATGATTAAGGATTTAAACTGTGACGCAGTTATCACTTCTGTCAACAATTACACCAGTTATCACTGTATGTAATCCACCCCTGTTTTAATCAGTTTATGAATATTAATTCATCCACTTGATCAGAATGAATAATCAATTACCCAACCCAATTGATTAATTAAATGATTATAACAGATTCCATATGAACATCACTAAATAGGACAACCATAATCATTATTAATTATTAGGTTAATTAATTTGAAGATAGGTTCGACAGAATCCAATGAGTTGTCACTCAATTAGACAATACCCCCCATCTATTAATAGTCAATAGTTCAATTTCCACAAGTGTCGGTCTTTTGCCCAAACCTTAATTATGGTACAAAGCCCAATTACCCAATTTTAGTAATTAGCCCATCATCATGATTACTTCGTTTTAAATAAGCATAATAATAACTTAGCTACGAGACATTAATGTAAAAAGGTTGAACATAACTTACAATGATTAAAAATAGCGTAGCGTTACACGGACAGAATTTCGACTTACACACTCAAACGATCTCTATCATAAATCTTATTATTATCATAATTTAAAATTAAAATTAAGATTATTGTTATATCTTATTAAGTTAACATTATGATAGAGATATAGAATATAGATATTGATAATTGATATAGATATTTGATCGGATAAAAAAAAGATAGAAAAGTTCTCTCCCAATTCCATCGTTACATAGCCTTTTATAGGCCAAATTAGAAATTGAATTTTCATTTACGACCCCTGAACTATGCTCAATTAACAACTTTTTATTATTTAATATTATTCTTATTATGAATTATTTAAATATTATATTTTATTCTTGTGCATAGTTGACTCATAATTTTTACACCGTTGCGTCGAGCGCTGAAAGTTGGTTCATGCCCCGGTTCCGGATTTTCGAACGTCCTTTCGTACAATTTTATATCTTGTACTTTGCGTTTTGTAACTTGTACTCTTGTCATTTTTAGACGTTCTTCATCAATAAATTGAACCTTTTGAATTGTATCTTGTACATTTGAGCTTTTTGGACGTTTTGGTCTTTCAAATCTTCGTTTTTGTCTTTAAATCTTCATTTTCGAGCGATTTGCGTCTTTCGTCTTCGCACTTATTTATTTAATTATTACAACTAAAAATAAGGAAATTACATTTAAAAACTTTACATATTGGAACGATATTGCTACTAAATATATGTTCATTTGGAACACTATCAAATATCCCCACACTTGAGCGTTGCTTGTCCTCAAGCAATACAGAACTTGAAATAAAAACATACATGAATCACTTTTTTATTCATCACATTTTGTACATCAGTGATTTTGATATAGCGGTATAAACAATGACAGTAATGATGGTTAAAGGTGGGTGTGTCATCCACAGTTGCCTTGGGTTTAGGTCAACGACACTTGCAATCAAATAGCCGATTTACTTTCGGTTTCCAAAGCAAAGTGCACATTTGAAAGGCGGTTTACAGTCCCACATGACTATAAAAATTTAGATCCTTTAGGAAATAGGATCTTTATGAAAACATTTGATCTTTTGAAAATTCAATCTAGCTTTTACCCTAGATAAGTTTTCTGATTTGATCCACCATTGGTGTTGCAAAATATATTTGTGGATCAATATTTTGGCTAAAAACATTTAGGTTCGTGTAATCCACTGCTATCCCGGTATCGGAAAGCACACATCCAGTTTACTTGTTCCGTATATTACCTTTCGGCAAACTACCGTCCGGTTGTAAAGGAAAGCGATGAATAAGAAACTGTTAAGGCAATGTCCCGTGACATGCAGATGATTATGGTCTTTTAACGTGTCGGATGCTAGAACTATCCTTGGTAGGAGCGATAGTAAAGATCATCCTATGATTTTTCGGTCTGGCACAAGGTCCTGTCTCCGACCATGCTATGCAACCACCGTTCTTACGGTTGACACCCGATTTAGTTCAGGTGACCTAATGAATTCCAGGTGAATTTCTTAGGATTTTACGTTCAATGGTAATGAACGCATTGAAAATGGTTTTTCAGAAAACAAATCGGTTTGTATTTTTGATCAAAATATTTTCTCGTTCAAGCTCGAGTTTAGATATCATTGAATTCCATGAGTTTGAATTCTCAATCTTTAAGGTCAATCTCTAGGATTGAGTATTATCAGTCTTAAAAGCTGATTTTTAATCTTTAAGGAGATTATCCTTTTCTGGGGATCTGATTCATTAGTCTTATCAAGCTAATTTGCACGGTGCCTCCCCATTGTACGAGATAAATCCTTCTCATGGTTAGGATAAATCTGACCACTTGGCGACCCTGTTTGATGCTGAGGTCCGTGGATTTCCTGCTGATTTTAGAGATGACTTTTCTAGATTTTTCGTCAACCTACAGCTGGTCTGGACGACAACTTCTTGACCTAAATCAAGAAGCGCGTGTCTTTTTCGGAAGACTTTACTTCCTTTTAATGATGGAATTGATTCATCGTGTAGATCCATCTTTCTTTCAAATATATTACAGTAAACCGGGTAAAACTGATTAGTATCATCCAAAACAAAAGTTCCTGCAATAATCTTGTACAAAGATATGTGATAGATAATTTTTAATTGAATAACTTGGTACATTCTCCCCACACTTAGTTTCTTTCTTTGCATTTTTATTCTCCTTTATTCCATTTTAAATGAATTCAAGCATTTTAGGTTGTTTCTCAATTTATGTCCTTTCCGAGGTAACGATAATTTCGGCATTAACACCTAGTTTTATCGTTCATAAATATGTATAAACATGATTTTGAATTCATTTAGTTAAAAAATTTTAAAATTTTCATAATATTTAGAAAATAAGCCAAGTATAAACCCGAGAGAATTTATAACCCTTCCCCACACTTGAGATCATGCAATGCCCTCATTTGCATGAAATCAGACTATAATTATTAATTCATGAGGGTGATTAGTGTAGAAAAGTGATTAAAAATACCCAGTTTGTAATTACAAAGCTCGTCGAATGATAGATGGCGCGCCTCATCGTTCATTCCTTCATTTATTATATCACATTTGTTGTTTTGCATCTTGTCGTCAAAATCAGTACCTTTTGCTGAACTTAATGTTAGTCTTTGAAAGTGCGTTGTTTTACCCCGTTGTTTACATGATAAAATACGAACATATATACATATTTTTAAAGTTGGGTATATTACCCCACGTTCAAAAATTTATAAAATCAAATATATTTTTTTTTGGCATACTTTAAATCAATAAAATTAAAAATAATGATGAAAAAATTTTTCGCCCCGCCCTCGGGTAAAGTAATTTCGGCTCAACGGCCTAGTCTTCAACTCACGACGAATTTTAGAAATCATTTTTTTTCAACTTAATGAAATAAAGTAAATTTTTGTTTTTAAATTCACACAAAACTTAAAAAGAAAACATATTAATTTCATATAAAACCTAAAAAACAAAAAAAATTCAGAATGGGGGGAGAAAACTAGTTCTTTAGTGTCTGCTAGCGGAAAAGACCAATCGAATTCCATTCTCGGAACTACACGAGAACAGAACAACTAACTCTAGATAACATTTTCTTAGAACATTTGAATCTCCCCACACTTAGGTAGCTGTGGTGTCGAAATTGTGATTAACTTCATCGTCAATTTCTTTTGGTCCATAATCAACTTGCCTATCTGTGACTTTTTCTTTAAGCCAGTGCCCGGCTTCTTCCGTAATATCCCATAATTCAACTAGCTTCGCCCTTTCTTTAGGCGACAGATTGGATACTAACCGGTTACATAACTTAAAGTTCCCCTTACTTCTAGCATCAATAGCCCGTTTAAAAAGTTTCTTCATTGAACTGTTAATAACGGGGTCATTTAATTTCGTATCAACAACGGGGTTCTTTATTATCAAGTCATCATTAGGTTTTACTTCATTTTCCCCACACTTAGGCGTTTTATTATTGCTAAGCACTACCGTTGGAGTTGGTAAAACAACATGGTTATTACCAATCATTTTTACTGGTTCAACGGTTTTAGTTGGTGGAGATTTAGACTTTCGAATCATAAAGGTGATTGATTTGTTACCACTTTTAAGTGTCATTCTTCCATTTCCTACATCAAATAACGCCCCGGTGGACGCAAAGAATGGTCGACCTAAAATTAGAGGAACGTTTGGGTCCTCTTCTATGTCAATGACAATAAATTCGACTAGAAAGGTTAAATTGCCTACTTGAACGGGTAGGTTTTCAGCAATTCCAACTGGGTGCTTAATGGTTTGATCAAAGAGTCGAACACTCATATCCGTTGGACTTAACTTACCTACACCTAATCTCTTATATAAGGAAAGAGGCATAACACTTACACTTGCACCTAAATCTGCTAGTGCCTCATACATGACACAATCACTAAGTAGACAAGGAACAATAAATTCACCCGGATCACCTACCCTAGGTGGAGGTTTTGGTGGAACTGTCTTCACCGGGTTTATATTTACGGCTTTTGTTTCTTGCACTTTCTTATTCTTTTTCTTCTTCTTCTTTCCAGATGTATCACAATCTTTATTACCTATCACTTGCTCATACTCAACTCCTTTTCTTGGAAACGGGATGGGTGGTTTGTATGGTGCCACCACTGGCTTTACATACTCGGGTGGTGGTGGTGTAACTTCTTCATTGTTACTCTCATCTAAAACCTTCCCATCTTCTGGTGCTGGTTTTTCAGAATTCGTTGAAACCATATTAACATTCTCATTCCGAGGATTTACTTCAGTATTACTCGGTAGCTTTCCTTGTTCCCTCTCACTCATCATGCTAGCAAGAGTACCTACGTGTTTTTCTAGATTCAAAATGGAAGCTTGTTGAGTTCTTAATGACTGATCAAATCTCTCGTTCGTTTGGGTTTGAGTTTCAATAAATTGTGTTTGAGATTCAACTAGCTTGAATACCACGTCTTCCATATTTGACTTTTTCTCTTCGGTTTGTTGTTGTGGTTTATATAAGCCAGGTCTTTGTTGATTGAAAGTGTTGTTTTGAGTTGGTTGGTTATTCGGACCTTGTTGGTTATACCAGTTATTTTCGGGTCCTTTTGGATTGTAAAGAATGTTTTGATTTCGATTGAAGTTTAGCTTTGGCGGTTGATAATTATTTTGATAATTATTTCCAGGCCTTTGGTTCATATAGGAAACATTCTCTCGTTGTTCCAATGTTGGTTCAATGTGACAATCTTTCAATAAGTGTGGTCCACCGCATAGCTCACAACTGATTCGTATTGCGTGAATATCTTTATTCATCTTTTCCATTCGTCTTTCGAAAGCATCTATTTTTGCGGAAACGGAATCAAAGTCATGGCTAGAATCGGCTCTAGCCACTTTAGATGAACGAAAAATATCTTTTTCTTGGTGCCACTCATGCGAGTGGGAGGCTGTGTTATCAATAATTTTGTAAGCTTCAGTTGCGGTTTTCTTCATAATGGAACCACCAGCTGTTATGTCGATGTCTTTTCGTGTAGCAACGTTGACACCTTGGTAGAATATTTGTACTATTTGGTAAGTGTCTAAACCGTGTTGAGGACATCCTCTCAACATCCTTCCGAATCTTGTCCACGCCTCATATAATGTTTCATTTGGCTTTTGCGTGAACGTAACAATTTCTCCTTGAAGTCTCACGGCTTTGGATGCCGGAAAGAATTGTTTAAGAAATTTTTCAACTAAAACATCCCATGTGTCAATCGCCCCTTCAGGTAACGATTCTAACCAATCTTTGGCTTCTCCCTTTAAAGTCCAGGGAAACAACATGAGATAGATCTGCTCATCTTCCACTTCTCGGATTTTGAATAGTGTACAAATTCTTTTAAACGTACGAAGGTGTTTGTTAGGATCTTCATTCGGTGCACCACTGAATTGGCATTGGTTAGTTACCATGTGTAGAATTTTTCCTTTGATTTCATAATCTGGCACATTAACTTCTGGCTTAATAATGGCGTGACCTTGGCCCGTGCGTGTGGCTCTCATTCGATCTTCCATACTTAGAGGTTCCGTTACTTCCATAATTGAATTTGTTGAATACGAATCACTAGAGGATTCTGATTTAATGGTTTGTGGCTCAGGAGGAATAATTAGTGGTTCAGGATCTTGGAATTGTCCTTGAATATGCTCCGGGTTCTTAATTGTGAAGTCGGGTTCAAAAGATGGATTATCGGAAATTTGAGTTGGAGTTCTTGTTCGACTAGATGACGATTCTAAAGAAAAATCAACGGCGACAATATTTGCTAGATGTCTTGATCGAGTTACAGGTGGTGAACGTATGACCGGCGGCGAACGTCTTGCTCGGTGCATTCACTGAATATCCTATTAGTTTTTAAAAAGGAAAGAAAAATTATAATAAGTTATCCAATTAATAGACTTTTCTGATTTTGCCCACGTTTCGAATAGCCAAAAGATGCAGCAGAGGGGCAGGATTCGTTTGGTCTCAATATAATTGAGTACTGTTTGGCTCCAATAACCCGGTCCACGTACAAATCCAACTATTACTACGAACCAGAAAATTTTGATGTCTATCAATTTAACCACTTAAAATAAATTTTCGTAATTTTAAGAAATTTAGAGAAGAAGTAGAAAAAATTCTAAGTCCTAAAAACTAGAATGGCGAGAAATAAGAGAGAAAAAGAGTGCGCGTCGAAAAGTGTCGAAAAATGAAAAAGACGAAGAGTGGTTTGTAAACACGCGGTTAATCCAACCTTATAACGATCACTATCTTAAAATTAAAGCTACAAATGGAGATCACTAATTGGAATTGTAATTGATACATAGGTAAAAGTCATCGAAAAATAAAAATAAGAAAATAACTATGGCAAAACTAAACTTAATATTAAAAGTTGCGACTATAGTCTAAAAATCTAAAGGTAATAAAACTAAAAAAACATTTTTTTTTATAGACAAAATCTTAAAAAATATATTTTTTTTAATAATTTTTTTTTTACGTTTTTTTTCTTTTTTCTTTTTACGTTTTTTTTTATTTTTTTTCTTTTTTACGTTTTTTTTTTTTTTTTTTTACGTTTTTTTTTTTTTTTTTTTTTTACGTTTTTTTTTTTTTTTAAAACGATTTTTTTTTCTTAAAAAAAACGTATTTTTTTTTTAATTTTTTTTTTTTTTATAAAAAACGAATTTTTTTTTTCTTTAAAAAAAACGTTTTTTTTTACACAAATTTTTTTTTTAACTCATTTACTATTCATGAATAGTAAATGAAAAGAAATTAATTAATTTATTATTCACATGAAAGCGACATGATAGTAATTATTAATTACAAGTTACATAATATACCCCTGAAGTATTTAATAAATACGACTTTTTAAAACTTTTACGATTATATTTTGATTCTAAAATATTATTATATTATTATATTCTATTTCAATATTATTATATTATTATATTCTATTTCAATATTATTATATTATTATATTTATTTCAATATTATTATATTATTAAAAATATAGCGTTTTAGCGTCCCCGGCAGCGGCGCCAAAAACTTGATGATGTAGCGTGAGGGTACGAAATAGTATTATTTTTAATACAAAATACTACAAAATATGACACAAGTTTTATTAATTTACGGATGGGATATACCTAAACCTTGCTACAACACTATAGGCAGTGTACCTAATCGTAGAGTAGTGTAGTTTTTAGTAAGTCCGGTTCGTTCCACAGGGAGCTGGTGATACTTACTATATTTTTAACTATATTTATACAAAATATATATAATTATATAAGTAGTAATATTATTATAAAAGGGGGGTTTTACCGTTTAATGACCGGTTTGTCGATTCTATATTTTAAGCGTAAAGATAAATGACGATAATTAAAGTGCGTAAAATAATGACAATAAATAAAATGACAGTAAATAAAATTGCGAGTAATAAAATGACAGTAAATAAAGATACGATGAGAAATATAATAAAAGAATTATGCTTATTTAAACTTCCGTAATCATGATGTTTGACGTGTTGATTTTAATTTATTACCATGGGTTAATTGTCCTTTGTCCTGGTTTATTTGATACGTCTATCTGGTTTTTGTCCATAATAGTCCATCGGTCATAAATATAAAGTGCGAGTATCCTCGTCAAATTACCCTTATACCCGAAGTCAAATATTCCAAATGATTAAGGATTTAAACTGTGACGCAGTTATCACTTCTGTCAACAATTACACCAGTTATCACTGTATGTAATCCACCCCTGTTTTAATCAGTTTATGAATATTAATTCATCCACTTGATCAGAATGAATAATCAATTACCCAACCCAATTGATTAATTAAATGATTATAACAGATTCCATATGAACATCACTAAATAGGACAACCATAATCATTATTAATTATTAGGTTAATTAATTTGAAGATAGGTTCGACAGACTCCAATGAGTTGTCACTCAATTA
Source organism: Rutidosis leptorrhynchoides (assembly GCF_046630445.1). Lineage (NCBI taxonomy): Eukaryota > Viridiplantae > Streptophyta > Magnoliopsida > Asterales > Asteraceae > Rutidosis > Rutidosis leptorrhynchoides. Next base: position 677,616,803 of record NC_092333.1, read on the forward strand.
GACAATACCCCCCATCTATTAATAGTCAATAGTTCAATTTCCACAAGTGTCGGTCTTTTGCCCAAACCTTAATTATGGTACAAAGCCCAATTACCCAATTTTAGTAATTAGCCCATCATCATGATTACTTCGTTTTAAATAAGCATAATAATAACTTAGCTACGAGACATTAATGTAAAAAGGTTGAACATAACTTACAATGATTAAAAATAGCGTAGCGTTACACGGACAGAATTTCGACTTACACACTCAAACGATCTCTATCATAAATCTTATTATTATCATAATTTAAAATTAAAATTAAGATTATTGTTATATCTTATTAAGTTAACATTATGATAGAGATATAGAATATAGATATTGATAATTGATATAGATATTTGATCGGATAAAAAAAAGATAGAAAAGTTCTCTCCCAATTCCATCGTTACATAGCCTTTTATAGGCCAAATTAGAAATTGAATTTTCATTTACGACCCCTGAACTATGCTCAATTAACAACTTTTTATTATTTAATATTATTCTTATTATGAATTATTTAAATATTATATTTTATTCTTGTGCATAGTTGACTCATAATTTTTACACCGTTGCGTCGAGCGCTGAAAGTTGGTTCATGCCCCGGTTCCGGATTTTCGAACGTCCTTTCGTACAATTTTATATCTTGTACTTTGCGTTTTGTAACTTGTACTCTTGTCATTTTTAGACGTTCTTCATCAATAAATTGAACCTTTTGAATTGTATCTTGTACATTTGAGCTTTTTGGACGTTTTGGTCTTTCAAATCTTCGTTTTTGTCTTTAAATCTTCATTTTCGAGCGATTTGCGTCTTTCGTCTTCGCACTTATTTATTTAATTATTACAACTAAAAATAAGGAAATTACATTTAAAAACTTTACATATTGGAACGATATTGCTACTAAATATATGTTCATTTGGAACACTATCAATTAACAACAGGAGTATTGTAAGGGGGGTGAATACAATTTCTTTTAATTAACTAACCAATTAAACACGGTTTAGTATTCAAGCATGTAATGTAAATAGAGTCAAAGGTAATTTTTCAACTGTTATTCTTTATTGATCAAATCACAAAGAATTACAACTATCCTTGGCGGAATGATAGTTGGTTGATACAGATTTACCTAGGTATAGCTATGAGGATAAACTTAAAGCTATTACACGTTTTGGACTCTAAATAAATAAACCTACACCACTAGTTGTTACAATAGTGGATACAACAATTTATAGTAGTCCTATTAACCGTGTAATGGTTCTATTGTCCACTGGTACATAGGATGTCTGTACTTGTGGAGATAACTGCATCAGAGAGTGTGCTCTTCTCTTTCCTCTTTGGTAGCTATTTACAGGAATACCCCAATTCGGTTTGGCACCACTATTCGTTTAAACAAATAGAATGTTGTTTTTCCTAGGTATTGACAAAGTATAACACATGTCTGCACATGTGTTAAATTTCTGCATTCTCACGTGGTCTTGTAAGGTCACTTGTCAGCCGCCGACGCGTGTCCTTTCCTGTTCAACTTTGTCTTTGACTTCTGTTGAATAGTACAATTGATGTAGCCCACTCAGGAAACCACCATGCTTGTAATGGAGCATGGCTGTCTTGTGTTGTATGCTGCTTACCAGGTTTACTGGTTCTTCTTATGCTGAGTCACTTGATATTCTTGAATTGCTGGGTACTCATCCTGTGCTGATTCGAAGAATACACTCTACCTTGTGCTGGTAGACTAGGCAGCATACTAAACATTAGACACAGCAATATTTGATGTCTATACATAAACAAACTTGTGCTGGCTGCACATAACATTTTAGTGCAAATAAATTACAGTTTTGTCATAATTAAATCCTTAATTATTTTGGGGACTCAACAATCTCCCCCTATTTGATGATGACAAAACTTATGACATTTAGAGAAAACACTAAAGCTAGCACAGAGGGACCTATTGAAAAATAGGCAGTAAACTTGTCCCTTTTTAAGTTTGTTTTGGGATCTTTTGCTGAGTTATCTATATCTTATAATTTGATATGATTTTGAAGATAAACTCATTTCACTTTCATTACAACAGAGTATATACAGTAATTGTGTAGTGACCCGAACTTTTCCATGTTTATATATATTAATTGAGATTGATATTTACATGATTAAATGTTTCCAACATGTTAAGCAATCAAACTTGTTAAGAGTTGATTAATTGAAATATGTTTCATATAGACAATTGACCACCCAAGTTGACCGGTGATTCACGAACGTTAAAACTTGTAAAAACTATATGATGACATATATATGGATATATATATAGTTAACATGATACTATGATAAGTAAACATATCATTAAGTATATTAAAAATGAACTACATATGTAAAAACAAGACTACTAACTTAATGATTTTTAAACGAGACATATATGTAACGATTATCGTTGTAAAGACATTTAATGTATATATATCATATTAAGAGATATTCATACATGATAATATCATGATAATATAATAATTTAAAATCTCATTTGATATTATAAACATTGGGTTAACAACATTTAACAAGATCGTTAACCTAAAGGTTTCAAAACAACACTTACATGTAACGACTAACGATGACTTGACGACTCAGTTAAAATGTATATACATGTAGTGTTTTAATATGTATTTATACACTTGAAAGACTTCAATACACTTATCAAAATACTTCTACTTAACAAAAATGCTTACAATTACATCCTCGTTCAGTTTCATCAACAATTCTACTCGTATGCACCCGTATTCGTACTCGTACATTACACAGCTTTTAGATGTATGTACTATTGGTATATACACTCCAATGATCAGCTCTTAGCAGCCCATGTGAGTCACCTAACACATGTGGGAACCATCATTTGGCAACTAGCATGAAATATCTCATAAAATTACAAAAATATGAGTAATCATTCATGACTTATTTACATGAAAACAAAATTACATATCCTTTATATCTAATCCATACACCAACGACCAAAAACACCTACAAACACTTTCATTCTTCAATTTTCTTCATCTAATTGATCTCTCTCAAGTTCTATCTTCAAGTTCTAAGTGTTCTTCATATATTCTATAAGTTCTAGTTACATAAAATCAAGAATACTTTCAAGTTTGCTAGCTCACTTCCAATCTTGTAAGGTGATCATCCAACCTCAAGAAATCTTTGTTTCTTACAGTAGGTTATCATTCTAATACAAGGTAATAATCATATTCAAACTTTGGTTCAATTTCTATAACTATAACAATCTTATTTCAAATGATGATCTTACTTGAACTTGTTTTCGTGTCATGATTCTGCTTCAAGAACTTCGAGCCATCCAAGGATCCGTTGAAGCTAGATCCATTTTTCTCTTTTCCAGTAGGTTTATCCAAGGAACTTAAGGTAGTAATGATGTTCATAACATCATTCGATTCATACATATAAAGCTATCTTATTCGAAGGTTTAAACTTGTAATCATTAGAACATAGTTTAGTTAATTCTAAACAAAAGTTAATCCTTCTAAATTGACTTTTAAAATCAACTAAACACATGTTCTATATCTATATGATATGCTAACTTAATGATTTAAAACCTGGAAACACGAAAAACACCGTAAAACCGGATTTACGCCGTCGTAGTAACACCGCGGGCTGTTTTGGGTTAGTTAATTAAAAACTATGATAAACTTTGATTTAAAAGTTGTTATTCTGAGAAAATGATTTTTATTATGAACATGAAACTATATCCAAAAATTATGGTTAAACTCAAAGTGGAAGTATGTTTTCTAAAATGGTCATCTAGACGTCGTTCTTTCGACTGAAATGACTACCTTTACAAAAACGACTTGTAACTTATTTTTCCGACTAAAAACCTATACTTTTTCTGTTTAGATTCATAAAATAGAGTTCAATATGAAACCATAGCAATTTGATTCACTCAAAACGGATTTAAAATGAAGAAGTTATGGGTAAAACAAGATTGGATAATTTTTCTCATTTTAGCTACGTGAAAATTGGTAACAAATCTATTCCAACCATAACTTAATCAAATTGTATTGTATATTATGTAATCTTGAGATACCATAGACACGTATACAATGTTTCAACCTATCATGTCGACACATCTATATATATTTCGGAACAACCATAGACACTCTATATGTGAATGTTGGAGTTAGCTATACAGGGTTGAGGTTGATTCCAAAATATATGTAGTTTGAGTTGTGATCAATACTGAGATATGTATACACTGGGTCGTGGATTGATTCAAGATAATATTTATCGATTTATTTCTGTACATCTAACTGTGGACAACTAGTTGTAGGTTACTAACGAGGACAGCTGACTTAATAAACTTAAAACATCAAAATATATTAAAGTGTTGTAAATATATTTTGAACATACTTTGATATATATGTATATATTGTTATAGGTTCGTGAATCAACCGGTGGCCAAGTCTTACTTCCCGATGAAGTAAAAATCTGTGAAAGTGAGTTATAGTCCCACTTTTAAAATCTAATATTTTTGGGATGAGAATACATGCAGGTTTTATAAATGATTTACAAAATAGACACAAGTACGTGAAACTACATTCTATGGTTGAATTATCGAAATCGAATATGCCCCTTTTTATTAAGTCTGGTAATCTAAGAATTAGGTAACAGACACCCTAATTGACGCGAATCCTAAAGATAGATCTATTGGGCCTAACAAACCCCATCCAAAGTACCGGATGCTTTAGTACTTCGAAATTTATATCATATCCGAAGGGTGTCCCGGAATGATGGGGATATTCTTATATATGCATCTTGTTAATGTCGGTTACCTGATGTTCACCATATGAATGATTTTTATCTCTATGTATGGGATGTGTATTGAAATATGAAATCTTGTGGTCTATTATTATGATTTGATATATATAGGTTAAACCTATAACTCACCAACATTTTTGTTGACGTTTTAAGCATGTTTATTTTCAGGTGATTATTAAGAGCTTCTACTGTCGCATACTTAAATAAGGACGAGATTTGGAGTCCATGCTTGTATGATATTGTGTAAAAACTGCATTCAAGAAACTTATTTTGTTGTAACATATTTGTATTGTAAACCATTATGTAATGGTCGTGTGTAAACAGGATATTTTAGATTATCATTATTTGATAATCTACGTAAAGCTTTTTAAACCTTTATTGATGAAATAAAGGTTATGGTTTGTTTTAAAATGAATGCAGTCTTTGAAAAACGTCTCATATAGAGGTCAAAACCTCGCAACGAAATCAATTAATATGGAACGTTTTTAATCAATAAGAACGGGACATTTCAGTTGGTATCAGAGCGTTGGTCTTAGAGAACCAGAATTTTGCATTAGTGTGTCTTATCGAGTTTGTTAGGATGCATTAGTGAGTCTGGACTTCGACCGTGTTTACTTGAAAAATGATTGCTTAACAAATTTTGTTGGAAACTATATATTTTTAACATGTGAATATTATGTGATATATTAATCTCTTAACGCGTTTGATATTATGTGATAGATGTCTACCTCTAGAACAAGTCCCATTGACTCACCTAATAATAATGAAGAGTCAAATGTAAATTGGAATGATTCGTGGACTGATTCACAAGTTCCCGAAGAGGAACCGGAAGAAGAGTCGGAACCGGAAGAAGAATCGGAACCGGAAGAAGAATCGGAACCGGATGAAGAAATAGAACCGGTGGGGGAAATAATAAAACGGTTAAGTAAAAGAAAATCCTCAACCAACCGACCAAGGTTAATTATGGTCAATGGTGTTTCCGTCAAGGAAGCAAAATATTGGGAGGATTACCAATTCTCCGATGAATCGGATTCCGACGAGAATTCCGATGATGTTATAGAAATTACCCCAACTGAATTTAAAAAGGCAAAAGAAAATAATAAGGGAAAGGGCATAAAAATAGAGAAATCTAATTCCAACCCCGATGAACTTTATATGTATCGTCAACCCCCGAAGTCCTTAAGTTGTAACAATGACCCGGGAACCTCTAGACCACCAGGTTTTTCTAAACCAATGTGGAAAACGACGGCTCGTATTAGGGGAACATCATATATCCCTAGAAACTTGGCAAAACGAACCAAAATCGAAGAAGAAAAAGCAAGCGAGTCGGAATAAGATAGTTGTATTCGTGTGGTGTAATATATGTAATATAGTGTGCTTATGCTTTATGATATATGTAAAAATTGCTTGTATTAATAAGTATTTTTTTTATGAATCTAACTCTTTTCTATTTTACAGTATAAAAACACAAAATGGATAGACAACCCAATATTTTAAGAGACCTACCCGGAGACATGATTGATGAAATCTTGTCTAGAGTCGGTCAGAATTCTTCGGCACAACTATTTAAGGCGAGATCAGTTTGTAAGACATTCGAAGAACGTTCCAAGAATGCCTTGGTTTATAAAAGGCTTTCGTTTGAAAGATGGGGGATATCACATTGGGAAATCCATAAGTTACGATGTGTTTACTTTGACGCATATATTGCGGGGAACCCAAATGCTATTTTACGCAATGGGTTAAGAAATTATTTTGACTCAATATATCCGAATATTGGACTTCGTGATTTAGAAAAAGCGGCTAACATGCAACATAAAGAAGCATGTTATGCTTACGGATTAATAATGTTCGCTTCTCACTAAAGTGAGAACAAGAACATCGGGCTACAACTATTAAACAAAACGTTCCCACAAGTGACGGAGTCGGTAATTGGGGTAAGAAATGAGGTTTTTAGATTGTTACGGGACTGTTGGACATTACGTAACCCTCGTCCCTTTGACGACGTTACAACACGCTGTCTTATCAACGGCCATAACGGTTATGTTCCACAAGACCAAGGATGGGAAGTAATCCTAGTAAAACCAGAATGCATGACTTGTTTCTGGACGTATGAATTACGTGTCTTTATTGCCTTTGCTGAACGATTTGTGTACTAGCTAGAATTATCTTCACAACCATCTTGTATCAAATTTATTGTGTGCTATATTTCATGCTATATGTAAAATAAGCGGTATTGTAAGTTTGTAAAATATTGTGTAAAAGTTTGAACGCGAAATATTATTATAATCAGTTTTTCATATAGAATTGTAGTAGTTGAATTGTATATTAGCTACTAAGTATGAACTTAACGGGTAGGTACTACCCGAATTTAAACTTATAAAACGCTAATATGAAGAAAAAGCTTTTATAAATGAGTTCATATTATGCTACGAAATACTATTAACTACTCTTAATATTCTGTATGATTAACTTGTTCCATTTGACTATTTTGAAGGAAATGGCACCGACTACTCGACACACCGTGAATATGAATGAAGAGGAATTCCGTACTTTTCTAGCTTCAAACATAGCCGCAGTACAGGCTGCGCTACATACCAACAATAACCTTGGATCTAGCAGTACAGGAAATCGTGTAGGATGCACCTACAAAGAATTCACTGCCTGCAAACCTTTGGAATTTGATGGAACCGAAGGACCGATCGGATTGAAACGGTGGACCGAGAAGGTCGAATCGGTGTTTGCCATAAGTAAGTGTACTGAAGAGGACAAAGTGAAGTACGCTACGCATACCTTCACAGGTTCTGCGTTAACATGGTGGAATACCTATCTAGAGCAAGTGGGACAAGATGATGCGTACGCACTACCGTGGTCAGCATTCAAGCACTTGATGAACGAGAAGTACCGTCCCAGAACCGAGGTCAATAAGCTCAAGACAGAACTTAGAGGGTTACGAACCCAAGGATTTGATATTACCACGTACGAAAGAAAATTCACAGAATTGTGCCTATTGTGTCCGGGAGCGTTCGAAGATGAGGAAGAGAAGATCGACGCGTTTGTGAAAGGATTACCGGAAAGAATCCAAGAAGATATAAGTTCACACGAGCCCGCCTCCATACAACAGGCATGTAGAATGGCTCACAAACTAGTGAACTAGATTGAGGAAAGAATTAAAAAACAGACGGCTGAAGAGGCCAATGTGAAGCAAGTCAAAAGAAAGTGGGAGGAAAACGGTGATAAGAATCACCAATACAACAACAACAGCAATTACAATAATAATCGCAACAATTATCCCAACAATCGCAACATCAATCGCAACTACAACAAACGGCCCAACAACAACAACAATAACAACAACAACAACATCAACTACAACAATCATCCCAACAACAATAACAACCGCAACAACAACAACAATCAGAAGCAGCTATGCCAAAGGTGTGAAAAGTATCACTCGGGGTTCTGCACCAAATTTTGCAACAAGTGTAAAATAAATGGTCATAGCGCGGCGAAGTGTGAGGTCTACGGACCAGGGGTTAACAGAACGAAAGGAACAAATGGTGTCGGAACGAGTAATGGCGGAGCAAGTAGTGTCGGAGCAAGTTATGCCAATGTAGTTTGTTATAAATGTGGAAAATCGGGCCACATTATTAGAAATTGCCCGAAACAGGAGAACACGAATGGACAAGCCCGCGGAAGAGTTTTCAATATTAATGTGGCAGAGGCACAGGAAGACCCGGAGCTTGTTACGGGTACGTTTTTTATTGACAATAAATCTGCTTACGTTTTATTTGATTCGGGTGCGAATAGAAGCTATATGAGTAGAGATTTTTGTGCTAAATTAAGTTGCCCATTAACGCCTTTGGATAGTAAATTTTTACTCGAATTAGCAAATGGTAAATTAATTTCAGCAGATAATATATGTCGGAATCGAGAAATTAAACTGGTTAGCGAAACATTTAAGATTGACTTGATACCAGTAGAGTTAGGGAGTTTTAATGTGATAATCGGTATGGACTGGTTGAGAGAAGTGAAAGCAGAGATCGTTTGTTACAAAAATGCAATTCGCATTATACGAGAAAAAGGAAAACCCTTAATGGTGTACGGAGAAAAGAGCAACGCAAAGTTAAATCTTATTAGTAACCGGAAGGCACAAAAACTAATAAGAAAAGGTTGCTATGCTGTTCTAGCACACGTCGAGAAAGTACAAACTGAAGAAAAGAGCATCAATGATGTTCCCGTCGCAAAAGAATTTCCCGATGTATTTTCGAAAGAATTACCGGGATTACCCCCACATCGATCCATTGAATTTCAAATAGATCTTGTACTAGGAGCTGCACCAATAGCTCGTGCTCCTTACAGACTCGCACCCAGCGAGATTAAAGAACTGCAAAGCCAATTACAAGAAATTTTAGAGCGTGGTTTCATACGACCAAGCACATCACCGTGGGGAGCTCCTGTTTTGTTTGTCAAGAAAAAGGATGGTACATTTAGGTTGTGTATTGACTACAGAGAGTTGAACAAACTTACCATCAAGAACCGCTACCCACTACCGAGAATCGACGACTTATTTGATCAACTACAAGGCTCGTCTGTTTATTCAAAGATTGACTTACGTTCCGGGTATCATCAAATGCGGGTGAAAGAAGATGATATTCCAAAGACTGCTTTCAGGACACGTTATGGTCATTACGAGTTTATGGTCGTGCTGTTTGGTTTAACTAATGCACCAGCTGTGTTCATGGACCTTATGAACCGAGTGTGTGGGCCATATCTTGACAAGTTTGTCATTGTTTTCATCGATGACATACTTATTTACTCAAAGAATGATCAAGAGCACGAAGAACATTTGAGAAAAGTGCTAGAAGTATTGAGGAAAGAAAAACTGTACGCTAAGTTTTCAAAGTGTGCATTTTGGTTGGAAGAAGTTCAATTCCTCGGTCACATAGTGAACAAAGAAGGTATCCAGGTAGACCCGGCAAAGATCGAAACCGTTGAAAAGTGGGAAACCCCGAAAACTCCGAAACACATACGCCAGTTTTTAGGACTAGTTGGTTACTACAGAAGGTTCATCCAAGACTTTTCCAGAATAGCAAAACCCTTGACTGCATTAACGCATAAAGGGAAGAAATTTGAATGGAAGGATGAACAAGAGAAAGCGTTTCAGTTATTGAAGAAAAAGCTAACTACGGCACCTATATTGTCATTGCCTGAAGGGAATGATGATTTTGTGATTTATTGTGACGCATCAAAGCAAGGTCTCGGTTGTGTATTAATGCAGCGAACGAAGGTGATTGCTTATACGTCTAGACAATTGAAGATTCACGAGCAAAATTATACGACGCATGATTTGGAATTAGGCGCGGTTGTTTTTGCATTAAAGACTTGGAGGCACTACTTATATGGGGTCAAAAGTATTATATATACCGACCACAAAAGTCTTCAACACATATTTAATCAGAAACAACTGAATATGAGGCAGCGTAGGTGGATTGAATTGTTGAATGATTACGACTTTGAGATTCGTTACCACCCGGGGAAGGCAAATGTGGTAGCCGACGCCTTGAGCAGAAAGGACAGAGAACCCATTCGAGTAAAATCTATGAATATAATGATTCACACTAACCTTACTACTCAAATAAAGGAGGCGCAACAAGGAGTTTTAAAAGAGGAAAATTTAAAGGATGAAATACCCAAAGGATCGGAGAAGCATCTTAATATTCGGGAAGACGGAACCCGGTATAGGGCTGAAAGAATTTGGGTACCAAAATTTGGAGATATGAGAGAAATGGTACTTAGAGAAGCTCATAAAACAGATACTCAATACATCCTGGAACGGGGAAGATGTACAAGGATCTTAAGAAACATTTTTGGTGGACGGGTATGAAAGCCGATGTTGCTAAATACGTAGGAGAATGTTTGACGTGTTCTAAGGTCAAAGCTGAGCATCAGAAACCATCAGGTCTACTTCAACAACCCGAAATCCCGGAATGGAAATGGGAAAACATTACCATGGATTTCATCACTAAATTGTCAAGGACTGCAAGTGGTTTTGATACTATTTGGGTAATAGTTGATCGTCTCACCAAATCAGCACACTTTCTGCCAATAAGAGAAGATGACAAGATAGAGAAGTTAGCACGACTGTATTTGAAGGAAGTCGTCTCCAGACATGGAATACCAATCTCTATTATCTCTGATAGGGATGACAGATTTATTTCAAGATTCTGGCAGACATTACAGCAAGCATTAGGAACTCGTCTAGACATGAGTACTGCCTATCATCCACAAACTGATGGACAGAGCGAAAGGGCGATACAAACGCTTGAAGACATGCTACGAGCATGTGTTATTGATTTCGGAAACAGTTGGGATCGACATCTACCGTTAGCAGAATTTTCCTACAACAACAGCTACCATTCAAGCATTGAGATGGCGCCGTTTGAAGCACTTTATGGTAGAAAGTGCAGGTCTCCGATTTGTTGGAGTGAAGTGGGGGATAGACAGATTACAGGTCCGGAGATTATACAAGAAACTACCGAGAAGATCATCCAAATTCAACAACGGTTGAAAACCGCCCAAAGTCGACAAAAGAGCTACGCTGACATTAAAAGAAAAGATATAGAATTTGAAATTGGAGAGATGGTCATGCTTAAAGTTGCACCTTGGAAAGGCGTTGTTCGATTTGGTAAACGAGGGAAATTAAATCCAAGGTATATTGGACCATTCAAGATTATTGATCGTGTCGGACCAGTAGCTTACCGACTTGATTTACCTCAACAACTCGCGGCTGTACATAACACTTTCCACGTCTCGAATTTGAAGAAATGTTTTGCTAAAGAAGATCTCCCTATTCCGTTAGATGAAATCCAAATCAACGAAAAACTTCAATTCATCGAAGAACCCGTCGAAATAATGGATCGTGAGGTTAAAAGACTTAAGCAAAACAAGATACCAATTGTTAAGGTTCGATGGAATGCTCGTAGAGGACCCGAGTTCACCTGGGAGCGTGAAGATCAGATGAATAAGAAATACCCGCATCTATTTCCAGAAGATTCGTCAACACCTTCAACAGCTTAAAATTTCGGGACGAAATTTATTTAACGGGTAGGTACTGTAGTGACCCGAACTTTTCCATGTTTATATATATTAATTGAGATTGATATTTACATGATTAAATGTTTCCAACATGTTAAGCAATCAAACTTGTTAAGACTTGATTAATTGAAATATGTTTCATATAGACAATTGACCACCCAAGTTGACTTGTGATTCACGAACGTTAAAACTTGTAAAAACTATATGATGACATATATATGGATATATATATATAGTTAACATGATACTATGATAAGTAAACATATCATTAAGTATATTAACAATGAACTACATATGTAAAAACAAGACTACTAACTTAATGATTTTTAAACGAGACATATATGTAACGATTATCGTTGTAAAGACATTTAATGTATATATATATCATATTAAGAGATATTCATACATGATAATATCATGATAATATAATAATTTAAAATCTCATTTGATATTATAAACATTGGGTTAACAACATTTAAAAAGATCGTTAACCTAAAGGTTTCAAAACAACACTTACATGTAACGACTAATGATGACTTGACGACTCAGTTAAAATGTATATACATGTAGTGTTTAAATATGTATTTATACACTTTTGAAAGACTTCAATACACTTATCAAAATACTTCTACTTAACAAAAATGCTTACAATTACATCCTCGTTCAGTTCAATCAACAATTCTACTCGTATGCACCCGTATTCGTACTCGTACAATACACAGCTTTTAGATGTATGTACTATTGGTATATACACTCCAATGATCAGCTCTTAGCAGCCCATGTGAGTCACCTAACACATGTGGGAACCATCATTTGGCAACTAGCATGAAATATCTCATAAAATTACAAAAATATGAGTAATCATTCATGACTTATTTACACGAAAACAAAATTACATATCCTTTATATCTAATCCATACACCAACGACCAAAAACACCTACAAACACTTTCATTCTTCAATTTTCTTCATCTAATTGATCTCTCTCAGGTTCTATCTTCAAGTTCTAAGTGTTCTTCATATATTCTATAAGTTCTAGTTACATAAAATCAAGAATACTTTCAAGTTTGCTAGCTCACTTCCAATCTTGTAAGGTGATCATCCAACCTCAAGAAATCTTTGTTTCTTACAGTAGGTTATCATTATAATACAAGGTAATAATCATATTCAAACTTTGGTTCAATTTCTATAACTATAACAATCTTATTTCAAGTGATGATCTTACTTGAACTTGTTTTCGTGTCATGATTCTGCTTCAAGAACTTCGAGCCATCCAAGGATCCGTTGAAGCTAGATCCATTTTTCTCTTTTCCAGTAGGTTTATCCAAGGAACTTAAGGTAGTAATGATGTTCATAACATCATTCGATTCATACATATAAAGCTATCTTATTCGAAGGTTTAAACTTGTAATCACTAGAACATAGTTTAGTTAATTCTAAACTTGTTCGCAAACAAAAGTTAATCCTTCTAACTTGACTTTTAAAATCAACTAAACACATGTTCTATATCTATATGATATGCTAACTTAATGATTTAAAACCTGGAAACATGAAAAACACCGTAAAACTGGATTTACGGCGTCGTAGTAACACCGCGGGCTATTTTGGGTTAGTTAATTAAAAACTATGATAAACTTTGATTTAAAAGTTGTTATTCTGAGAAAATAATTTTTATTATGAACATGAAACTATATCCAAAAATTATGGTTAAACTCAAAGTGGAAGTATATTTTCTAAAATGGTCATCTAGACGTCGTTCTTTCGACTGAAATGACTACCTTTACAAAAACGACTTGTAACTTATTTTTCCGACTATAAAACTATACTTTTTCTGTTTAGATTCATAATATAGAGTTCAATATGAAACCATAGCAATTTGATTCACTCAAAACGGATTTAAAATGAAGAAGTTATGGGTAAAACAAGATTGGATAATTTTTCTCATTTTAGCTACGTGAAAATTGGTAACAAATCTATTCCAACCATAACTTAATCAACTTGTATTGTATATTATGTAATCTTGAGATACCATAGACACGTATACAATGTTTCAACCTATCATGTCGACACATCTATATATATTTCGGAACAACCATAGACACTCTATATGTGAATGTTGGAGTTAGCTATACAGGGTTGAGGTTGATTCCAAAATATATATAGTTTGAGTTGTGATCAATACTGAGATACGTATACACTGGGTCGTGGATTGATTCAAGATAATATTTATCGATTTATTTCTGTACATCTAACTGTGGACAACTAGTTGTTGGTTACTAACGAGGACAGCTGACTTAATAAACTTAAAACATCAAAATATATTAAAAGTGTTGTAAATATATTTTGAACATACTTTGATATATATGTATATATTTTTATAGGTTCATGAATCAACCGGTGGCCAAGTCTTACTTCCCGATGAAGTAAAAATCTGTGAAAGTGAATTATAGTCCCACTTTTTAAATCTAATATTTTTGGGATGAGAATACATGCAGGTTTTATAAATGATTTACAAAATAGACACAAGTACGTGAAACTACATTCTATGGTTGAATTATCGAAATCGAATATGCCCCTTTTTATTAAGTCTGGTAATCTAAGAATTAGGTAACAGACACCCTAATTGACGCGAATCCTAAAGATAGATCTATTGGGCCTAACAAACCCCATCCAAAGTACCGGATGCTTTAGTACTTCGAAATTTATATCATATCCGAAGGGTGTCCCGGAATGATGGGGATATTCTTATATATGCATCTTGTTAATGTCGGTTACCAGGTGTTCACCATATGAATGATTTTTATCTCTATGTATGGGATGTGTATTGAAATATGAAATCTTGTGGTCTATTATTATGATTTGATATATATAGGTTAAACCTATAACTCACCAACATTTTTGTTGACGTTTTAAGCATGTTTATTCTCAGGTGATTATTAAGAGCTTCCGCTATCGCATACTTAAATAAGGACGAGATTTGGAGTCCATGCTTGTATGATATTGTGTAAAAACTGCATTCAAGAAACTTATTTTGTTGTAACATATTTGTATTGTAAACCATTATGTAATGGTCGTGTGTAAACAGGATATTTTAGATTATCATTATTTGATAATCTACGTAAAGCTTTTTAAACCTTTATTGATGAAATAAAGGTTATGGTTTGTTTTAAAATGAATGCAGTCTTTGAAAAACGTCTCATATAGAGGTCAAAACCTCGCAACGAAATCAATTAATATGGAACGTTTTTAATCAATAAGAACGGGACATTTCAAATTGCACGAACATCATAATGAAAAATGAAATAAACAAAAGATACAATTTGAGCACTAGAGGGCTATCTATCTTTATCTTTATCTAATTCATCTTCAGATAGCTCCTCTTGTTTGATTTTTCAGGCTTCAGGAAATAGGATAGGTATATCAGTAGGGTCAAATACAGGGATATGAGGAGGTAGAATGATGGGATCTCTTCTTTGTGGGCCTTCACCAGTAGATTTATTTCCTTTAGGTTTTTGAGAGAGTACTTCTTCTACGTTTACTACTGGTGCATTTTCAAATTTTGTTGCTTTGTTGAAGAGCTCTTGGAGTTCTGGCTTCAATGTCTTTTTAATACCACTTTCAGCTTTACCAATGAAGTACTCCAATATCTCCATCCATATCCTTTCTTGAACGTTATTCTCCCTGCTAATATTGAAAGCTCTTTTTGAGCCTCTGTGCACTTTGATAATCTTGCTGGGATTTGATCTTCTATTCATCACATCACCATACCCGCTCCTATAATAATGATCAGATACTTCTATGGTTCGGTCAGTTTCTATAGGAGCAGTAGCAGGTGCTTTCTCAGCAGCTTCTAGTTCATCAAAGGCCTTATCCTGTTCCTTGACAATGGCTTTAACTAATTTGAGGGACTCAACCTCTTGCTTTCTATCAGCAACCAATTTGTCTTCTTCTTCCTGAAGTCTTAACCTCTCAGCGAGTTCAGCATCAGCAGCCTCCCTTCTTTGCCTTTCAGCTTCTAAGCCCAACAGATAATCATCGGCAGTAATTTTCACGGATTTTGCTGTTTCAATCATCTTTCTACCCTCTTCAGTTCTAAGGGCAGCACGATACTGCCTTAGATCCATTCCCAGCTGGCGAGCCTCTTGAAATTGAGCTTTCTCCTCATCAGTAGAGAGCCTTTGACCACTGTTATTTAAATATACACCAATTTCAATGCCATAAGTCAAGGCAGTGATGTAGAATGACTGATCAAGAGGATGATGCAGCAATCTAACTTGGCGTATCCTTTCATTAATAGCTGCTTGTCTTTGCTCAAGCAATTCTGGTACAGTAATCTCCATCCTGTAAGTCTCTCTTGAAATGTCCCGTTCTTATTGATTAAAAACGTTCCATATTAATTGATTTCGTTGCGAGGTTTTGACCTCTATATGAGACGTTTTTCAAAGACTGCATTCATTTTAAAACAAACCATAACCTTTATTTCATCAATAAAGGTTTAAAAAGCTTTACGTAGATTATCAAATAATGATAATCTAAAATATCCTGTTTACACACGACCATTACATAATGGTTTACAATACAAATATGTTACAACAAAATAAGTTTCTTGAATGCAGTTTTTACACAATATCATACAAGCATGGACTCCAAATCTCGTCCTTATTTAAGTATGCGACAGCGGAAGCTCTTAATAATCACCTGAGAATAAACATGCTTAAAACGTCAACAAAAATGTTGGTGAGTTATAGGTTTAACCTATATATATCAAATCATAATAATAGACCACAAGATTTCATATTTCAATACACATCCCATACATAGAGATAAAAATCATTCATATGGTGAACACCTGGTAACCGACATTAACAAGATGCATATATAAGAATATCCCCATCATTCCGGGACACCCTTCGGATATGATATAAATTTCGAAGTACTAAAGCATCCGGTACTTTGGATGGGGTTTGTTAGGCCCAATAGATCTATCTTTAGGATTCGCGTCAATTAGGGTGTCTGTTCCCTAATTCTTAGATTACCAGACTTAATAACAAGGGGCATATTCGATTTAGATAATTCAACCATAGAATGTAGTTTCACGTACTTGTGTCTATTTTGTAAATCATTTATAAAACCTGCATGTATTCTCATCCCAAAAATATTAGATTTTAAAAGTGGGACTATAACTCACTTTCACAGATTTTTACTTCGTCGGGAAGTAAGACTTGGCCACTGGTTGATTCACGAACCTATAACAATATATACATATATATCAAAGTATGTTCAAAATATATTTACAACACTTTTAATATATTTTGATGTTTTAAGTTTATTAAGTCAGCTGTCCTCGTTAGTAACCTACAACTAGTTGTCCACAGTTAGATGTACAGAAATAAATCGATAAATATTATCTTGAATCAATCCACGACCCAGTGTATACGTATCTCAGTATTGATCACAACTCAAACTAAATATATTTTGGAATCAACCTCAACCCTGTATAGCTAACTCCAACATTCACATATAGAGTGTCTATGGTTGTTCCGAAATATATATAGATGTGTCGACATGATAGGTCGAAACATTGTATACGTGTCTATGGTATCTCAAGATTACATAATATACAATACAAGTTGATTAAGTTATGGTTGGAATAGATTTGTTACCAATTTTCACGTAGCTAAAATGAGAAAAATTATCCAATCTTGTTTTACCCATAACTTCTTCATTTTAAATCCGTTTTGAGTGAATCAAATTGCTATGGTTTCATATTGAACTCTATTTTATGAATCTAAACAGAAAAGTATAGGTTTATAGTCGGAGAAATAAGTTACAAGTCGTTTTTGTAAAGGTAGTCATTTCAGTCGAAAGAACGACGTCTAGATGACCATTTTAGAAAACATACTTCCACTTTGAGTTTAACCATAATTTTTGGATATAGTTTCATGTTCATAATAAAAATCATTTTCTCAGAATAACAACTTTTAAATCAAAGTTTATCATAGTTTTTAATTAACTAACCCAAAACAGCCCGCGGTGTTACTACGACGGCGTAAATCCAGTTTTACGGTGTTTTTCGTGTTTTCAGGTTTTAAATCATTAAGTTAGCATATCATATAGATATAGAACATGTGTTTAGTTGATTTTAAAAGTCAAGTTAGAAGGATTAACTTTTGTTTGCGAACAAGTTTAGAATTAACTAAACTATGTTCTAGTGATTACAAGTTTAAACCTTCGAATAAGATAGCTTTATATGTATGAATCGAATGATGTTATGAACATCATTACTACCTTAAGTTCCTTGGATAAACCTACTGGAAAAGAGAAAAATGGATCTAGCTTCAACGGATCCTTGGATG
This sequence comes from Rutidosis leptorrhynchoides, assembly GCF_046630445.1. Lineage (NCBI taxonomy): Eukaryota > Viridiplantae > Streptophyta > Magnoliopsida > Asterales > Asteraceae > Rutidosis > Rutidosis leptorrhynchoides. The sequence continues at coordinate 677,635,080 of NC_092333.1, forward strand.
GCTCGAAGTTCTTGAAGCAGAATCATGACACGAAAACAAGTTCAAGTAAGATCATCACTTGAAATAAGATTGTTATAGTTATAGAAATTGAACCAAAGTTTGAATATGATTATTACCTTGTATTAGAATGATAACCTACTGTAAGAAACAAAGATTTCTTGAGGTTGGATAATCACCTTACAAGATTGGAAGTGAGCTAGCAAACTTGAAAGTATTCTTGATTTTATGAAACTAGAACTTTTGGAATTTATGAAGAACACTTAGAACTTGAAGATAGAACTTGAGAGAGATCAATTAGATGAAGAAAATTGAAGAATGAAAGTGTTTGTAGGTGTTTTTGGTCGTTGGTATATGGATTAGATATAAAGGATATGTAATTTTGTTTTCATGTAAATAAGTCATGAATGATTACTCATATTTTTGTAATTTTATGAGATATTTCATGCTAGTTGCCAAATGATGGTTCCCACATGTGTTAGGTGACTCACATGGGCTGCTAAGAGCTGATCATTGGAGTGTATATACCAATAGTACATACATCTAAAAGCTGTGTATTGTACGAGTACGAATACGGGTGCATACGAGTAGAATTGTTGATGAAACTGAACGAGGATGTAATTGTAAGAATTTTTGTTAAGTAGAAGTATTTTGATAAGTGTCTTGAAGTCTTTCAAAAGTGTATGAATACATATTAAAACACTACATGTATATACATTTTAACTGAGTCGTTAAGTCATCGTTAGTCGTTACATGTAAATGTTGTTTTGAAACCTTTAGGTTAACGATCTTGTTAAATGTTGTTAACCCAATGTTTATAATATCAAATGAGATTTTAAATTATTATATTATCATGATATTATCATGTATGAATATCTCTTAATATGATATATATACATTAAATGTCTTTACAACGATAATCGTTACATATATGTCTCGTTTAAAAATCATTAAGTTAGTAGTCTTGTTTTTACATATGTAGTTCATTGTTAATATACTTAATGATATGTTTACTTATCATAGTATCATGTTAACTATATATATATCCATATATATGTCATCATATAGTTTTTACAAGTTTTAACGTTCGTGAATCACCGGTCAACTTGGGTAGTCAATTGTCTAGATGAAACCTATTTCAATTAATCAAGTCTTAACAAGTTTGATTGCTTAACATGTTGGAAACATTTAATCATATAAATATCAATCTCAGTTAATATATATAAACATGGAAAAGTTCGGGTCACTACAGTACCTACCCGTTAAATAAATTTCGTCCCGAAATTTTAAGCTGTTGAAGGTGTTGACGAATCTTCTGGAAATAGATGCGGGTATTTCTTCTTCATCTGATCTTCACGCTCCCAGGTGAACTCGGGTCCTCTACGAGCATTCCATCGAACCTTAACAATTGGTATCTTGTTTTGCTTAAGTCTTTTAACCTCACGATCCATTATTTCGACGGGTTCTTCGATGAATTGAAGTTTTTCGTTGATTTGGATTTCATCTAACGGAATAGTGAGATCTTCTTTAGCAAAACATTTCTTCAAATTCGAGACGTGGAAAGTGTTATGTACAGCCGCGAGTTGTTGAGGTAATTCTAGTCGGTAAGCTACTGTTCCGACACGATCAATAATCTTGAATGGTCCAATATACCTTGGATTTAATTTCCCTCGTTTACCGAATCGAACAACGCCTTTCCAAGGTGCAACTTTAAGCATGACCATCTCTCCAATTTCAAATTCTATATCTTTTCTTTTAATGTCAGCGTAGCTCTTTTGTCGACTTTGGGCAGTTTTCAACCGTTGTTGAATTTGAATGATCTTCTCGGTAGTTTCTTGTATAATCTCCGGACCCGTAATCTGTCTATCCCCCACTTCACTCCAACAAATCGGAGACCTGCACTTTCTACCATAAAGTGCTTCAAACGGCGCCATCTCAATGCTTGAATGGTAGCTGTTGTTGTAGGAAAATTCTGCTAACGGTAGATGTCGATCCCAACTGTTTCCGAAATCAATAACACATGCTCGTAGCATGTCTTCAAGCGTTTGTATCGTCCTTTCGCTCTGCCCATCAGTTTGTGGATGATAGGCAGTACTCATGTCTAGACGAGTTCCTAATGCTTGCTGTAATGTCTGCCAGAATCTTGAAATAAATCTGCCATCCCTATCAGAGATAATAGAGATTGGTATTCCATGTCTGGAGACGACTTCCTTCAAATACAGTCGTGCTAACTTCTCCATCTTGTCATCTTCTCTTATTGGTAGGAAGTGTGCTGATTTGGTGAGACGATCAACTATTACCCAAATAGTATCAAAACCACTTGCAGTCCTTGGCAATTTAGTGATGAAATCCATGGTAATGTTTTTCCATTTCCATTCCGGGATTTCGGGTTGTTGAAGTAGACCTGATGGTTTCTGATGCTCAGCTTTGACCTTAGAACACGTCAAACATTCTCCTACGTATTTAGCAACATCGGCTTTCATACCCGGCCACCAAAAATGTTTCTTGAGATCCTTGTACATCTTCCCCGTTCCAGGATGTATTGAGTATCTGGTTTTATGAGCTTCTCTATGTACCATTTCTCTCATATCTCCAAATTTTGGTACCCAAATCCTTTCAGCCCTATACCGGGTTCCGTCTTCCCGAATATTAAGATGCTTCTCCGATCCTTTGGGTATTTCATCCTTTAAATTTCCCTCTTTTAAAACTCCTTGTTGCGCCTCCTTTATTTGAGTAGTAAGGTTATTATGAATCATTATATTCATAGATTTTACTCGAATGGGTTCTCTGTCCTTCCTGCTCAAGGCATCGGCTACCACATTTGCCTTCCCCGGGTGGTAACGAATCTCAAAGTCGTAATCATTCGATAATTCAATCCACCTACGCTACCTCATATTCAGTTGTTTCTGATTAAATATGTGTTGAAGACTTTTGTGGTCGGTATATATAATACTTTTGACCCCATATAAGTAGTGCCTCCAAGTCTTTAATGCAAAAACAACCGCGCCTAATTCCAAATCATGCGTCGTATAATTTTGTTCGTGAATCTTCAATTGTCTAGACGCATAAGCAATCACCTTCGTTCGTTGCATTAATACACAACCGAGACCTTGCTTTGATGCGTCACAATAAATCACAAAATCATCATTCCCTTCAGGCAATGACAATATAGGTGCCGTAGTTAGCTTTTTCTTCAATAACTGAAACGCTTTCTCTTGTTCATCATTCCATTCAAATTTCTTCCCTTTATGCGTTAATGCAGTCAAGGGTTTTGCTATTCTGGAAAAGTCTTGGATGAACCTTCTGTAGTAACCAGCTAGTCCTAAAAACTGGCGTATGTGTTTCGGAGTTTTCGGGGTTTCCCACTTTTCAACAGTTTCTATCTTTGCCGGATCCACCTTAATACCTTCTTTTTTCACTATGTGACCGAGGAATTGAACTTCTTCCAACCAAAATGCACACTTTGAAAACTTAGCGTACAATTCTTCCTTCCTCAATACTTCTAACACCTTTCTCAAATGTTCACCGTGTTCTTGGTCATTCTTTGAGTAAATAAGTATGTCATCAATGAAAACAATGACAAACTTGTCAAGGTATGGTCCACACACTCGGTTCATAAGGTCCATGAACACAGCTGGTGCATTAGTTAAACCAAACGGCATGACCATAAACTCGTAATGACCGTAACGTGTTCTGAAAGCAGTCTTTGGAATATCATCTTCTTTCACCCGCATTTGATGATACCCGGAACGTAAGTCAATCTTTGAATAAACAGACGAGCCTTGTAGTTGATCAAATAAGTCGTCGATTCTCGGTAGTGGGTAGCGGTTCTTGATGGTAAGTTTGTTCAACTCTCGGTAGTCGATACACAACCTGAATGTACCATCTTTCTTCTTGACAAACAAAACAGGAGCTCCCCACGGTGATGTGCTTGGTCGAATGAAACCACGCTCTAAAAGTTCTTGTAATTGGCTTTGCAGTTCTTTCATCTCGCTGGGTGCAAGTCTGTAAGGAGCACGAGCTATTGGTGCAGCTCCTGGTACAAGATCTATTTGAAATTCAACGGATCGATGTGGGGGTAATCCCGGTAATTCTTTCGGAAATACATCGGGAAATTCTTTTGCGATGGGAACATCATTGATGCTCTTTTCTTCAGTTTGTACTTTCTCGACGTGTGCTAGAACAGCATAGCAACCTTTTCTTATTAGTTTTTGTGCCTTCAAATTACTAATAAGATGTAGCTTCGTGTTGCCCTTTTCTCCGTACACCATTAAGGGTTTTCCTTTTTCTCGTATAATGCGAATTGCATTTTTGTAACAAACGATCTCTGCTTTCACTTCTTTCAACCAGTCCATACCGATTATCACATCAAAACTCCCTAACTCTACTTGTATCAAATCAATCTTAAATGTTTCGCTAACCAGTTTAATTTCTCGATTCCGACATATATTATCTGCTGAAATTAATTTACCATTTGCTAATTCGAGTAAAAATTTACTATCCAAAGGCGTCAATGGACAACTTAATTTAGCACAAAAATCTCTACTCATATAGCTTCTATCCGCACCCGAATCAAATAAAACGTAAGCAGATTTATTGTCAATAAGAAACGTACCCGTAACAAGCTCCGGGTCTTCCTGTGCCTCTGCTGCATTAATATTGAAAACTCTTCCGCGGCCTTGTCCATTCGTGTTCTCCTGGTTCGGGCAATTTCTAATAATGTGGCCCGGTTTTCCACATTTATAACAAACTACATTGGCATAACTTGCTCCGACACTACTTGCTCCGCCATTACTCGTTCCGACACCATTTGTTCCTTTCGTTCTGTTAACCCCTGGTCCGTAGACCTCACACTTCGCCGCGCTATGACCATTTCTTTTACACTTGTTGCAAAATTTGGTGCAGAACCCCGAGTGATACTTTTCACACCTTTGGCATAGCTGCTTCTGATTGTTGTTGTTGTTGCGGTTATTATTGTTGTTGGGATGATTGTTGTAGTTGCTGTTGTTGTTGTTGTTGTTGTTGTTGGGCCGTTTGTTGTAGTTGCGATTGATGTTGCGATTGTTGGGATAATTGTTGCGATTATTGTTGTAATTATTGTTGTTGTTGTATTGGTGATTCTTATCACCGTTTTCCTCCCACTTTCTTTTGACTTGCTTCACATTGGCCTCTTCAGCAGTCTGTTCTTTAATTCTTTCTTCAATCTGGTTCACTAGTTTGTGAGCCATTCTACATGCCTGTTGTATGGAGGCGGGCTCGTGTGAACTTATATCTTCTTGGATTCTTTCCGGTAATCCTTTCACAAACGCGTCGATCTTCTCTTCCTCATCTTCGAATGCTCCCGGACACAATAGGCACAATTCTGTGAATCGTCTTTCGTACGTGGTAATATCAAATCCTTGGGTTCGTAACCCTCTAAGTTCTGTCTTGAGCTTATTGACCTCGGTTCTGGGACGGTACTTCTCGTTCATCAAGTGCTTGAATGCTGACCACGGTAGTGCGTACGCATCATCTTGTCCCACTTGCTCTAGATAGGTATTCCACCATGTTAACGCAGAACCTGTGAAGGTATGCGTAGCGTACTTCACTTTGTCCTCTTCAGTACACTTACTTATGGCAAATACCGATTCGACCTTCTCGGTCCACCGTTTCAATCCGATCGGTCCTTCGGTTCCATCAAATTCCAAAGGTTTGCAGGCAGTGAATTCTTTGTAGGTGCATCCTACACGATTTCCTGTACTGCTAGATCCAAGGTTATTGTTGGTATGTAGCGCAGCCTGTACTGCGGCTATGTTTGAAGCTAGAAAAGTACGGAATTCCTCTTCATTCATATTCACGGTGTGTCGAGTAGTCGGTGCCATTTCCTTCAAAATAGTTAAATGGAACAAGTTAATCATACAGAATATTAAGAGTAGTTAATAGTATTTCGTAGCATAATATGAACTCATTTATAAAAGCTTTTTCTTCATATTAGCGTTTTATAAGTTTAAATTCGGGTAGTACCTACCCGTTAAGTTCATACTTAGTAGCTAATATACAATTCAACTACTACAATTCTATATGAAAAACTGATTATAATAATATTTCGCGTTCAAACTTTTATACAATATTTTACAAACTTACAATACCGCTTATTTTACATAAAGCATGAAATATAGCACACAATAACTTTGATACAAGATAGTTGTGAAGATAATTCTAGCTAGTACACAAGTCGTTCAGCAAAGGCAATAAAGACACGTAATTCATACGTCCAGAAACAAGTCATGCATTCTGGTTTTACTAGGACTACTTCCCATCCTTGGTCTTGTGCAACATAACCGTTATGGCCGTTGATAAGACAGCGTGTTGTAACGTCGTCAAAGGGACGAGGGTTACGTAATGTCCAACAGTCCCGTAACAATCTAAAAACCTCATTTCTTACCCCAATTACCGACTCCGTCACTTGTGGAAACGTTTTGTTTAATAGTTGTAGCCCGATGTTCTTATTCTCACTTTGGTGAGAAGCGAACATTACTAATCCGTAAGCATAACATGCTTCTTTATGTTGCATGTTAGCCGCTTTTTCTAAATCACGAAGTCCAATATTCGGATATATTGAGTCAAAATAATTTCTTAACCCATTGCGTAAAATAGCATTTGGGTTCCCCGCAATATATGCGTCAAAGTAAACACATCGTAACTTATGGGTTTCCCAATGTGATATCCCCCATCTTTCAAACGAAAGTCTCTTATAAACCAAGACATTCTTGGAACGTTCTTCGAATGTCTTACAAACTGATCTCGCCTTAAATAGTTGTGCCGAGGAATTCTGACCGACTCTAGACAAGATTTCATCAATCATGTCTCCGGGTAGGTCTCTTAAAATATTGGGTTGTCTATCCATTTTGCGTTTTTATACTGTAAAATAGACAAGAGTTAGATTCATAAAAAAAATACTTATTAATACAAGCAATTTTTACATATATCATAAAGCATAAGCACACTATATTACATATATTACACCACACGAATACAACTATCTTATTCCGACTCGCTTGTTTCTTCTTCTTCGGTTTTGGTTCGTTTTGCCAAGTTTCTAGGGATATATGATGTTCCCCTAATACGAGCCATAATTTTCCACATTGGTTTAGAAAAACCTGGTGGTTTAGAGGTTCCCGGGTCATTGTTACAACTTAAGGACTTCGGGGGTTGACGATACATATAAAGTTCATCGGGGTTGGAATTAGATTTCTCTATTTTTATGCCCTTTCCCTTATTATTTTCTTTTGCCTTTTTAAATTCAGTTGGGGTAATTTCTATAACATCATCGGAATTCTCGTCGGAATCCGATTCATCGGAGAATTGGTAATCCTCCCAATATTTTGCTTCCTTGGCGGAAACACCATTGACCATAATTAACCTTGGTCGGTTGGTTGAGGATTTTCTTTTACTTAACCGTTTTATTATTTCCCCCACCGGTTCTATTTCTTCATCCGGTTCCGATTCTTCTTCCGGTTCCGATTCTTCTTCCGGTTCCGACTCTTCTTCCGGTTCCTCTTCGGGAATTTGTGAATCAGTCCACGAATCATTCCAATTTACATTTGACTCTTCATTATTATTAGGTGAGTCAATGGGACTTGTTCTAGAGGTAGACATCTATCACATAATATCAAAAGCGTTAAGAGATTAATATATCACATAATATTCACATGTTAAAAATATATAGTTTCCAACAAAATTTGTTAAGCAATCATTTTTCAAGTAAACACGGTCGAAGTCCAGACTCACTAATGCATCCTAACAAACTCGATAAGACACACTAATGCAAAATTCTGGTTCTCTAAGACCAACGCTCGGATACCAACTGAAATGTCCCGTTCTTATTGATTAAAAACGTTCCATATTAATTGATTTCGTTGCGAGGTTTTGACCTCTATATGAGACGTTTTTCAAAGACTGCATTCATTTTAAAACAAACCATAACCTTTATTTCATCAATAAAGGTTTAAAAAGCTTTACGTAGATTATCAAATAATGATAATCTAAAATATCCTGTTTACACACGACCATTACATAATGGTTTACAATACAAATATGTTACAACAAAATAAGTTTCTTGAATGCAGTTTTTACACAATATCATACAAGCATGGACTCCAAATCTCGTCCTTATTTAAGTATGCGACAGCGGAAGCTCTTAATAATCACCTGAGAATAAACATGCTTAAAACGTCAACAAAAATGTTGGTGAGTTATAGGTTTAACCTATATATATCAAATCATAATAATAGACCACAAGATTTCATATTTCAATACACATCCCATACATAGAGATAAAAATCATTCATATGGTGAACACCTGGTAACCGACATTAACAAGATGCATATATAAGAATATCCCCATCATTCCGGGACACCCTTCGGATATGATATAAATTTCGAAGTACTAAAGCATCCGGTACTTTGGATGGGGTTTGTTAGGCCCAATAGATCTATCTTTAGGATTCGCGTCAATTAGGGTGTCTGTTCCCTAATTCTTAGATTACCAGACTTAATAACAAGGGGCATATTCGATTTAGATAATTCAACCATAGAATGTAGTTTCACGTACTTGTGTCTATTTTGTAAATCATTTATAAAACCTGCATGTATTCTCATCCCAAAAATATTAGATTTTAAAAGTGGGACTATAACTCACTTTCACAGATTTTTACTTCGTCGGGAAGTAAGACTTGGCCACTGGTTGATTCACGAACCTATAACAATATATACATATATATCAAAGTATGTTCAAAATATATTTACAACACTTTTAATATATTTTGATGTTTTAAGTTTATTAAGTCAGCTGTCCTCGTTAGTAACCTACAACTAGTTGTCCACAGTTAGATGTACAGAAATAAATCGATAAATATTATCTTGAATCAATCCACGACCCAGTGTATACGTATCTCAGTATTGATCACAACTCAAACTAAATATATTTTGGAATCAACCTCAACCCTGTATAGCTAACTCCAACATTCACATATAGAGTGTCTATGGTTGTTCCGAAATATATATAGATGTGTCGACATGATAGGTCGAAACATTGTATACGTGTCTATGGTATCTCAAGATTACATAATATACAATACAAGTTGATTAAGTTATGGTTGGAATAGATTTGTTACCAATTTTCACGTAGCTAAAATGAGAAAAATTATCCAATCTTGTTTTACCCATAACTTCTTCATTTTAAATCCGTTTTGAGTGAATCAAATTGCTATGGTTTCATATTGAACTCTATTTTATGAATCTAAACAGAAAAGTATAGGTTTATAGTCGGAGAAATAAGTTACAAGTCATTTTTGTAAAGGTAGTCATTTCAGTCGAAAGAACGACGTCTAGATGACCATTTTAGAAAACAAACTTCCACTTTGAGTTTAACCATAATTTTTGGATATAGTTTCATGTTCATAATAAAAATCATTTTCTCAGAATAACAACTTTTAAATCAAAGTTTATCATAGTTTTTAATTAACTAACCCAAAACAGCCCGCGGTGTTACTACGACGGCGTAAATCCAGTTTTACGGTGTTTTTCGTGTTTTCAGGTTTTAAATCATTAAGTTAGCATATCATATAGATATAGAACATGTGTTTAGTTGATTTTAAAAGTCAAGTTAGAAGGATTAACTTTTGTTTGCGAACAAGTTTAGAATTAACTAAACTATGTTCTAGTGATTACAAGTTTAAACCTTCGAATAAGATAGCTTTATATGTATGAATCGAATGATGTTATGAACATCATTACTACCTTAAGTTCCTTGGATAAACCTACTGGAAAAGAGAAAAATGGATCTAGCTTCAACGGATCCTTGGATGGCTCGAAGTTCTTGAAGCAGAATCATGACACGAAAACAAGTTCAAGTAAGATCATCACTTGAAATAAGATTGTTATAGTTATAGAAATTGAACCAAAGTTTGAATATGATTATTACCTTGTATTAGAATGATAACCTACTGTAAGAAACAAAGATTTCTTGAGGTTGGATGATCACCTTACAAGATTGGAAGTGAGCTAGCAAACTTGAAAGTATTCTTGATTTTATGAAACTAGAACTTTTGGAATTTATGAAGAACACTTAGAACTTGAAGATAGAACTTGAGAGAGATCAATTAGATGAAGAAAATTGAAGAATGAAAGTGTTTGTAGGTGTTTTTGGTCGTTGTTATATGGATTAGATATAAAGGATATGTAATTTTGTTTTCATGTAAATAAGTCATGAATGATTACTCATATTTTTGTAATTTTATGAGATATTTCATGCTAGTTGCCAAATGATGGTTCCCACATGTGTTAGGTGACTCACATGGGCTGCTAAGAGCTGATCATTGGAGTGTATATACCAATAGTACATACATCTAAAAGCTGTGTATTGTACGAGTACGAATACGGGTGCATACGAGTAGAATTGTTGATGAAACTGAACGAGGATGTAATTGTAAGCATTTTTGTTAAGTAGAAGTATTTTGATAAGTGTCTTGAAGTCTTTCAAAAGTGTATGAATACATATTAAAACACTACATGTATATACATTTTAACTGAGTCGTTAAGTCATCGTTAGTCGTTACATGTAAATGTTGTTTTGAAACCTTTAGGTTAACGATCTTGTTAAATGTTGTTAACCCAATGTTTATAATATCAAATGAGATTTTAAATTATTATATTATCATGATATTATCATGTATGAATATCTCTTAATATGATATATATACATTAAATGTCTTTACAACGATAATCGTTACATATATGTCTCGTTTAAAAATCATTAAGTTAGTAGTCTTGTTTTTACATATGTAGTTCATTGTTAATATACTTAATGATATGTTTACTTATCATAGTATCATGTTAACTATATATATATCCATATATATGTCATCATATAGTTTTTACAAGTTTTAACGTTCGTGAATCACCGGTCAACTTGGGTAGTCAATTGTCTAGATGAAACCTATTTCAATTAATCAAGTCTTAACAAGTTTGATTGCTTAACATGTTGGAAACATTTAATCTTATAAATATCAATCTCAGTTAATATATATAAACATGGAAAAGTTCGGGTCACTACATCTCTTTCATCTGGATTCATTCTAAATAGATCTGGCTCACCACGGGCAACTGAATCATCTTCTCAAGTAGTGTGTTTATCATGACGTTTTGGGGAAGATGGAGGATACATGATTGATTCTGCAATGTCAGAAGAACTCACTGGAAACTGATTAACACGATTATCATGTGTTCTATTAAAATAAGTGAGGGTCCGGGGAGAGATAGGTGATTGAACAAATAAGTGATATCCTCTACCCCAGACTGTAAAGTCAGCAGGATTAGCCATATCATCATCTTGATTAGCACCCAGCTCAACCACCTTTGCTGGGTCTTCAACACTTGTAGCACCCAGCAGCACACTTCTGGCTGGGTCTTCATTCACAGCACTCCTTGATGTGTCTTCAGTACCAGCTGACTGACTAGTTTCAGCTGGCACACCTGTCACAGTATCTTCATCAGCTGCCTCAAATAGGGGTCCTTTCCTTAGGGGCTTGTTGTCCCTAGGAGCAGATTTCACCTTTTGTCCGTCGATTGGAATGGGTTCAGCTGATGGTTCTTGTGTTGATACTGGTTCTTGTGGAGGCAGATAGTGAACAATCGCAAGATGCTCCCCCTTAACATCATCAACATCAAGGTCTGTTATTTCTGCTGGCTGTTGTTTTGTAGCTGGCTGAGCAGAAGATGCTGATCGAGAAGATGAGCTAGTTTCTGATATTGCATCTAGCCATTTCATGAACACGTCAGCTCTTACTCCTCCTGACCCAGTAGATTGCAGATAATCTTTCATTTCTTCAGGGGTCATTCTCTTGATCCTGTCTGCTCGCTCAGCATACAACTTTGCCCTTTTCTTGTCATACATAACCATGAACTTAGCATTTCTTTTACGAGCATCTCTTTTGTACCTTTTAATGCTGATTAGTTCATCATTAATATCCAACTTGTCTGGGTCCAGGCTTCTTCTATGTTCAATTATGTGATGTTTACGAGCAACATAAGCCTCCCATTTGGCATTAAAGGCATCATTTAAATCTTGTTGTCTCTTCTGATGTCTCTCCAGTTTTCTTTTCATTTTCCTTTCAATCATTTGAGAGACAACAAAAGATTCAGCAACAGCCATCTCAGAAATATCACTGGGCTTACTGCCAGAACCAATATCATCCACTGATGTGGTAGACACACTAGGTTGAGATTCACCAGTAGCCTGTACACCAGCTTCAGTATGAGCGTCACTGGGCTTAGTGCCAGCACCTCGATCAGTACCAGTACCATCATCATCACCATCTCTCCTTTGCTATTTAGGAGCCTTTTCATGCTCATGCTCCCCCTCAGATTGTTTTCTCTTTTTGGACTTCTTTTTAGACTTCTTCTCCCCCTTTTTGTCATCAGCAGGGGCAGAAGGGTGATCAGGGGAAACGTGTGCATCAAGGTCACTATCTGACTCAGGAACTGAAAATGCAAAGTTGTTCCAGTCAGCATCAGCAGGAGAAAGATGGGCACCAGGATCTACACCATATTGTCGGAGACACAGATTTGAAGCTCTAACTTCATTTCTTGCAACACCCATGGCCATTTGATTAACAGTAGCCCTAACATCTGCTTGTAGGGCAGCCATTTGTTGCATAGTCTCCACCAATTGAAGATAAGCAGAGATAGGAACCATATTAACCATTTGCTGCTCCTGCGAATCCAACCTCTCTGCCACTACCGATTCTCTTCATTAAGAAAAAGATTCCTTCGATTAGCAGCATCAAGATCAGTTTGAATACGGGCAATATGATCAGCATATTCATTATGAGAGATGATTCGCCTCTTGAGGTCCTACTCTTCTTCAAATTGTTTGACAATAGCATCCACCGCTAGATCAGCAAAAGCACATACTTGTTTGAGCTGATTTTTAATGGTAGAAGTGGTAACCTCCCCAGCTCTGCGTATGGCCTCAGTCATTCTATCAACAATAGAAGAGCGAATGGTGCGTTGGAGATCTGGTGTAACCTCAGCTAATGTCTTATAGACAACCAGATTGGAGATGGAAGCTACCTCATCAGCATTAAAACTGCTGGTTGAGGGACGATCACTAGCAGCTGACGTAGAAGTACCTCCGTGGGGTGGTGGAGGTGGAAGGTCAGAATATGACTCGTCACCATGATCACCATCATTTTTACCTTCACCCGAAGGTTTAGAACCACTGGTATTCTTGTCAGCATCATTATCAGCATCATCAGTTAGATCCACTGGTTTGTATTTGGAACCAGTCACATTATCATGAGTGACTGGTCCGCCCTTACCAGTACCTTTATCAGCATCACCATCAGATGAAGAAGATGATGAGGAAGAAGCTGATGAATCAAAAGGTACTGGCGAATCAAGGACATTCTGCATAACACATTTACCAGTAGCAGGATCTATGATGAACTTGAGAGGCCTCCATGTACCAGGCCATGGAGAAGCAGCTGGAGCCATACCAAAGTAGTGATAGTATGGCTGCTCATTAACTTGTTGTAGCGTGGCCAACCTCTCATATATCTCTTCTCTTGCTGGTCGATCCAGCTGAGATAATAGCTCAGTCAGCTCCTCTTCTGGTAATTTGCTGGCTGAGACTATAACACTTTGGGGATCAATGGTCAGCTGATCCACCAGCAAGGCAACTCTGGGAGTGATGGAAGCTCCCCTGTAGATAAAGTTAGGTACAACTTCATCAGGATCTGGTACCTGGCTTATATATGGTTTCTTTTCAGCAGAAGCAGTAGCCTGAGAAGAATCAATGGTGGCAGTAGTAGAGGTACCAGCATCCATAGTGGGTTCCGTAGAACCAGTGACATGTGCAGTATAGGAAGCATGTGCTGTGAGAAGCTCATCAGTAAGCACCACGTCATCTTGGTCACTACCTGTGATAATCTCTTCAATAGAAGCAGTTGGATAAGTAACAGTGGTAGTGCCAGAAATATCAATATCAAGAACCTCCTTAACAATATTACCAATGACCTTTTCAAGTGCAGGAGGAGGTTCCATTATCATCTCCTCAACCACTACATAATCAGTGGTTCAAGCAGCAATACCAGAGACAGTAGGAGGAGTAGCAGAAATATCAGCAGTAGCTAACTCCTCATTATCAGTAAGAACAGTGGAACCAGCAACCACATTGTCTCCAGTAGAGCCAGCAGCAGTAGAAGCAACAGTACCAATAGCAATACCACCAGTAGACAAATCAGTAGCACCACCAACAGTAGCAGAAATGGAGAGCTCATCAGTAGAAACAATAACATCCTTTTCTTGCTCACCCTCTGCCTGTTCATCTACCCTGCTAAGAACTGAAACAAAAGAACATATCATGTTAACAACTGTAGAACCAAATAAATTTGACTCAACAATTGCATCTGTTGTTGATCTCTGGGGACAGACTGGTGATTTAGTCAGCCCTTCAATTGAGACAGAGTTAGGTGTCTGTAAGTACATCTGTGACTCTGCTGACTCATTAGAAACACATGTTGACCCAGATAGTGTAAGAGTTCTGGCTGGTAATGATGTAGGAGTGAGACTCTTAATAGGATCTAAGTAACATTTAGGCTGTGCAGTGGCCTGAGCTGATTCAACACGATGAGGAACCAGCTCAAGACTGCTTTAGGGGTCAGTTATGTTCTCTGCTGGTTGTACTGTCAGAAGAGGATATTGTATGATGTTCTTTTTAGAAAAATGTGGAAGTTCCTGGTTAGAAGAGTATGGGTTGCTACTCTTCTTAACACTAGTTTTAAAACCAGTCAGCTTGGGAGTAAAGGTTGTGTCTTTAACTCCAATTTCATTTTTCAAGTCAGCAGTTAAAAAAGATTTTTAATTAAGTTAGAGATTTCTGCTGTTTGGTCTAGAGACGCACCAGGTTCCATAGCAGCTTTCTTTACAGAAGCAGCAGTTGAGACTGGGGCAATCCCTCCTGTGGTTTTCCTGGAGTCGGCTTTAGCTCGTTTGGATTTGCCTGTTACCAAGAAATAGTTAAGCAACGGATTCCAATACTAGAAGTGGGTAGTCAGTATATAAGACTAGGGCTGTTCTTTATGATCAGAGAGCACTAGATTCTAATACAACTACTGCTTTACCAGTATGTGAGACGGTGGCTGTACTAGTTGAGGTAGCTGGCTTCTTCCTTTTCACAGCTGGCTTTCGCTGAGATCCCTCCCCCTCAGCTGGTGCAACACCAGAGGCAGTCGTATGGGCAACTCCACCTTGAGCAGTGAGATACTCAAGCATTGCTGGGGTCAAAGCAGCATATGGAGCAGTAGGTTTATCCTTTGGCATCCCTACTTGCTTTAGAGGCAGGTCAAATGATTCATTAGCAATCTGCTGGTAAGCTTCACCCAGCTCATTTTCAAACACAAGGCTCAAGAACCTTGAAAAGGGGATTAGATGTGTTCGTTTGGGTGCAAGCACCATTTTCCTTAACCTGAGGTAGATCTCAGCTGCGTAGTCAATGTTCCTGTTGAACAGAAAACCATGACCAATTTTGAGCTCAAAATCTGAGCACTGATCAAAATTACCGGACTTTTGGCTTCAGTAGTCCAAAGAAATAATACCATAGCGGTGGCATGTTCTTTCTTAGTGGTGTATGAGCAATTGGACCAGCATAACCAATCGTTTCCAGCACTTCCCTCCTCAAATCATCGCTCGTCGGTGAAGTAAGAAATGGACCACCGGGTAATTGAAGGGCACGTCGGAGGGCATCAACAGGGATCGAGCAATTGAGGGTTTCAGTCACCATGTCACGAATACAAGGAGCATTCTGTTGAGTGGTGGCCATGGTGGCAGTATATCAAAATCTCGCTAAACAAGCCGGATAGAGGCGAGAAGGAACTCCGGTGATGGATCTCGCCAAGGGGCATCGCCTGATGTAGTCAATCAAAGCCTCATAGCCAATGTTGGCTTTAGACTTGGGAATAGAGAGAGCGTGTGCTGCATTGCCTCTGGAAAGGCGAATCAGTGCATGGTCTGGTGCATTAGCAGCCCTGATCAGATTGGGGTGAAGATTGAATAGTGGACCCTGTACAGCTTGTTCCTCAACGACCGGTGGAGGTTACTGTTCTGGTTGTTGTTGCTGTGGTTGGTGTTCCTCCGGTTTGTATTCTGTGGGTGGTGATTGTGGATGTTGTTCTTCTTGGTCTGCCATTGATGAAATCGTTGAAGATGGATGTATGAATTATGAAAGATATGAAGATTTGTGATTTTAGAGAGAAGAGTGTGTTTTTGAAAGGTAAATCAAAGAGTTAATAACCGAAGGTTATTATGTGGAGTTGATCGCCTTATTTAACCTTTCGGATTGGTGGAAAAAGTTTAGGAGAGAGAAAATGACAATTGTCATCTGCAGGCGCGTGGGCAGATGTGACAGTCTGGCACGTTTTCGAGGGGACACAGACTGTTGACATGACGTTTAATTGGCTTGAACACTCATGCCTCCCATTAAGCGTTAAATGCAGCAGTTTTCAAATCAATTTGAAGTTAAAAACCATAAGATAAATTTTGTATTAAACACAAAAATTCTTTGTGACATTTAATATGTAATGAATTTAATTTTAAATCATGGGAAGTAAATGAGTTTCAGATTTAAGGTATCATTTAAGTATTGTGAGCTATTTATTATTTCGTTTTGAACATTGAATAACCATGATATAAAAGACCTTGTTGTGCTGACTGTTTGACATGTAGGCAGTAAGTGAAAGAAATTTTGACTTACTGGTTTGCCCTACATGTTGTAGAGTCAGCACACCAACAAAGTTGCCTTTTATTTTAAAGTTCAAGCATACCCATCTCAGAGATGAGATAGTTAAAACGTTTCTCATCTAAGGGCTTTGTGAAAAGATCTGCTAACTGCTGGTCTGTTGAAATAAAATGTAGCTCCACATCTCCTTTTTGAACATGATCCCCTATGAAATGATATCGAACGTCAATGTGCTTAGTTCTTGAATGCATCACAGGATTGTTGGTAATAGCAATAGCACTTGTGTTATCACAGTAGATTGGAGTCTTTGTAACATGAACACCATAGTCCTTCAGCTGGCTTTGCATCCATAGTACTTTAGCAGTACAACTACCAGCAGAAACATATTTTGCCTCAGCAGTAGATGTGGACACAGTATTTTGCTTTTTGCTCGTCCAGCTGACTAGCCTACTAACCAGTAACTGGCAACCGCCAGTAGTACTTTTCATGTCTATTTTACATCCTGCAAAGTCAGCATCTGAATACCCAATTAGCTCAAAATTCTGGTCTTTGGGATACCAAAGACCACGTTTAGCAGTACCTTTCAGATACCTAAATATCCTTTTTACTGCTAGCAAGTGTGACTCTTTAGGACTAGTTTGATATCTGGCACAGAGACATGTGACAAACATTATATCTGGTCTTCTGGCTGTAAGATAAAGTAGAGACCCAATCATACCTCTATATTCAGTGATATTGACTGGTTCACCATTGGAATAAGCATCTATATTAATAGATGCTGCCATTGGGGTCCCTATATCTTTTAAACATGTCAGACCAAATTTATTTAACATATCTTTGATATATTTATCTTGACTTATAAAAATTCCATCATCAAGTTGTTTAATTTGCAATCCTAAAAAGTATTGCAAATCTCTTTGTAAGCTCATTTCATATGTCTTTGACATAAGTTTTGAAAAATCTTGACAATGTTTCTCATTTTTAGATCCATAAATAATATCATCCACATATATCTGTACCAGCAAGAGATCACCATCTATCTCTTTTGAGAACAGAGTGGTATCAATTGTTCCAACTTTAAAGGGTTAAAGCCAAAAATAGGCTACAAACTTATACAAATGTACCGATGTCGCCCACAAACTCATTTCCGTCCTACTGTCGCCTACAAACTTATAAAAAATGTGCTGATGTTAACATTTTGTTACATGTTACCTGCTGAACCGGTAAAGTTAATTATTTAGCTTTTTTTATTCATTTTATATGTCCCGATATCGCCCATATACTTTCAGTTGTTTTCTGATGTCGCCCATATACTTTCAGTTCTGTTCCGATGTCGCCCATATACTTTCAGTTCTGTTTCGATGTATCACTGACGTGTCATGACTACTTAGAAGCCATGTATCAACCATTTTGGTTGATGGTTAAAAAAAGTATTTTGTTTATATTAGCACATTTTTTATAAGTTTGCAGGCGACAGTAGGACGGAAATGAGTTTGTGGGCGACATCGGTACATTTGTGTAAGTTTGTAGTCTATTTTTGGCTTTAACCCAACTTTAAAACCTATACCAGTGAGATACACATGAAGTGTCTCATACCATGCTCTTGGTGCCTGTTTGAGGCCATAAAGAGCTTTGTCTAGCTTGTAGACGTGGTCTGGATATTTACTGCTCACAAAACCAGTAGTCTGTTTGACATAAACTTCTTCTTGCAGCTTCCCATTTAGAAATGCAGATTTAACATCCATCTGGAATACCCTAAAGTTCATCTTAGCAGCATATGCTAAGAATAATCTGATAGCTTTCATCCTAGCCACTGGAGCATATGTCTCTCCATAATCCAATCCTTCTTCCTGTTTGAAACCCTGAGCTACCAATCTAGCTTTGTTTCTGATCACAATCCCATCTTCATCCATCTTATTCTTGAAGACCCACTTGGTACCAATGATCTTCTTAGTTTCATCATCAGGTTTAGGTACCAATGTCCAAACCTTATTCCTATCAAACTGGGAGATTTCTTCTTGCATAGCTCCTGCCCAGCTTGGATCTTTGATAGCTTCATCAGGATATGTAGGTTCAATGATAGACACAAAGTTTACATGCATACAAAAGTTGCTGGTTGCATGTCTTCTTGTTTTAACACCACTTGCCAGATTACCAATAACTTGTTAAATTGGATGCTCCTTTGTCCATCTAGTGTTATGAACATGTGAGCCTGTTGTGGAATACACAGCATCTTGATCATCAGCTGGCTCATAGGAATGAGCAGCAGTTGGAGACAACTGTTCATTATGAATGTAGTGACCCGAACTTTTCCATGTTTATATATATTAAATGAAATTGATATTTACATGATTAAGTGTTTCCAACATGTTAAGCAATCAAACTTATTAAGACTTGATTAATTGGAATAGGTTTCATATAGACAAATGACCACCCAAGTTGACCGGTGATTCACGAACGTTAAAACTTGTAAAAACTATACGATGACATATATATGGTTATATATATAGTTAACATGATTTTATTATAAGTGTGTATCTCATTAGGTATTTTAACAATGAGTTATATACATAAAAATGAGACTATTAAATTAAGAAACTCGAAAACGATATATATAACGATTATCGTTATAACGTCTTACTAGGTACATATGAATCATATTAAGATATTGATACACTTGGTTAATTATGTTAAATGATAATTAAATATATCATTAAGTGTATTAACAATGAACTACATATGT
This sequence comes from Rutidosis leptorrhynchoides, assembly GCF_046630445.1. Lineage (NCBI taxonomy): Eukaryota > Viridiplantae > Streptophyta > Magnoliopsida > Asterales > Asteraceae > Rutidosis > Rutidosis leptorrhynchoides. The sequence goes on from NC_092333.1 coordinate 677,654,597, forward strand.
AAAAATAAGACTACTAACTTAATGATTTCGAAACGAGACATATATGTAACGATTATCGTTGTAACGACATTTAACTGTATATATATCATACTAAGATATATTATTATTATATATCATAATATCATGATAATATAACAATTTAACATCTCATTTTATATAATAAACAATGGGTTAACAACATTTAACAAGATCGTTAACCTAAAGGTTTCAAAACAACATTTACATGTAACGACTAACGATGACTTAACGACTCAGTTAAAATGTATATACATGTAGTGTTTTAATATGTATTCATACACTTTTGAAAGACTTCAAGACACTTATCAAAATACTTCTACTTAACAAAAATGCTTACAATTACATCCTCGTTCAGTTTCATCAACAAATCTACTCGTATGCACCCGTATTCGTACTCGTACAATACACAGCTTTTAGATGTATGTACTATTGGTATATACACTCCAATGATCAGCTCTTAGTAGCCCATGTGAGTCACCTAACACACGTGGGAACCATAATTTGGCAACTAGCATGAAATATCTCATAAAATTAAAAAAATATGAGTAATCATTCATGACTTATTTACATGAAAACAAAATTACATATCCTTTATATCTAATCCATATACCAACGACCAAAAACACCTACAAACACTTTCATTCTTCAATTTTATTCATCTAATTGATCTCTCTCAAGTTCTATCTTCAAGTTCTAAGTGTTCTTCATAAATTCCAAAAGTTCTAGTTTCATAAAATCAAGAATACTTCCAAGATTGCAAGTTTACTTCCAAGTTTTCTAAATCCATTTCAAGTAATCATCCAAGATCAAGAAACCTTTGTTACTTACAGTAGGTTATCTTTCTAATACAAGGTAATAATCATATTCAAACTTTAATTCAATTTCTATAACTATAAAAATCTTATTTCGAGTGGAAATCTTACTTGAAATTGTTTTCTTGTCATGATTCTGCTTCAAGAACTTTCAAGCCATCCAAGGATCCTTTGAAGCTAGATCCATTTTTCTCATTTCCAGTAGGTTTATCCAAGGAACTTGAGGTAGTAATGATGTTCATAACATCATTCGATTCATACATAAAAAGCTGTCTTATTCAACGTTATAAACTTGTAATCACTAGAACATAGTTTAGTTAATTCTAAACTTGTTCGCAAATAAAGTTAGTCCTTCTAAATAGACTTTAAAAATCAACTAAACACATGTTCTATATCTATATGATATGCTAACTTAATGATTTAAAACCCGAAAAAATGATAAACACCATAAAACTGGATATACGCCGTCGTAGTAAAACCAGGGGCTGTTTTGGTTGGGATAATTAAAAGCTAAGAAGAACTTTGATTTAAAAGCTATACTTCTGGAAAAATGATTTTTCTTATGAACATAAAACTATATCCAAAAATCATGGTTAAACTCAAAGTGAAAGTATGTTTTTCAAAATGGTCATCAAGATGTCGTTCTTTCGACGGAAATGACTACCTCTTTCAAAAACGACTTGTAACTTGTATTTCCGACTATAAACTTATACTTTTTCTATTTAGATTCATAAATTTAAGTTCAATACGAAACTGTGACCTCTGGAATCACTCAAAACGGATTAGAAACGAAGAAATGGCGAGTAAAACAAGATTGATAAAAACTACTCATTTTACCTACGTGAAAGTTAGTAATAAATCTATTCCAACCATAACCTAATCAACTTATATTGTATATTATGTAATCTTGAGATACCATAGACACGTATACAATGTTTCGACCTATCATGTCGACCCATCTATATATATATATATTGCGGAACAACCATAGACACTATATATGTGAATGTTGGAGTTAGCTATACAGGGTTGAGGTTGATTTCAAAATATATATATATAGTTTGAGTTATGATCAATACTGAGATACGTATACACTGGGTCGTGGATTGATTCAAGATAATATTTATCGATTTATTTCTGTACATCTAACTGTGGACAACTAGTTGTAGGTTACTAACGAGGACATCTGACTTAATAAACTTAAAACATCAAAATGTATTAAAAGTATTGTAAATATATTTTGAACATACTTTGATATATATGTATATATTGTAATAGGTTCGTGAATCAACCAGTGGCCAAGTCTTACTTCCCGACGAAGTAAAAATCTGTGAAAGTGAGTTATAGTCCCACTTTTAAAATCTAATATTTTTAGGATGAGAATACATGCAGGTTTTATAAATGATTTACAAAATAGACACAAGTACGTGAAACTACATTCTATGGTTGAATTATCGAAATCGAATATGCCCTTTTTTATTAAGTCTGGTAATCTAAGAATTAGGGAACAGACACCCTAATTGACGCGAATCCTAAAGATAGATCTATTGGGCCTAACAAACCCCATCCAAAGTACCGGATGCTTTAGTACTTCGAAATTTATATCTGATAAGGCTAAAAAGGAACATATATTTCATAGCAATATCCCTCCTAAATAATAGGTTTTCATATGTAATTGTATTATATTTTCATTGTAATTGCTTAAATAAATAAGTGCGAAGACAAAAGGCGAAAACGAAGATTTGAAGACACAAACGTCCAAAAAGCTCAAATGTTCAAGATACAATTCAAAAGGTTCAATTTATTGATGAAAAACGTCTAAAAATGACAAGAGTACAAGTTACAAAACGCAAAGTACCAGATATAAAATTGTACGCAAGGACGTTCGAAAATCCGGAACCGGGACATGAGTCAACTATCAACGCCCGACGCAATGGACCAAAAATTACAAGTCTACTATGCACAAGAATATAATATAATATATAAATAATTATATTAATTATTTATATTTTATATTTATATATAAAATATGTCGACAAGCAAGGTTCCAAAATTATGTGAGCTGAATTTTCAAACTCCACGACTCGCGGAGTTTGCAGGCTTAAAACTCCACGACTCGCGGAGCTGCAAAAATCAGAAATGCCTATAAAAGGCCATGCATTCTGCCGAGTTTAAAAATAAAAAAATAATAATAATAATACTCTGTAATAAATAAATAAATAAATATATATATAATATATATAGTATAGGGTAGTTTTATATTAGATTAGTTCGGGTTATGTAAAGGTTATTTTACGGGTTTTAAAGTCGGAGCTCTGTCCGTGTAACACTACGCGATAAATAATCAATGTAAGCTATGTTCTCCTTTTTAAATTAATGTCTCGTACTTAAGTTATTATTATGCTTATTTGAGCCAAAGTAATCATGATGTTGGACTAAATATTAAAGACGGGTTAATTGGGCTTTGTACCATAATTGGGGTTTGGACAAAAGAACGACACTTGTGGAAATTAGACTATGGGCTATTAATGGGCTTTATATTTATTTAACTAAATGATAGTTTGTTAATTTTAATATAAAGATTTACAATTGGACGTCCCTATAAATAACCATATACACTCGATCGGACACGATGGGCGGGATATTTATATGTACGAATAATCGTTCATTTAACCGGACACGGGAATGGATTAATAGTCTATGGAATTATTAAAACAGGGGTGAAATTATGTACAAGGACACTTGGCATAATTGATAACAAAGTATTAAAACCTTGGGTTACACGCAGTCGATATCCTGGTGTAATTATTAAACAAAGTATTAAAACCTTGTTACAGTTTAAGTCTCCAATTAGTTGAAATATTTGACTTCGGGTATAAGGATAATTTGACGAGGACACTCGCACTTTAAATTTATGACCGATGGACTGTTATGGACAAAAACCAGACGGACATATTAAATAATCCATGACAAAGGACAATTAACCCATGGGCATAAAATTAAAATCAACACGTCAACCATCATGGTTACGGAAGTTTAAATAAGCATAATATATTTTATTTCATATTTCATCGTACTTTTATTTACTCGCTATTTTATTTAACGTCATTTATTTATTGTCATTTATTTTTCGCTACTTTAATTATCGTCATTTATATTTTGCATTAAGTTTTAATTGTAACTTAAAATATAAAATCGACAAACCGGTCATTAAACGGTAAAACCCCATTTTATAAATTATTAATATAATATATTTTGTACGAATATAATTGTTTAAAATATAGTGTGAAATAAGCCAGCTCCCTGTGGAACGAACCGGACTTACTAAAAACTATACTACTCTACGATTAGGTACACTGCCTATAGTGTTGTAGCAAGGTTTAGGTATATCCATTTTGTAAATAAATAATTAAAACTTGTGTAATATTTCGTCGTATTTCGTATTTAAATTAATACTATTTCGTACACCCCGCTGCACACATCAATATCATATCCGAAGGGTGTCCCAGAATGATGGGGATATTCTTATATATGCATCTTGTTAATGTCGGTTACCAGGTGTTCACCATATGAATGATTTTTATCTCTATGTATGGGATGCGTATTGAAATATGAAATCTTGTGGTCTATTGTTACGATTTGATATATATATAGGTTAAACCTATAACTCACCAACATTTTTGTTGACGTTTAAAGCATGTTTATTCTCAGGTGAATACTAAGAGCTTCCGCTGTTGCATACTAAAATAAGGACAAGATTTGGAGTCCATGTTTGTATGATATTGTGTAAAAACTGCATTCACGAAACATATGTCGATGTAATATATTTCTATTGTAAACCATTATGTAATGGTCATGTGTAAATAGTATATTTTAGATTATCATTATTTGATAATATACGTAAAGCTTTTTAAACCTTTATTGATGAAATAAAGGTTATGGTTTGTTTTAAAATGAATGCAGTCTTTGAAAAACGTCTCATATATGTAGTGACCCGAACTTTTCCATGTTTATATATATTAATTGAGATTGATATTTACATGATTAAATGTTTCCAACATGTTAAGCAATCAAACTTGTTAAGACTTGATTAATTGAAATAGGTTTCATATAGACAATTGACCACCCAAGTTGACCGGTGATTCACGAACGTTAAAACTTGTAAAAAACTATATGATGACATATATATGGTTATATGTATAGTTAACATGATATTATGATAAGTAAACATATCATTAATTATATTAACAATGAACTACATATGTAAAAACAAGACTACTAACTTAATGATTTTGAAACGAGACATATATGTAACGTTTATCGTTGTAACGACATTTAATGTATATATATCATATTAAGAGATATTCGTACATCATAATATCATGATAATATAATAATTTAAAATCTCTTTTGATATTATAAACATTAGGTTAACAACATTTAACAAGATCGTTAACCTAAAGGTTTCAAAACAACACTTACATGTAACGACTAACGATGACTTAACGACTCAGTTAAAATGTATATACATGTAGTGTTTTAATATGTATTTATACACTTTTGAAAGACTTCAATACACTTATCAAAATACTTCTACTTAACAAAAATGCTTACAATTACATTCTCGTTCAGTTTCATCAACAATTCTACTCGTATGCACCCGTATTCGTACTCGTACAATACACAGCTTTTAGATGCATGTACTATTGGTATATACACTCCAATGATCAGCTCTTAGCAGCCCATGTGAGTCACCTAACACATGTGGGAACCATCATTTGGCAACTAGCATGAAATATCTCATAAGATTACAAAAATATGAGTAATCATTCATGACTTATTTACATGAAAACAAAATTACATATCCTTTATATCTAATCCATACACCAACGACCAAAAACACCTACAAACACTTTCATTCTTCAATTTTCTTCATCTAATTGAACTCTCTCAAGTTCTATCTTCAAGTTCTAAGTGTTCTTCATAAATTCCAAAAGTTCTAGTTTCATAAAATCAAGAATACTTTCAAGTTTGCTAGCTCACTTCCAATCTTGTAAGGTGATCATCCAACCTCAAGAAATCTTTGTTTCTTACAGTAGGTTATCATTCTAATACAAGGTAATAATCATATTCAAACTTTGGTTCAATTTCTATAACTATAACAATCTTATTTCAAGTGATGATCTTACTTGAACTTGTTTTCGTGTCATGATTTTGCTTCAAGAACTTTGAGCCATCCAAGGATCCATTGAAGCTAGATCCATTTTTCTCTTTTCCAGTAGGTTCATCCAAGGAACTTAAGGTAGTAATGATGTTCATAACATCATTCGATTCATACATATAAAGCTATCTTATTCGAAGGTTTAAACTTGTAATCACTAGAACATAGTTTAGTTAATTCTAAACTTGTTCGCAAACAAAAGTTAATCCTTCTAACTTGACTTTTAAAATCAACTAAACACATGTTCTATATCTATATGATATGCTAACTTAATGATTTAAAACCTGGAAACACGAAAAACACCGTAAAACCGGATTTACGCCGTCGTAGTAACACCGCGGGCTGTTTTGGGTTAGTTAATTAAAAACTATGATAAACTTTGATTTAAAAGTTGTTATTCTGAGAAAATGATTTTTATTATGAACATGAAACTATATCCAAAAATTATGGTTAAACTCAAAGTGGAAGTATGTTTTCTAAAATGGTCATCTAGACGTCGTTCTTTCGACTGAAATGACTACCTTTACAAAAACGACTTGTAACTTATTTTTCCGACTAGAAACCTATACTTTTTTTGTTTAGATTCATAAAATAGAGTTCAATATGAAACCACAGCAATTTGATTCACTCAAAAGGGATTTAAAATGAAGAAGTTATGGGTAAAACAAGATTGGATAATTTTTCTCATTTTAGCTACGTGAAAATTGGTAACAAATCTATTCCAACCATAACTTAATCAACTTGTATTATATATTATGTAATCTTGAGATACCATAGACACGTATACAATGTTTCGACCTATCATGTCGACACATCTATATATATTTCGGAACAACCATAGACACTCTATATGTGAATGTTGGAGTTAGCTATACAGGGTTGAGGTTGATTCCAAAATATATATAGTTTGAGTTGTGATCAATACTGAGATACGTATACACTGGGTCGTGGATTGATTCAAGATAATATTTATCGATTTATTTCTGTACATCTAACTGTGGACAACTAGTTGTAGGTTACTAACGAGGACAGCTGACTTAATAAACTTAAAACATCAAAATATATTAAAAGTGTTGTAAATATATTTTGAACATACTTTGATATATATGTATATATTGTTATAGGTTCGTGAATCAACCAGTGGCCAAGTCTTACTTCCCGACGAAGTAAAAATCTGTGAAAGTGAGTTATAGTCCCACTTTTAAAATCTAATATTTTTGGGATGAGAATACATGCAGGTTTTATAAATGATTTACAAAATAGACACAAGTACGTGAAACTACATTCTATGGTTGAATTATCGAAATCGAATATGCCCCTTTTTATTAAGTCTGGTAATCTAAGAATTAGGGAACAGACACCCTAATTGACGCGAATCCTAAAGATAGATCTATTGGGCCTAACAAACCCCATCCAAAGTACCGGATGCTTTAGTACTTCGAAATTTATATCATATCTGAAGGGTGTCCCGGAATGATGGGGATATTCTTATATATGCATCTTGTTATTGTCGGTTACCAGGTGTTCACCATATGAATGATTTTTATCTCTATGTATGGGATGTGTATTGAAATATGAAATCTTGTGGTCTATTGTTACGATTTGATATATATAAGTTAAACCTATAACTCACCAACATTTTTGTTGACGTTTAAAGCATGTTTATTCTCAGGTGAATATTAAGAGCTTCCGCTGTTGCATACTAAAATAAGGACAAGATTTGGAGTCCATGTTTGTATGATATTGTGTAAAAACTGCATTCAAGAAACTGATTTCGATGTAACATATTTGAATTGTAAACCATTATGTAATGGTCATGTGTAAACAGGATATTTTAGATTATCATTATTTGATAATCTACGTAAAGCTTTTTAAACCTTTATTTATGAAATAAAGGTTATGGTTTGTTTTAAAAATGAATGCAGTCTTTGAAAAACGTCTCATATAGAGGTCAAAACCTCGCAACGAAATCAATTAATATGGAACGTTTTTAATCAATAAGAACGGGACATTTCAGTTGGTATCCGAGCGTTGGTCTTAGAGAACCAGAAAATTTGCATTAGTGTGTCTTATCGAGTTTGTTAGGATGCATTAGTGAGTCTGGACTTCGACCGTGTTTTCTTTAAAAATGATTGCTTAACATTTTTGTTGGAAACTATATATTTTTAACATATGAATATTATGTGATATATTAATCTCTTAACGTGTTTGATATTATGTGATAGATGTCTACCTCTAGAACAAGTCCCATTGACTCACCTAATAATAATGAAGAGTCAAATGTAAATTGGAATGATTTGTGGACTGATTCACAAGTTCCCGAAGAGGAACCGGAAGAAGAGTCGGAACCGGAAGAAGAATCGAAACCAGAAGAAGAATCGGAACCGGATGAAGAAATAGAACCGGTGGGGGAAATAATAAAACGGTTAAGTAAAAGAAAATCCTCAACCAACCGACCAAAGTTAATTATGGTCAATGGTGTTTCCGCCAAGGAAGCAAAATATTGGGAGGATTACCAATTCTCCGATGAATCGGATTCCGACGAGAATTCCGATGATGTTATAGAAATTACCCCAACTGAATTTAAAAAGGCAAAAGAAAATAATAAGGGAAAGGGCATAAAAATAGAGAAATCTAATTCCAACCCCGATGAACTTTATATGTATCGTCAACCCCCGAAGTCCTTAAGTTGTAACAATGACCCGGGAACCTCTAAACCACCAGGTTTTTCTAAACCAATGTGGACAATGACGGCTCGTATTAGGGGAACATCATATATCCCTAGAAACTTGGCAAAACGAACCAAAACCGAAGAAGAAGAAACGAGCGAGTCGGAATAAGATAGTTGTATTCATGTGGTGTAATATATGGAATATAGTGTTCTTATGCTTTATGATATATGTAAAAATTTCTTGTATTAATAAGTATTTTTTTATGAATCTAACTCTTGTCTATTTTACAGTTTAAAAACACAAAATGGATAGACAACCCAATATTTTAAGAGACCTACCCGGAGACATGATTGATGAAATCTTGTCTAGAGTCGGCCAGAATTCTTCGGCACAACTATTTAAGGCGAGATCAGTTTGTAAGACATTCGAAGAACGTTCCAAGAATGTCTTGGTTTATAAGAGACTTTCGTTTGAAAGATGGGGGATATCACATTGGGAAACCCATAAGTTACGATGTGTTTACTTTGACGCATATATTGCGGGGAACCCAAATGCTATTTTACGCAACGGGTTAAGAAATTATTTTGACTCAATATATCCGAATATTGGACTTCGTGATTTAGAAAAAGCGGCTAACATGCAACATAAAGAAGCATGTTATGCTTACGGATTAGTAATGTTCGCTTCTCACCAAAGTGAGAACAAGAACATCGGGCTACAACTATTAAACAAAACGTTTCCACAAGTGACGGAGTCGGTAATTGGGGTAAGAAATGAGGTTTTTAGATTGTTACGGGACTGTTGGACATTACGTAACCCTCGTCCCTTTGATGACGTTACAACACGCTGTCTTATCAACGGCCATAATGGTTATGTTGCACAAGACCAAGGATGGGAAGTAGTCCTAGTAAAACCAGAATGCATGACTTGTTTCTGGACGTATGAATTACGTGTCTTTATTGCCTTTGCTGAACAACTTGTGTACTAGCTAGAATTGTCTTCACAACTATCTTGTATCAAAGTTATTGTGTGCTATATTTCATGCTTTATGTAAAATAAGCGGTATTGTAAGTTTGTAAAATATTGTATAAAAGTTTGAACGCGAAATATTATTATAATCAGTTTTTCATATAGAATTGTAGTAGTTGAATTGTATATTAGCAACTAAGTATGAACTTAACGGGTAGGTACTACCCGAATTTAAACTTATAAAACGCTAATATGAAGAAAAAGCTTTTATAAATGAGTTCATATTATGCTACGAAATACTATTAACTACTCTTAATATTCTGTATGATTAACTTGTTCCATTTAACTATTTTGAAGGAAATGGCACCGACTACTCGACACACCGTGAATATGAATGAAGAGGAATTCCGTACTTTTCTAGCTTCAAACATAGCCGCAGTACAGGCTGCGCTACATACCAACAATAACCTTGGATCTAGCAGTACAGGAAATCGTGTAGGATGCACCTACAAAGAATTCACTGCCTACAAACCTTTGGAATTTGATGGAACCGAAGGACCGATCGGATTGAAACGGTGGACCGAGAAGGTTGAATGTGTTCGCCATAAGTAAGTGTACTGAAGAGGACAAAGTGAAGTACGCTACGCATACCTTCACAGGTTCTGCGTTAACATGGTGGAATACCTATCTAGAGCAAGTGGGACAAGATGATGCGTACGCACTACCGTGGTCAGCATTCAAGCACTTGATGAACGAGAAGTACCGTCCCAGAACCGAGGTCAATAAGCTCAAGACAGAACTTAGAGGGTTACGAACCCAAGGATTTGATATTACCACGTACGAAAGACGATTCACAGAATTGTGCCTATTGTGTCCGGGAGCATTCGAAGATGAGGAAGAGAAGATCGACGCGTTTGTGAAAGGATTACCGGAAAGAATCCAAGAAGATATAAGTTCACACGAGCCCGCCTCCATACAACAGGCATGTAGAATGGCTCACAAACTAGTGAACCAGATTGAAGAAAGAATTAAAGAACAGACTGCTGAAGAGGCCAATGTGAAGCAAGTCAAAAGAAAGTGGGAGGAAAACGGTGATAAGAATCACCAATACAACAACAACAGCAATTACAACAATAATCGCAACAATTATCCCAACAATCGCAACATCAATCGCAACTACAACAAACGGCCCAACAACAACAACAACAACAACAACATCAACTACAACAATCATCCCAACAACAATAATAACCGCAACAACAACAACAATCAGAAGCAACTATGCCAAAGGTGTGAAAAGAATCACTCGGGGTTCTGCACCAAATTTTGCAACAAGTGTAAAAGAAATGGTCATAGCGCGGCGAAGTGTGAGGTCTACGGACCAGGGGTTAATAGAACAAAAGGAACAAATGGTATCGGAACGAGTAATGGCGGAGCAAGTAGTGTCGGAGCAAGTTATGCCAATGTAGTTTGTTATAAATGTGGAAAACCAGGCCACATTATTAGAAATTGCCCGAACCAGGAGAACACGAATGGACAAGGCCGTGGAAGAGTTTTCAATATTAATGCGGTAGAGGCACAGGAAGACCCGGAGCTTGTTACGGGTACGTTTCTTATTGACAATAAATCTGCTTACGTTTTATTTGATTCGGGTGCGGATAGAAGCTATATGAGTAGAGATTTTTGTGCTAAATTAAGTTGTCCATTGACACCTTTGGATAGTAAATTTTTACTCGAATTAGCAAATGGTAAATTAATTTCAGCAGATAATATATGTCGGAATCGAGAAATTAAACTGGTTAGCGAAACATTTAAGATTGATTTGATACCAGTAGAGTTAGGGAGTTTTGATGTGATAATCGGTATGGACTGGTTGAAAGAAGTGAAAGCGGAGATCGTTTGTTACAAAAAATGCAATTCGCATTATACGAGAAAAAGGAAAACCCTTAATGGTGTACGGAGAAAAGGGCAACACGAAGCTACATCTTATTAGTAATTTGAAGGCACAAAAACTAATAAGAAAAGGTTGCTATGCTGTTCTAGCACACGTCGAGAAAGTACAAACTGAAGAAAAGAGCATCAATGATGTTCCCATTGCAAAAGAATTTCCCGATGTATTTCCGAAAGAATTACCGGGATTACCCCCACATCGATCCGTTGAATTTCAAATAGATCTTGTACCAGGAGCTGCACCAATAGCTCGTGCTCCTTACAGACTCGCACCCAGCGAGATGAAAGAACTGCAAAGCCAATTACAAGAACTTTTAGAGCGTGGTTTCATTCGACCAAGCACATCACCGTGGGGAGCTCCTGTTTTGTTTGTCAAGAAGAAAGATGGTACATTCAGGTTGTGTATCGACTACCGAGAGTTGAACAAACTTACCATCAAGAACCGCTACCCACTACCGAGAATCGACGACTTATTTGATCAACTACAAGGCTCGTCTGTTTATTCAAAGATTGACTTATGTTCCGGGTATCATCAAATGCGGGTGAAAGAAGATGATATTCCAAAGACTGCTTTCAGAACACGTTACGGTCATTACGAGTTTATGGTCATGCCGTTTGGTTTAACTAATGCACCAGCTGTGTTCATGGACCTTATGAACCGAGTGTGTGGACCATACCTTGACAAGTTTGTCATTGTTTTCATTGATGACATACTTATTTACTCAAAGAATGACCAAGAACACGGTGAACATTTGAGAAAGGTGTTAGAAGTATTGAGGAAGGAAGAATTGTACGCTAAGTTTTCAAAGTGTGCATTTTGGTTGGAAGAAGTTCAATTCCTCGGTCACATAGTGAACAAAGAAGGTATTAAGGTGGATCCGGCAAAGATAGAAACTGTTGAAAAGTGGGAAACCCCGAAAACTCCGAAACACATACGCCAGTTTTTAGGACTAGCTGGTTACTACAGAAGGTTCATCCAAGACTTTTCCAGAATAGCAAAACCCTTGACTGCATTAACGCATAAAGGGAAGAAATTTGAATGGAATGATGAACAAGAGAAAGCGTTTCAGTTATTGAAGAAAAAGCTAACTACGGCACCTATATTGTCATTGCCTGAAGGGAATGATGATTTTGTGATTTATTGTGACGCATCAAAGCAAGGTCTCGGTTGTGTATTAATGCAACGAACGAAGGTGATTGCTTATGCGTCTAGACAATTGAAGATTCACGAACAAAATTATACGACGCATGATTTGGAATTAGGCGCGGTTGTTTTTGCATTAAAGACTTGGAGGCACTACTTATATGGGGTCAAAAGTATTATATATACCGACCACAAAAGTCTTCAACACATATTTAATCAGAAACAACTGAATATGAGGCAGCGTAGGTGGATTGAATTATTGAATGATTACGATTTTGAGATTCGTTACCACCCGGGGAAGGCAAATGTGGTAGCCGATGCCTTGAGCAGGAAGGATAGAGAACCCATTCGAGTAAAATCTATGAATATAATGATTCATAATAACATTACTACTCAAATAAAGGAGGCGCAACAAGGAGTTTTAAAAGAGGGAAATTTAAAGGATGAAATACCCAAAGGATCGGAGAAGCATCTTAATATTCGGGAAGACGGAACCCGGTATAGGGCTGAAAGGATTTGGGTACCAAAATTTGGAGATATGAGAGAAATGGTACTTAGAGAAGCTCATAAAACCAGATACTCAATACATCCTGGAACGGGGAAGATGTACAAGGATCTCAAGAAACATTTTTGGTGGCCGGGTATGAAAGCCGATGTTGCTAAATACGTAGGAGAATGTTTGACGTGTTCTAAGGTCAAAGCTGAGCATCAGAAACCATCAGGTCTACTTCAACAACCCGAAATCCCGGAATGGAAATGGGAAAACATTACCATGGATTTCATCACTAAATTGCCAAGGACTGCAAGTGGTTTTGATACTATTTGGGTAATAGTTGATCGTCTCACCAAATCAGCACACTTCCTACCAATAAGAGAAGATGACAAGATGGAGAAGTTAGCACGACTGTATTTGAAGGAAGTCATCTCCAGACATGGAATACCAATCTCTATTATCTCTGATAGGGATGGCAGATTTATTTCAAGATTCTGGCAGACATTACAGCAAGCATTAGGAACTCGTCTAGACATGAGTACTGCCTATCATCCACAAACTGATGGGCAGAGCGAAAGGACGATACAAACGCTTGAAGACATGCTACGAGCATGTGTTATTGATTTCGGAAACAATTGGGATCGACATCTACCGTTAGCAGAATTTTCCTACAACAACAGCTACCATTCAAGCATTGAGATGGCGCCGTTTGAAGCACTTTATGGTAGAAAGTGCAGGTCTCCGATTTGTTGGAGTGAGGTGGGGGATAGACAGATTACGGGTCCGGAGATTATACAAGAAACTACCGAGAAGATCATCCAAATTCAACAACGGTTGAAAACCGCCCAAAGTCGACAAAAGAGCTACGCTGACATTAAAAGAAAAGATATAGAATTTGAAATTGGAGAGATGGTCATGCTTAAAGTTTCACCTTGGAAAGGCGTTGTTCGATTTGGTAAACGAGGGAAATTAAATCCAAGGTATATTGGACCATTCAAGATTATTGATCGTGTCGGACCAGTAGCTTACCGACTTGAGTTACCTCAACAACTCGCGGCTGTACATAACACTTTCCACGTCTCGAATTTGAAGAAATGTTTTGCTAAAGAAGATCTCACTGTTCCGTTAGATGAAATCCAAATCAACGAAAAACTCCAATTCATCGAAGAACCCGTCGAAATAATGGATCGTGAGGTTAAAAGACTTAAGCAAAACAAGATACCAATTGTTAAGGTTCGATGGAATGCTCGTAGAGAACCCGAGTTCACCTGGGAGCGTGAAGATCAGATGAAGAAGAAATACCCGCATCTATTTCCAGAAGATTCGTCAACACCTTCAACAGCTTAAAATTTCGGGACGAAATTTATTTAACGGGTAGGTACTGTAGTGACCCGAACTTTTCCATGTTTATATATATTAATTGAGATTGATATTTACATGATTAAATGTTTCCAACATGTTAAGCAATCAAACTTGTTAAGACTTGATTAATTGAAATAGGTTTCATATAGACAATTGACCACCCAAGTTGACCGGTGATTCACGAACGTTAAAACTTGTAAAAAACTATATGATGACATATATATGGTTATATGTATAGTTAACATGATATTATGATAAGTAAACATATCATTAATTATATTAACAATGAACTACATATGTAAAAACAAGACTACTAACTTAATGATTTTGAAACGAGACATATATGTAACGTTTATCGTTGTAACGACATTTAATGTATATATATCATATTAAGAGATATTCGTACATCATAATATCATGATAATATAATAATTTAAAATCTCTTTTGATATTATAAACATTAGGTTAACAACATTTAACAAGATCGTTAACCTAAAGGTTTCAAAACAACACTTACATGTAACGACTAACGATGACTTAACGACTCAGTTAAAATGTATATACATGTAGTGTTTTAATATGTATTTATACACTTTTGAAAGACTTCAATACACTTATCAAAATACTTCTACTTAACAAAAATGCTTACAATTACATTCTCGTTCAGTTTCATCAACAATTCTACTCGTATGCACCCGTATTCGTACTCGTACAATACACAGCTTTTAGATGCATGTACTATTGGTATATACACTCCAATGATCAGCTCTTAGCAGCCCATGTGAGTCACCTAACACATGTGGGAACCATCATTTGGCAACTAGCATGAAATATCTCATAAGATTACAAAAATATGAGTAATCATTCATGACTTATTTACATGAAAACAAAATTACATATCCTTTATATCTAATCCATACACCAACGACCAAAAACACCTACAAACACTTTCATTCTTCAATTTTCTTCATCTAATTGAACTCTCTCAAGTTCTATCTTCAAGTTCTAAGTGTTCTTCATAAATTCCAAAAGTTCTAGTTTCATAAAATCAAGAATACTTTCAAGTTTGCTAGCTCACTTCCAATCTTGTAAGGTGATCATCCAACCTCAAGAAATCTTTGTTTCTTACAGTAGGTTATCATTCTAATACAAGGTAATAATCATATTCAAACTTTGGTTCAATTTCTATAACTATAACAATCTTATTTCAAGTGATGATCTTACTTGAACTTGTTTTCGTGTCATGATTTTGCTTCAAGAACTTTGAGCCATCCAAGGATCCATTGAAGCTAGATCCATTTTTCTCTTTTCCAGTAGGTTCATCCAAGGAACTTAAGGTAGTAATGATGTTCATAACATCATTCGATTCATACATATAAAGCTATCTTATTCGAAGGTTTAAACTTGTAATCACTAGAACATAGTTTAGTTAATTCTAAACTTGTTCGCAAACAAAAGTTAATCCTTCTAACTTGACTTTTAAAATCAACTAAACACATGTTCTATATCTATATGATATGCTAACTTAATGATTTAAAACCTGGAAACACGAAAAACACCGTAAAACCGGATTTACGCCGTCGTAGTAACACCGCGGGCTGTTTTGGGTTAGTTAATTAAAAACTATGATAAACTTTGATTTAAAAGTTGTTATTCTGAGAAAATGATTTTTATTATGAACATGAAACTATATCCAAAAATTATGGTTAAACTCAAAGTGGAAGTATGTTTTCTAAAATGGTCATCTAGACGTCGTTCTTTCGACTGAAATGACTACCTTTACAAAAACGACTTGTAACTTATTTTTCCGACTAGAAACCTATACTTTTTTTGTTTAGATTCATAAAATAGAGTTCAATATGAAACCATAGCAATTTGATTCACTCAAAAGGGATTTAAAATGAAGAAGTTATGGGTAAAACAAGATTGGATAATTTTTCTCATTTTAGCTACGTGAAAATTGGTAACAAATCTATTCCAACCATAACTTAATCAACTTGTATTATATATTATGTAATCTTGAGATACCATAGACACGTATACAATGTTTCGACCTATCATGTCGACACATCTATATATATTTCGGAACAACCATAGACACTCTATATGTGAATGTTGGAGTTAGCTATACAGGGTTGAGGTTGATTCCAAAATATATATAGTTTGAGTTGTGATCAATACTGAGATACGTATACACTGGGTCGTGGATTGATTCAAGATAATATTTATCGATTTATTTCTGTACATCTAACTGTGGACAACTAGTTGTAGGTTACTAACGAGGACAGCTGACTTAATAAACTTAAAACATCAAAATATATTAAAAGTGTTGTAAATATATTTTGAACATACTTTGATATATATGTATATATTGTTATAGGTTCGTGAATCAACCAGTGGCCAAGTCTTACTTCCCGACGAAGTAAAAATCTGTGAAAGTGAGTTATAGTCCCACTTTTAAAATCTAATATTTTTGGGATGAGAATACATGCAGGTTTTATAAATGATTTACAAAATAGACACAAGTACGTGAAACTACATTCTATGGTTGAATTATCGAAATCGAATATGCCCCTTTTTATTAAGTCTGGTAATCTAAGAATTAGGGAACAGACACCCTAATTGACGCGAATCCTAAAGATAGATCTATTGGGCCTAACAAACCCCATCCAAAGTACCGGATGCTTTAGTACTTCGAAATTTATATCATATCTGAAGGGTGTCCCGGAATGATGGGGATATTCTTATATATGCATCTTGTTATTGTCGGTTACCAGGTGTTCACCATATGAATGATTTTTATCTCTATGTATGGGATGTGTATTGAAATATGAAATCTTGTGGTCTATTGTTACGATTTGATATATATAAGTTAAACCTATAACTCACCAACATTTTTGTTGACGTTTAAAGCATGTTTATTCTCAGGTGAATATTAAGAGCTTCCGCTGTTGCATACTAAAATAAGGACAAGATTTGGAGTCCATGTTTGTATGATATTGTGTAAAAACTGCATTCAAGAAACTGATTTCGATGTAACATATTTGAATTGTAAACCATTATGTAATGGTCATGTGTAAACAGGATATTTTAGATTATCATTATTTGATAATCTACATAAAGCTTTTTAAACCTTTATTTATGAAATAAAGGTTATGGTTTGTTTTAAAAATGAATGCAGTCTTTGAAAAACGTCTCATATAGAGGTCAAAACCTCGCAACGAAATCAATTAATATGGAACGTTTTTAATCAATAAGAACGGGACATTTCAATATAGAGGTCAAAACCTTGCAACGAAATCAATTAATATGGAACATTTTTAATCAATAAGAACGGGACATTTCAATTGGTATCCGAGCGTTGGTCTTAGAGAACCAGAATTTTGCATTAGTGTGTCTTATCGAGTTTGTTAGGATGCATTAGTGAGTCTGGACTTCGACCGTGTTTACTTGAAAAATGATTGCTTAACAAATTTTGTTGGAAACTATATATTTTTAACATGTGAATATTCTGTGATATATTAATCTCTTAACGTGTTTCATATTATGTGATAGATGTCTTCCTCTAGAACAAGTCCCATTGACTCACCTAATAATAATGAAGAGTCAAATGTAAATTGGAATGATTCGTGGACTGATTCACAAGTTCCCGAAGAGGAACCGGAAGAAGAGTCGGAACCGGAAGAAGAATCGGAACCGGAAGAAGAATCGGAACCAGAAGAAGAAATAGAACTAGTGGGGGAAATAATAAAACGGTTAAGTAGAAGAAAATCCTCAACCAATCGACCAAAGTTAATTATGGTCAATGGTGTTTCCGCCAAGGAAGCAAAGTATTGGGAGGATTACGAATTCTCCGATGAATCGGATTTTGACAAGGATTCCGATGATGTTATAGAAATTACCCCAACACAATTTAATAAGGCAAAAGAGAACAATAAGGGAAAGGGCATAAAAATAGAGAAATTTGATTCCAAACCCGATGAACTTTATATGTATCGTCAACACCCGTATTTCTTAAGTTGTGACAATAACCCGGGAACCTCTAAAACACCAGGTTTTTCTAAACCAATGTGGAAAACGACGGCTCGTATTAGGGGAACATCATATATCCCTAGAAACTTGGCAAAACGAACCAAAACCGAAGAAGAAGAAACGAGCGAGTCGGAATAAGATAGTTGTATTCGTGTGGTGTAATATATGTAATATAGTGTGCTTATGCTTTATGATATATGTAAAAATTGCTTGTATTAATAAGTATTTTTTTATGAATCTAACTCTTGTCTATTTTACAGTATAAAAACACAAAATGGATAGACAACCCAATATTTTAAGAGACCTACCCGGAGACATGATTGATGAAATCTTGTCTAGAGTCGGTCAGAATTCCTCGGCACAAATATTTAAGGCGAGATCAGTTTGTAAGACATTCGAAGAACGTTCCAAGAATGCCTTGGTTTATAAAAGGCTTTCGTTCGAAAGATGGGGCATATCACATTGGGAAATCCATAAGTTACGATGTGTTTACTTTGACGCATATATTGCGGGGAACCCAAATGCTATTTTACGCAACGGGTTAAGAAATTATTTTGACTCAATATATCCGAATATAGGACTTCGTGATTTAGAAAAAGCGGCTAACATGCAACATAAAGAAGCATGTTATGCTTACGGGTTAGTAATTTTCACTTCTCACCAAAGTGAGAACAAGAATATCGGGCTACAACTATTAAACAAAACGTTCCCACAAGTGACGGACTCAGTAGTTGGGGTGAGAAACAACGTTTTTAGATTGTTACGGGACTGTTGGACATTACGTAACCCTCGTCCCTTTGACGACGTTACAACACGCTGTCTTATCAACGGCCATAATGGTTATGTTCCACAAGACCAAGGATGGGAAGTAGTCCTAGTAAAACCAGAATGCATGACTTATTTCTGGACGTATGAATTACGTGTCTTTATTGCCTTTGCTGAATGACTTGTGTACTAGCTAGAATTATCTTCACAACTATCTTGTATCAAAGTTATTGTGTGCTATATTTCATGTTATATGTAAAATAAGCGGTATTGTAAGTTTGTAAAATATTGTGAAAAAGTTTGAACGCGAAATATTATTATAATCAGTTTTTCATATAGAATTGTAGTAGTTGAATTGTATATTAGCTACTAAGTATGAACTTAACGGGTAGGTACTACCCGAATTTAAACTTATAAAACGCTAATATGAAGAAAAAGCTTTTATAAATGAGTTCATATTATGCTACGAGATACTATTGACTACTCTTGATATTCTATATGATTAACTCCTTTCATTTGACTATTTTGAAGGAAATGGCACCGACTACTCGACACACCTTGAATATGAGTGAAGAGGAATTTCGTGCCTTTCTTGCTTCAAACATAGCCGCAGTACAGGCCGCGCTACATACCAACAATAACCTTGGATCTAGCAGTACAGGAAATAGTGTAGGATGCACCTACAAAGAATTCACTGCCTGCAAACCTTTGGAATTTGATGGAACCGAAGGACCGACAGGATTGAAACGGTGGACTGAGAAGGTCGAATCGGTGTTTGCCATAAGTAAGTGTACTGAAGAGGACAAAGTGAAGTACGCTACGCATACCTTCACAGGTACTGCGTTAACATGGTGGAGTACCTATCTAGAGCAAGTGGGACAAGATGATGCTTACGCACTACCGTGGTCAGCATTCAAGCACTTGATGAACGAGAAGTACCGTCCCAGAACCGAGGTCAATAAGCTCAAGACAGAACTTAGAGGGTTACGAACCCAAGGATTTGATGTTACCACGTACGAAAGACGATTCACAGAATTGTGCCTATTGTGTCCGGGAGCGTTCGAAGATGAGGAAGAGAAGATCGACGCGTTTGTGAAAGGATTACCGGAAAGAATCCAAGAATATATAAGTTCACACGAGCCCGCCTCCATACAACAGGCATGTAGAATGGCTCACAAACTAGTGAACCAGATTGAGAAAAGAATTAAAGAACAGACGGCTGAAGAGGCCAATGTGAAGCAAGTCAAAAGAAAGTGGGAGGAAAACAGTGATAAGAATCACCAATACAACAACAACAGCAATTACAACAATAATCGAAACAACTATCCCAACAATCGCAACATCAATCGCAACTACAACAAACGGCCCAACAACAACAACAACAACAACAGCAACTACAACAATCATCCCAATAACAATAACAACCGCAACAACAACAACAATAACAACAATCAGAAGCAGCTATGCCAAAGGTGTGAAAAGAATCACTCGGGGTTCTGCACCAAATTTTGCAACAAGTGTAAAAGAAATGGTCATAGCGCAGCGAAGTGTGAGGTCTACGGACCAGGGGTTAACAGAACAAAAGGAACAAATGGTGTCGGAACGAGTAATGGCGGAGCAAGTAGTGTCAGAGCAAGTTATGCCAATGTAGTTTGTTATAAATGTGAAAAACCGGGCCACATTATTAGAAATTGCCCGAACCAGGAGAACACGAATGGACAAGGCCGCGGAAGAGTTTTCAATATTAATGCGGCAGAGGCACAGAAAGACCCGGAGCTTGTTACGGGTACGTTTCTTATTGACAATTAATATGCTTACGTTTTATTTGATTTGGGTGCAGATAGAAGCTATATGAGTAGAGATTTTTGTGCTAAATTAAGTTGTCCATTGACGCCTTTGGATAGTAAATTTTTACTCGAATTAGCAAATGGTAAATTAATTTCAGCAGATAATATATGTCAGAATCGAGAAATTAAACTGGTTAGCGAAACATTTAAGATTGACTTGATACCAGTAGAGTTAGGGAGTTTTGATGTGATAATCGGTATGGACTGGTTAAAAGAAGTGAAAGCAGAGATCGTTTGTTACAAAAATGCAATTCGTATTATACGAGAAAAAGGAAAACCCTTAATGGTGTACGGAGAAAAGGGCAACACGAAGCTACATCTTTTTAGTAATTTGAAGGCACAAAAACTAATAAGAAAAGGTTGCTATGCTGTTCTAGCACACGCCGAGAAAGTACAAAATGAAGAAAAGAGCATCAATGATGTTCCTGTCGCAAAAGAATTTCCCGATGTATTTCCAAAAGAATTACCGGGATTACCCCCACATCGATCCGTTGAATTTCAAATAGATCTTGTACCAGGAGCTGCACCAATAGCTCGTACTCCTTACAGAATTGCACCCAGCGAGATGAAAGAACTGCAAAGCCAATTACAAGAACTTTTAGAGCGTGGTTTCATTCGACCAAGCACATCACCATGGGGAGCTCCTGTTTTGTTTGTTAAAAAGAAAGATGGTACATTCAGGTTGTGTATCGACTACCGAGAGTTGAACAAACTTACCATCAAGAACCGCTACCCACTACCGATAATCGACGACTTATTTGATCAACTACAAGGCTCGTCTGTTTATTTAAAGATTGACTTACGTTTCGGGTATCATCAAATGCGGGTGAAAGAAGATGATATTCCAAAGACTGCTTTCAGAACACGTTACGGTCATTACGAGTTTATGGTCACGCCGTTTGATTTAACTAATGCACCAGCTGTGTTCATGGACCTTATGAACCGAGTGTGTGGACCATACCTTGACAAGTTTGTCATTGTTTTCATTGATGACATACTTATTTACTCAAAGAATGACCAAGAACACGGTGAACATTTGAGAAAGGTGTTAGAAGTATTGAGGAAGGAAGAATTGTACGCTAAGTTTTCAAAGTGTGCATTTTGGTTGGAAGAAGTTCAATTCCTCGGTCACATAGTGAACAAAGAAGGTATTAAGGTGGATCCGACAAAGATAGAAACTATTGAAAAGTGGGAAACCCCGAAAACTCCGAAACACATACGCCAGTTTTTAGGACTAGCTGGTTACTACAGAAGATTCATCCAAGACTTTTCCAGAATAGCAAAACCCTTGACTGCATTAACGCATAAAGGGAAGAAATTTGAATGGAAGGATGAACAAGAGAAATCGTTTCAGTTATTGAAGAAAAAGCTAACTACGGCACCTATATTGTCATTGCCTGAAGGGAATGATGATTTTGTGATTTATTGTGACGCAT
This sequence comes from Rutidosis leptorrhynchoides, assembly GCF_046630445.1. Taxonomy (NCBI): domain Eukaryota; kingdom Viridiplantae; phylum Streptophyta; class Magnoliopsida; order Asterales; family Asteraceae; genus Rutidosis; species Rutidosis leptorrhynchoides. Next base: position 677,677,318 of record NC_092333.1, read on the forward strand.
CAAAGCAAGGTCTCGGTTGTGTATTAATGCAACGAACGAAGGTGATTGCTTATGCGTCTAGACAATTGAAGATTTACGAACAAAATTATATGACGCATGATTTGGAATTAGGCGCGGTTGTTTTTGCATTAAAGACTTGGAGGCATTACTTATATGGGGTCAAAAGTATTATATATACCGACCACAAAAGTCTTCAACACATATTTAATCAGAAACAACTGAATATGAGGCAGCGTAGGTGGATTGAATTGTTGAATGATTACGACTTTGAGATTCGTTACCACCCGGGGAAGGCAAATGTGGTAGCCGACGCCTTGATCAGGAAGGACAGAGAACCCATTCGAGTAAAATCTATGAATATAATGATTCACAATAACCTTACTACTCAAATAAAGGAGGCGCAACAAGGAGTTTTAAAAGAGGAAAATTTAAAGGATGAAATACCCAAAGGATTGGAGAAGCATCTTAATATTCGGGAAGACGGAACCCGGTATAGGGCTGAAAGGATTTGGGTACCAAAATTTGGAGATATGAGAGAAATGGTACTTAGAGAAGCTCATAAAACAAGATACTCAATACATCCTGGAACGGGGAAGATGTACAAGAATCTCAAGAAACATTTTTGGTGGCCGGGTATGAAAGCCGATGTTGCTAAATACGTAGGAGAATGTTTGACGTGTTCTAAGGTCAAAGCTGAGCATCAGAAACCATCAGGTCTACTTCAACAACCCGAAATCCCAGAATGGAAATGGGAAAACATTACCATGGATTTCATCACTAAATTGCCAAGGACTGCAAGTGGTTTTGATACTATTTGGGTAATAGTTGATCGTCTCACCAAATCAGCACACTTCCTGCCAATAAGAGAAGATGACAAGATGGAGAAGTTAGCACGACTGTATTTGAAGGAAGTCGTCTCCAGACATGGAATACCAATCTCTATTATCTCTGATAGGGATGGCAGATTTATTTCAAGATTCTGGCAGACATTACAGCAAGCATTAGGAACTCGTCTAGACATGAGTACTGCCTATCATCCACAAACTGATGGGCAGAGTGAAAGGACGATACAAATGCTTGAAGACATGCTACGAGCATGTGTTATTGATTTCGGAAACAGTTGGGATCGACATCTACCGTTAGCAGAATTTTCCTACAACAACAGCTACCATTCAAGCATTGAGATGGCGCCGTTTGAAGCACTTTATGGTAGAAAGTGCAGGTCTCCGATTTGTTGGAGTGAAGTGGGGGATAGACAGATTACGGGTCCGGAGATAATACAAGAAACTACCGAGAAGATCATCCAAATTCAACAACGGTTGAAAACCGCCCAAAGTCGACAAAAGAGCTACGCTGACATTAAAAGAAAAGATATAGAATTTGAAATTGGAGAGATGGTCATGCTTAAAGTTGCACCTTGGAAAGGCGATGTTCGATTTAGTAAACGAGGGAAATTAAATCCAAGGTATATCGAACCATTCAAGATTATTGATCGTGTCGGACCAGTAGCTTACCGACTTGAGTTACCTCAACAACTCGCGGCTGTACATAACACTTTCCACGTCTCAAATTTGAAGAAATGTTTTGCTAAAGAAGATCTCACTATTCCGTTGGACGAAATCCAAATCAATGAAAAACTTCAATTCATTGAAGAACCCGTCGAAATAATGGATCGTGAGGTTAAGAGACTTAAACAAAACAAGATACCGATTGTTAAGGTTCGATGGAATGCTCGTAGAGGACCCGAGTTCACCTGGGAGCGTGAAGATCAGATGAAGAAGAAATACCCGCATCTATTTCTTGAAGATTCGTCAACACTTTCAACAGCTTAAAATTTCGGGACGAAATTTATTTAACGGGTAGGTACTGTAGTGACCCGAACTTTTCCATGTTTATATATATTAAATGAAATTGATATTTACATGATTAAGTGTTTCCAACATGTTAAGCAATCAAACTTATTAAGACTTGATTAATTGGAATAGGTTTCATATAGACAAATGAACACCCAAGTTGACCGGTGATTCACGAACGTTAAAACTTGTAAAAACTATACGATGACATATATATGGTAATATATATAGTTAACATGATTTTATTATAAGTATGTATCTCATTAGGTATTTTAACAATGAGTTATATACATAAAAATGAGACTGTTAAATTAAGAAACTCGAAAACGATATATATAACGATTATCATTATAACGTCTTACTAGGTACATATGAATCATATTAAGATATTGATACACTTGGTTAATTATGTTAAATGATAAGTAAATATATCATTAAGTGTATTAACAATGAACTACATATGTAAAAATAAGACTACTAACTTAATGATTTCGAAACGAGACATATATGTAACGATTATCGTTGTAACGACATTTAACTGTATATATATCATACTAAGATATATTATATATCATAATATCATGATAATATAATAATTTAACATCTCATTTGATATAATAAATAATGGGTTAACAACATTTAACAAGATCGTTAACTTAAAGGTTTCAAAACAACATTTACATGTAATGACTAACGATGACTTAACGACTCAGTTAAAATGTATATACATGTAGTGTTTTAATATGTATTCATACACTTTTGAAAGACTTCAAGACACTTATCAAAATACTTCTACTTAACAAAAATGCTTACTGTAACGACCCGGAAATTTTCGACCAAATTTAAACCATAATCTTTATATGTTTCCGACACGATAAGCAAAATCTGTAATGTTAAGTCTAGAAAGTTTGAAAACTATATTCCGATATCCGTTACCCTTTGACCAAGCCCGACGATTCACGAACAATTATTATAAATAAATAAGTACATATATTTAAATCTGTATGTAAAAATAAGTACATACAATAATTAAAAATGGTAAAATAGAAGTTAACATTCGAATCGAAAATGTAAGATAAGTTACCAAATAGTTATGTCGTAATTCAAATGAACCTTATGTTTTTTTTTTTAAAATATTATTATATACTGTATAAATATTCACTTATATATAAATTAAGATACCAATATATTAAACATGATCTCAAGTTAAATATATAGTTATTATAATTTTTTTTTTAACATTTATACCAGTGTTATTAACATTAGTTAAATATACAGTTTATAGATACGAATCTGACATATATAATATGATATGGTATTATTATTAATAGTATCATTGTTACTATTAATAATAATTAGTAATACTATAATCAGTATTATTATTATCAGAATAATACAATTATTTAAGATTATCATTAAAATTATTATTTTTTTGTATCATTATCTTAAGTATTATTTTTATGTCAATAATTAACAGTATTATTATCTCATTATTATTAATAAAATTTCAGTATTATTAATATTATTTATAAATGCCAATATTGTTGTTATTAATACTATTATTAACAATTAATTAAGTATAAAAATAACAAAGGTATTAAACCCGTAATCCATCAACATCGGACCAGCTGTTATTTTTTTTCCTTCATACATTTAACAAATCGATTCTTTCCAAATGAATAAAGCCAATTTCTGTTATCAGTCTACTTCAACTTTTAATTGTTTTTATTATATTTTCTTTCTGTCATTAATCAATTCTGTAGATGAAATTTGGGTTATAAACAATCGGTTCTCATCACCATTGAGGAAGCAATTCGTTTTCCCCATTCACTATATCAAATACAACTATTTTAAACAGAATCCAATTATTAATTTAATCAATTTTTTTTTATATATATACCGACGGTCTCTGTTCTAAACTCATTATGCTCAAAACTCGAATTCATACCAATTATCAAAATGTGTTAAAGCTATATTGTTAGGATTCTTTCATTTAAACTGCCTGCAAAAGTTAAAGTTTCAATTCGTCTTATCCATCAAGAATTTTGGGAGTTAAACTTCCGAACTCATAAAATCAAACGGGGTTCTTCATTTAAATTCAATCTTTGTGTTACGAATTAAGTGAAATTGAGATTTGATAAAGTTTACAGAAAAGTTTTCAAACATTTTTCGTGTAGAAACTCTGAGCTAAAACGTTCAAAATATTCGATTTTGATTTCGAGTTCATGAAGAACTAAAAACGGGTTTACAGTTCTTTTAAATTTCTGATTTTGATGTTTTAATTAATTTTCAAACACAGGAATGAGATAAACGAATGGTTTAATAATTTAAAAACGATTTATAAATGAATTTATGATTTGCTGTGGGATGATTTCTGGTTAACTTTCACGATGATGGAGAAGAAGAACATCAGAATACTGGGTTTATAAATAATTAAGTTAGACATAATACAGAAAAACAGGCCGGATCGAATGGTTAAAAGGGGTGTCGGGTTATCAAAAGGTCGGGGGTTCGAGCCTCACATGAGGCACATTTCTTTTTAGAAACCCTTTCCTAAGGTAGTTATCCATTTTATTATTATTATTATCATTATTATTATTATTATTATTATTATTGTTATTATTATTATTGTATTTACTCTTATTTTTATTATTAACTAGTAATATCATTAAATGTAGTTACTATCACTATTATAATTGTTATTATTAAAATAGTTATTACTAAAAATTAAAACTGTTATAATTATAATTATAATAAGTATTATTATTATTATTATTACTTTATTCAATATTATTATAGAATACCACTATTTTATTTAACTTTAGTATTATCAAAATTAATAATAATTTCATAAACAACTGATCCGCATATAAAAGATATATATTTGATATACATAACTAACTATATTAATATTTATATATAAAATAAAAATACACATAATGAAACCTATTAATCCACTACATATATAAATCACGTCACTAAGAATAATATATAAGTTCAATTACGATTATGTATATTAATAAATATACAAATGAATGATATAGGTTCGTGAATCCGAGGCCAACCCCACACTTGTTCAAAGATGTTATATGTATTTTTACTACAAAATACAGTATGGTGAGTATATAGTTCCCTTTTAAACTTTAAATACTTTTGGGCTGAGAATACATGTGCTATTTTTATAAATGATTTACGTTATGGACACAAGTGACTAAAATTACGTTCTACATGGGTTTGAATCAAAAATCCCCTAGCTTGGTAACTTTAACTATTGGTTTATGAACTGGTAGGCGCGAATCCTAAAGATAGATCTATCGGGTTTTACACCCCCACCCAGATGTTGTTCTAGTAAACTAGAAGAACGGGTGTTTAGTACTTCGAGGTTAACGGAACGCACTTGATTCGGTGCACATATTATTATAACTCAGGGGTACACACTCTTGTTAAGGCTAGTTACCGGGTGCCCACTACTTAGAATGTTTTTCATACACTTGCGAGTGTATTATGTTTATAAACTTTAAATCTTGTGGTCCATAGTTATTACGCTGCTGGCATCAAACCTATATATCTCACCAACTTTATGTTGACGTTTTAAAGCATGTTTATTCTCAGGTACGAATTAAGTCTTTCGCTGTGCATTTGCTCATTTAAAGAATATTACTTGGAGTCGATCATCGCGATGGGATCAACTGTTGAAGACTTCGTCCGGGAGGATAAGGTCGAGGTCTTTACAGGTGGTATCAGAGCGTTGGTCTTAGCGAACCAGGTCTTGCATTAGTGTGTCTGACTAGTAGTTGTTAGAATACATTAATGAGTCTGGACTTTGACCGTGTCTATATGTCAAAAGTTTTGCTTATCATATCTAGTTGGAAACCATCTGCTTATCATCCTTAGGAAATTTTCTGCTTATCATTCTTAAGTCTAGACACGTCTTACTGCATTTAGTGCATCGATAGTGTATAGACAAAATTCATATTTTAGCATATCTGTTACTTTGGACTTTAGTTGACATCTTTTCAAAGATTCTCCGTAATTTACGGGATTTTGGTATTATATATACATATGTAAAGTATGTATAGAAGAGTATCAAATCTAACTTCTATAATCTATTTCATACCAAAAATTCATTTTTCCGATTATACAAGATGGATTTCGCATCTAGTTCAAATTCCTCAGATTATGACAGCTATGCCGATATGGATTTTCATTCAAGCTCCGAAGGCAGCATCACCGGAATGGATCAACCAATCTCCCATCATCTATTCTGGATGAATTGGGGGTGGGTTCGTAATATACTAAGTCACTGGAGACATGAAGAGGGTGATCCCTTCCATCCACCAAATTGCCCTCTTGGCGATGAACCTGAAGCACTTACCGGCGAACCTGTTCGAGAAACCATTTTCACTCTCATTTCTAGAGTATCTCGTCACGATTATATACTATCCCATATTTCAGATCTTGTTCATTCGCTCACTCCAACCACCAATCATCCCGGTGTACTAGCAGAAGTTAACGAACTTCGCGCTCGCGTGACGGCTTTGGAGAATACGGTGCGAAGGTTACAAACACCAGCGGCAGCACCGGCAGCATAACCAGTATCTCCAGCAACATCGACATCGCAATCTCCAGTACCAGCACCATCAACAGTATCATCATCATCAACGTCAATGGTATCCTTATCACCCTCAAACCACAATCCCGTCTTAAATCTCAACGTCACAAATTACACCTCGAGTATAATCACCGTTCTACGTATCGCTCTATCCACTTTATTTTCGTTCTACATATCGTCCTACATTGATTATCTTCGATCTACGTACCATTTTACCTTATTACTTTCGTTCAATATGGCGACTAAGTAATCTCTAATGCTTTAGAGATTATGTAATCTAGTATTAATGATAAATCAGATGAGTTTTTGACTCATTAAATCCATGATTACATTTGATGAAAATATATATGCAAGTATATTTTCATAAAGATTGTAAGTAAAATTCTTTTGTACAAATTGTTAATGATGAAAATATTTTAACGGGTGGGTAGTACCCGAGGAATATTTAGAATTCACATTAACAAGTTACACTGTACATTCTTCGAATCTGATTCAACGATCATTTACTATCCTACTTACAACTACCGATATACGTATCCGTTCACCACAGAATAATCATTTCTACTCAAATTTCATATTTGGATTATGACCTATTAAAATTCAACAAGTGGCATAACGAAGAAAACATTGGACAAAATAAAATTTGTTAGAAACAAACGGATTAACTAATTGAAATTTAGTTAGGATTCCACGCTAACTGTTTCGGCTAACTGTTCCCAGCTAACTGATTAACATTTAATTTATCGCAATTTACATTCTCGCAATTTTATTTATCGTCATTTAATTTCTGTTATTTACTTTTACGCACTATAAATAACGGGACACGTATGCAAGGTTTCGACTTATCATATCGACCCATCTATATATATATTTCGGAACAACCGTAGACACTCTATATGTGAAGGTGGGAGTTGGCTATACAGGGTCGGAGTTGATTCCAAAACATATATATACTTTGAGTTGTGATCGACACCGAGACCGGTACACGGGTCACAATACGTATTAAGTAATTCGAATATTATATATATCTAATTTATATATGAATCTATTGAACCATTGTACAATCGGACTATTGGACTGCTAACTGTGGACAATTAAAAATGAATTAAAATGCTGATTATAACATATGAAACTAAACAATTCTTCAAGTTTGCCACTTGATTTCATTCTAAACCTCATTTGTACCTCGACAAATACAATTCGCGTTCAAACCTTTCATAATTCTTGAAAATATTACGATCGAGAGGATGAACCAACCGCACCTCATCTCTGGAATAAAAGATTCTTGCATATAGTTATGCACTCGAAAACTCTCGAAGACTGAGTCAACGTTTAACACGCAGCAGTGTTAATTTCTTTAGTGTTATTATTACCCAAAATAACTTTGTAAACCCTTTCCAAATTAGCCAATTTTATCACAGCTCCAGCAAGTTAACCTCGACTTCTCAGAAAGGTTAGTCTCGATATATATACGTTATTCTCTCGCCGTCATTACCGGAGAACCTTTTATATTCCACCATACTACCATAAGCGTTTAATCATCTAAAAATACAATTCGCCCGAAAACACCTCGGATTGATAACCGACGATTCAGATATGGCTGCATTGAATGCAGAGGAAACAGTAAAATTGTAGATGGCCTAAATGGCCAAAAGTTTGATGATAAAGAAGGGAATGTTAGGAACGCTCGATAGAAAATTTGGTACTGAAAAATGGATTGAGCTAACCGTGAAGGAAACAAAGAACAAATACAAGGACTGAACCTGCCCTCAAAGAATCCAAATAATTCAGTACCTGCTGAAATCGTTAGTAAGAACCCTATTTCTCATTATAAACCTTCACAGACAAATCTTCCTCGTTATCAATCGATATCATTATGCCTTTCATTGTAAATATCCTCAATATTTCTGAATATATATTCACAACTTATCTGAGATCATGAATCCCTCCGTAATATCTGTGTTACAACATAAAAGAGACTGTGTTAGTTTCTAAATTCTGAAATCTCTGAAGTTAAAATATGAATGTTTTGAAGTAGTGTTAGGAACTGATGCATGAATTAGTATAATATAATGAAATTTGATCAACTTCATTATATTATGGTAAGTCATGTTAAGTTTCTAATGGAATGTGATGATTCACAGTACCATCATTATATGCCATGTTACACGGCTCTTACATTCTATCCAATTCCAAAACATATTAAGAACAAATCATCTTGATAGTTCTATCTTCCTGGATATCCTGGTAATTTGACAAATCAAAATAGTGCTATTACCATTCATTTCTGAGAATATTAGCTATATTCATTTCAAATTTCATACCTACGAATTTCGGACCATTGCTCGCTTAACTCGAGAACGGGATGGAGCATATTGACGAATGTTTAAAAGTAGGAATTAAGGAGAAAAAGTAGAAGATGTAGGATATGGAAATAAGGAGACGAAGGGGGTAGATTTATAATGAAATATCTGATAAAGAAATCAAAACGGATTTGCCGCATTAAATCAAAGAAAATCCTGTTGCCTAAATCGCCGAAGAACCAAATCTTATTACGTAAGATTTTCTTTACATCCCTTAAATTCCGGAAAATTCACTGTGACTACGCCAAAAGTTAAATCTCTATCTCAATCTCTTGTGACAGCTTCATTCGAACGCTTCACATAATCGAATTGTTTTACCACTATTACTAAATGGTGATAAAACTCTAGCTATCAATTCATATTCGTCATAAAAACATTTTATTGTTAGTCATGACGATCTCGATCAAATTTCGGGGACGAAATTTCTTTAACGGGTGGGTACTGTAACGACCCGGAAATTTTCGACCAAATTTAAACCATAATCTTTATATGTTTCCGACACGATAAGCAAAATCTGTAATGTTAAGTCTAGAAAGTTTGAAAACTATATTCCGATATCCGTTACCCTTTGACCAAGCCCGACGATTCACGAACAATTATTATAAATAAATAAGTACATATATTTAAATCTGTATGTAAAAATAAGTACATACAATAATTAAAAATGGTAAAATAGAAGTTAACATTCGAATCGAAAATGTAAGATAAGTTACCAAATAGTTATGTCGTAATTCAAATGAACCTTATGTTTTTTTTTTAAAATATTATTATATACTGTATAAATATTCACTTATATATAAATTAAGATACCAATATATTAAACATGATCTCAAGTTAAATATATAGTTATTATAATTTTTTTTTTAACATTTATACCAGTGTTATTAACATTAGTTAAATATACAGTTTATAGATACGAATCTGACATATATAATATGATATGGTATTATTATTAATAGTATCATTGTTACTATTAATAATAATTAGTAATACTATAATCAGTATTATTATTATCAGAATAATACAATTATTTAAGATTATCATTAAAATTATTATTTTTTTGTATCATTATCTTAAGTATTATTTTTATGTCAATAATTAACAGTATTATTATCTCATTATTATTAATAAAATTTCAGTATTATTAATATTATTTATAAATGCCAATATTGTTGTTATTAATACTATTATTAACAATTAATTAAGTATAAAAATAACAAAGGTATTAAACCCGTAATCCATCAACATCGGACCAGCTGTTATTTTTTTTCCTTCATACATTTAACAAATCGATTCTTTCCAAATGAATAAAGCCAATTTCTGTTATCAGTCTACTTCAACTTTTAATTGTTTTTATTATATTTTCTTTCTGTCATTAATCAATTCTGTAGATGAAATTTGGGTTATAAACAATCGGTTCTCATCACCATTGAGGAAGCAATTCGTTTTCCCCATTCACTATATCAAATACAACTATTTTAAACAGAATCCAATTATTAATTTAATCAATTTTTTTTTATATATATACCGACGGTCTCTGTTCTAAACTCATTATGCTCAAAACTCGAATTCATACCAATTATCAAAATGTGTTAAAGCTATATTGTTAGGATTCTTTCATTTAAACTGCCTGCAAAAGTTAAAGTTTCAATTCGTCTTATCCATCAAGAATTTTGGGAGTTAAACTTCCGAACTCATAAAATCAAACGGGGTTCTTCATTTAAATTCAATCTTTGTGTTACGAATTAAGTGAAATTGAGATTTGATAAAGTTTACAGAAAAGTTTTCAAACATTTTTCGTGTAGAAACTCTGAGCTAAAACGTTCAAAATATTCGATTTTGATTTCGAGTTCATGAAGAACTAAAAACGGGTTTACAGTTCTTTTAAATTTCTGATTTTGATGTTTTAATTAATTTTCAAACACAGGAATGAGATAAACGAATGGTTTAATAATTTAAAAACGATTTATAAATGAATTTATGATTTGCTGTGGGATGATTTCTGGTTAACTTTCACGATGATGGAGAAGAAGAACATCAGAATACTGGGTTTATAAATAATTAAGTTAGACATAATACAGAAAAACAGGCCGGATCGAATGGTTAAAAGGGGTGTCGGGTTATCAAAAGGTCGGGGGTTCGAGCCTCACATGAGGCACATTTCTTTTTAGAAACCCTTTCCTAAGGTAGTTATCCATTTTATTATTATTATTATCATTATTATTATTATTATTATTATTGTTATTATTATTATTGTATTTACTCTTATTTTTATTATTAACTAGTAATATCATTAAATGTAGTTACTATCACTATTATAATTGTTATTATTAAAATAGTTATTACTAAAAATTAAAACTGTTATAATTATAATTATAATAAGTATTATTATTATTATTATTACTTTATTCAATATTATTATAGAATACCACTATTTTATTTAACTTTAGTATTATCAAAATTAATAATAATTTCATAAACAACTGATCCGCATATAAAAGATATATATTTGATATACATAACTAACTATATTAATATTTATATATAAAATAAAAATACACATAATGAAACCTATTAATCCACTACATATATAAATCACGTCACTAAGAATAATATATAAGTTCAATTACGATTATGTATATTAATAAATATACAAATGAATGATATAGGTTCGTGAATCCGAGGCCAACCCCACACTTGTTCAAAGATGTTATATGTATTTTTACTACAAAATACAGTATGGTGAGTATATAGTTCCCTTTTAAACTTTAAATACTTTTGGGCTGAGAATACATGTGCTATTTTTATAAATGATTTACGTTATGGACACAAGTGACTAAAATTACGTTCTACATGGGTTTGAATCAAAAATCCCCTAGCTTGGTAACTTTAACTATTGGTTTATGAACTGGTAGGCGCGAATCCTAAAGATAGATCTATCGGGTTTTACACCCCCACCCAGATGTTGTTCTAGTAAACTAGAAGAACGGGTGTTTAGTACTTCGAGGTTAACGGAACGCACTTGATTCGGTGCACATATTATTATAACTCAGGGGTACACACTCTTGTTAAGGCTAGTTACCGGGTGCCCACTACTTAGAATGTTTTTCATACACTTGCGAGTGTATTATGTTTATAAACTTTAAATCTTGTGGTCCATAGTTATTACGCTGCTGGCATCAAACCTATATATCTCACCAACTTTATGTTGACGTTTTAAAGCATGTTTATTCTCAGGTACGAATTAAGTCTTTCGCTGTGCATTTGCTCATTTAAAGAATATTACTTGGAGTCGATCATCGCGATGGGATCAACTGTTGAAGACTTCGTCCGGGAGGATAAGGTCGAGGTCTTTACACTTACAATTACATCCTCGTTCAGTTTCATCAACAAATCTACTCGTATGCACCCGTATTCGTACTCGTACAATACACAACTTTTAGATGTATGTACTATTGGTATATACACTCCAATGATCAGCTCTTAGTAGCCCATGTGAGTCACCTAACACATGTGGGAACCATCATTTGGCAACTAGCATGAAATATCTCATAAATTTAAAAAATATGAGTAATCATTCATGACTTATTTACATGAAAACAAAATTACATATCCTTTATATCTAATCCATATACCAACGACCAAAAACACCTACAAACACTTTCATTCTTTAATTTTCTTCATGTAATTGATCTCTCTCAAGTTCTATCTTCAAGTTCTAAGTGTTCTTCATAAATTCCAAAAGTTCTAGTTTCATAAAATCAAGAATACTTCCAAGATTGCAAGTTTACTTCCAAGTTTTCTAAATCCATTCCAAGTAATCATCCAAGATCAAGAAACCTTTGTTACTTACAGTAGGTTATCTTTCTAATACAAGGTAATAATCATATTCAAACTTTAATTCAGTTTCTATAACTATAACAATCTTATTTCGAGTGGAAATCTTACTTGAAATTGTTTTCATGTCATGATTCTGCTTCAAGAACTTTCAATCCATCCAAGGATCCTTTGAAGCTAGATCCATTTTTATCATTTCCAGTAGGTTTATCCAAATAACTTGAGGTAGTAATGATGTTCATAACATCATTCGATTCATACATAAAAAGCTGTCTTATTCAACGTTATAAACTTGTAATCACTAGAACATAGTTTAGTTAATTCTAAACTTGTTCACAAATAAAGTTAATCCTTCTAACTAGACTTTTAAAATCAACTAAACACATGTTCTATATCTATATGATATGCTAACTTAATGATTTAAAACCTGAAAACACGATAAACACCATAAAACTGGATATACGCAGTCGTAGTAAAACCGGGGGCTGTTTTGGTTGGGATAATTAAAAGCTAAGAAGAACTTTGATTTAAAAGCTATACTTTTGGAAAAATGATTTTTCTTATGAACATGAAACTATATCCAAAAATCATGGTTAAACTCAAAGTGAAAGTATGTTTTTCAAAATGGTCATCAAGATGTCGTTCTTTCGACGGAAATGACTACCTCTTTCAAAAACGACTTGTAACTTGTATTTACGACTATAAACTTATACTTTTTCTATTTAGATTCATAAATTTAAGTTCAATACGAAACCGTGACCACTGGAATCACTCAAAACGGATTAGAAACGAAGAAATGGCGAGTAAAACAAGATTGATAAAAACTACTTATTTTACCTACGTGAAAGTTAGTAGTAAATCTATTCCAACCATAACCTAATCAACTTATATTGTATATTATGTAATCTTGAGATACCATAGACACGTATACAATGTTTCGACCTATCATGTCGACCCATCTATATATATTGCGGAACAACCATAGACACTCTATATGTGAATGTTGGAGTTAGCTATACAGGATTGAGGTTGATTCCAAAATATATATATAGTTTGAGTTGTGATCAATACTGAGATAAGTATACACTGGGTCGTGAATTAATTCAAGATAATATTTATCGATTTATTTCTGTACATCTAGCTGTGGACAACTAGTTGTAGGTTACTAACGAGGATAGCTGACTTAATAAACTTAAAACATCAAAATGTATTAAAAGTATTGTAAATATATTTTGAACATACTTTGATATATATGTATATATTGTTATAGGTTCGTGAATCAACCAGTGGCCAAGTCTTACTTCCCGACGAAGTAAAAATCTGTGAAAGTGAGTTATAGTCCCACTTTTAAAATCTAATATTTTTGGGATGAGAATACATGTAGGTTTTATAAATGATTTACAAAATAGACACAAGTACGTGAAACTACATTCTATGGTTGAATTATCGAAATCGAATATGCCCTTTTTTATTAAGTCTGGTAATCTAAGAATTAGGGAACAGACACCCTAATTGACGTGAATCCTAAAGATAGATCTATTGGGCCTAACAAACCCCATCCAAAGTACCGGATGATTTAGTACTTCGAAATTTATATCATATCCAAAGGGTGTCCCGGAATGATGGGGATATTCTTATATATGCATCTTGTTAATATCGGTTACCAGGTGTTCACCATATGAATGATTTTTATCTCTATGTATGGGATGCGTATTGAAATATGAAATCTTGTGGTCTATTGTTACGATTTGATATATATATATATATATATATATATATATATATATATATATATATATATATATATATATATATATATATATATATATATATATATATATATATATATATATATATATATATATAGGTTAAACCTATAACTCACCAACATTTTTGTTAACGTTTAAAGCATGTTTATTCTCAGGTGAATACTAAGAGCTTCCGCTGTTGCATACTAAAATAAGGACAAGATTTGGAGTCCATGTTTGTATGATATTGTGTAAAAACTGCATTCAAGAAACATATGTCGATGTAATATATTTCTATTGTAAACCATTATGTAATGGTCATGTGTAAACAGTATATTTTAGATTATCATTATTTGATAATCTACGTAAAGCTTTTTAAACCTTTATTGATGAAATAAAGGTTATGGTTTGTTTTAAAATGAATGCAGCCTTTGAAAAACGTCTCATATAGAGGTCAAAACCTCGCAACGAAATCAATTAATATGGAACGTTTTTAATCAATAAGAACGGGACATTTCAATGAGTGTAGCCAGTACCAGCTTGAGATCCTTCAGAACCAGTAGACCTATGCTCCAGTTTTAAAACTTTAGTAGAGCCAGTAGGTCCACATGGTTTAGACACAGATGGAACAGAATGTTCCATCTCATCATCAGAGAACCCAGCAACATGGATTGGTGAGGGATTTGCTGCTGGTTCTTCTTCGTCATCAAGAGCTTGCTGAGTAGGCTCTTCAAATATTAACTCTTCATCTTCTTGACTAGTAGATGAAATAGGGGCAGTTTCATCAAATGTAACATTATTGGATTCTTCAAAACAACCCCTTCTTTTATTGAAAACCCTATATGCCTTTGACATGTTAAAATATCCTAAGTATATACCTTCATCAGCCTTAGCATCAAACTTTCCTAGCTGATCCCTATTGTTTAGAATGAAACAGGGAGTGCCAAATACATGAAGAAATGAAATTGAGAGTCTTCTGCATTTGAGAACTTCATAAGCAGTTTTCTGATGTCTTTTCACAATTAAAGATCTATTCTGGGTAAAACATGCAGTGTTCACAGCTTCTGTCCAATATGAATTTTTCAGCCCAGACTCAGCCAACATAGATCTTGCTGCTTCAATGAGAGTTCTGTTTCTTCTTTCTGCAACACCATTATGTTGAGGTGTTCTCACAGAATAAAAGTTCTGTGAAATACCTTTGTCAGCAGAAAATTCTTCCAATGTTGCATTTCTGAATTCTGTACCATGATCACTTCTAAGCTGCTTCACCATTTTCCCATTCAGTAGTTCCATTCTTTTGATAAAATTGATGATTTCATCAGCAGCTTCACTTTTTTGCTTCAAAAAGAATACCCAAGTGTATCTGGAATATTCATCAACAATCACCAGTGTATACTTCTTTTCACTACAGCTGGCTATATTAACAGGACCAAAGAGATCCATATGAAGTAGGTGAAATGGTTTCTCAACAGATGAAATCTGCTTTGACTTGAATGAGGCATGGTGATGCTTCCCTTTTTCACAACCAGGACACAATCTGTCCTTCACATAAGACATTGTAGGTAGCCCAGACACTAAACTTTTACTAGATAACTTATGAATATCTTTGAAGTTGAGATGTGAGAGTCTCTTGTGCCATAACCACTTAAGGTTGTCTGCTACCTTTGAATAAAAACAAGTATCAGTTGTTGTGACTGCTGTGTTTATGTCAATTTGATACATGTTCTCATGTCTTTTTGCTGTCAGCAGTGGCTTCCCTGTCTTATAAAAAATAGTGTCAATCTTCTTTCTGAACTGGACTATCTTACTTTTGCTTGTCAGTTGACTTATGATGAGTAGATTATGTTTAAGCCCAACGACATATGCTACATTTGAAAATGTAACATTCCCATTTGTTAAAGTACCAAAACCCTTTGTGTAACCCAACGAATTATCTCCATATGATACAACTGGACCATCCTTTTCTTGATATTCCATCAGCAGGGACTTACATCTGGTCATATGTCTCGAACAACCACTATCGAGATACCAGATTTGCTTATTTTGAATGCCCTGCACAGTACTGGAAGGGTCATCTTTGATGATCTCTTCCTGTCTGCTGGTTTGCTTGAAGAGGCAGCATCAGATGGGGTTAGTGTTAAAGTACACCGGTTGGCTAAGTGAAACTTGCTGCCACATTTGTAGCATTTTCTCACGTTTGGTATCGGTGACCGGTCATACACTGAGTAAATGAGTGCAGTAAGATTGGGTCTACTTTCAGATATGGCAGCTATGAGCTGGTCAAGCTTGACAGTCATTATCTCAGTGATAGATGACCCAGCACTTGATTCCACAATTTGGTTCACTTTAGCTTTTTCCTTAAGGGCAGCTTTCCTTTTAGAACCAGTACCATAATCATGATATACTGCTTTGCCTTTGTTCGACGAATCAGTGTGGGAAGTTACTGACCCGTCAGCTGATGCTGGTCGATTCTTGTGAATCTTGATTGCTGCCTTTGACTTGCCAGTATTGTGTTTTGCTGGCTTGTCATCAGCTACTGGTTTACCAGTACAATTTTCATCAGCTGGCTCAGCATTGGTTGAATTTGAACACGAAGGGGAATCAATTGATTTTAACTTTCTTTGATTGTTTTCAGTGATTTCCCTTTTAATTCGTCTTTCCTTTGGAGTCATATAGTAGATGCTAGAGGGATCAGTAGTTTCATCAATTGAAGTACTGGTTTCCTTGGCTTTTACTTCATCCTCCAAAATTTCTTTCATGGACGGTGGTGGGGTCACAGTAGGTCTGAAAAACTTATTTGTTAAGACTTTTTTACCCTTAACTATCTTGGCAAAGGTATTTGGCAAGAGAGCTTCAGGATCTGTTTCAAGAATGAGGTCCATGTAAGTAACTTCTGTAAGAGCAGCAACAGTAGCATAATCACCAGCAAAGAAAGCCTCAACTTGGGCAGGCACCTGCTCATTTACACACTTAGCTGTGCGTTGAGCAGATGTACACCATGAAGCAACAACCTTCTTGAGGTCGTTTAGCTGGTTCTTAACATCTGCTGCCTCAACGTGAAGAGACTTTAAAGCAAAATTTTGTTTTTTAAGTTTTGAAATTTCATCCTTCAGGATCTTAATTTCATCAGTTTTGCTTTTAAGTTTATCATTTAAAGATTTGTTATCATTTTTCAAAACTTCTTCACGTTTACTGCCTCTACATAAATCAACTCTTAGGTAGTCAAACATTTCAGCTTTTTCATCATCAGTATAAGTTCAAAAATTATCAACCTTATACAGCATTTCAGATTTCCAATGAGGTGAATCCTTTTTTCGATCAGCTTCCCTCATATCAGCCAAAAAAATACTACCATTATCATCCTCATCAGACTCCTCGACCTCCTTGGCCATCAAACACAGCTTTTTACCAGAAGCATAACCAGCATCATCATCATCATCAGTATTACTGTCAGAAGATGAAGAAGAGCTAGTTTCATCCCAATCATGATGCTCAGTAATTAGAACCTTTTCTGGCTTCTTTCCCTTCTTATCAGCCTTTGCACTTTCCTTCATCTGAGCCTTCATAGCTTTGTACTTGTTCTTGTACTTATCAGCTTTTGAGAAGGAGTTGGCATGTGATGATGAAGGTTTCCTGGACATGCATTCAGCAGCAAAATGTCCAACCTTCCCACAATTGTAACACTCAGATTTAGGACCCTTGACAGATTTGCTGATATACCTAGCACTTGGTTTCTTACTCCCTTTGTATGGCTTGCTGGTTCTATTACGATTGAACCTTTTGAACTGCCTAGCCAGCAAAGCCATACCTTCAGCAAACCCTTTCACATCATCTTCATCATCACTGCTTTCTTCAGACCCAGTACCACTATCCACCTCATCTTCAGCTGACTCATCTTCTGCCATCAACTTTTGAACCAGTAAAACTTTTTGAGCTTTCTTTTTAGCAGCAGCAATAAGAGCAGTATCATCAGTTTTTGAGGATTTTGAGGTGGTGGCGGCAGACTTAAAGTTTTCTTTTAAATTAAGTTCAAGTTTAGCTTCTGCCTTCTCATGGTTCCAAAGTGTACCAAAGAGAGAGGGCATGTTAAAGTTCTTTAAGGTCTGGGTGGTTCTTAAGGGGTCAGTGACAGGTTTCCATTTAGTAGGCAGTGAGCCAATGAATTTGTTTACTTGTTCAAAATCCGTATATGTGATTTTTAAAGTAATCAGGTCAGCAACTAAGGAGTTAAACCTAATGAAGGTTTGCTTAAGGGTCTCATTCTTATAGGCAAAGAACATTTCATACTCTCTTTTCAAAGCAATAATCTTGTTCAGCCTAACCTCATCCATGCCTTCATAAGTGACATCTAGATAGTCTAACATAAGCTTAGCATTCAGCTTTTCCTTAATCAGTTTGAATAGGTGGTTAGGTAAAGTTATAGCTAACAGAGTTCTGATCTTAGGGTCAAGTCCAACATGACGTTTGTCCTCAGCATCCCATCTGGCTGGAGTGAGAATAACCTCTCTGCCAGGAATAGCAAGAGTGTCAGCAGTAGCTGGGATGCTATCAATAGTCTCAGTTGGGACAAATGAACCATCTGTGGCAATACCAGGCATAAGTGGGTCAATAGATTCCAGGTGAAGCATGAACCTTGCCTTCCAAGTTTCATACTCATCTTCATCAAATTTGGGTGGTCTATTGGATGAGCCATTTTCAAGGTAAGCTGTATTTGAGTATGCAGCCATGAGAGAATTCAGATCCAAGATATTAAATTATCAAGACTGAAGCTCTGATACCAGTTGTTGGTCCCTTGATTAACAACAGGAGTATTGTAGAGGGGGGTGAATACAATTTCTTTTAATTAACTAACCAATTAAACACGGTTTAGTATTCAAGAATGTAATGTAAATAGAGTCAAAGGTAATTTTTCAACTGTTATTCTTTATTGATTAAATCACAAAGAATTACAACTATCCTTGGCGGAATGATAGTTGGTTGATACAGATTTACCTAGGTATAGCTATGAGGATAAACTTAAAGCTATTACACATTTTGGACTCTAAATAAATAAACCCACACTACTAGTTGTTACAATAGTGGATAAAACAATTTATAGTAGTCCTATTAACCGTGTAATGGTTCTATTATCCACTGGTACATAGGATGTCTGTACTTGTAGGGACAACTGCATCAGAGAGCGTGCTCTCCTCTTTGGTAGCTATTTACAGGAATACCTCAATTCGGTTTGACACCACTATTCATTTAAACAAATAGAATGTTGTGTTCTCAAGGCATTGACAAAGTATAACACATGTCTGCACATGTGTTAAATTTCTGCATTCCCACGTGGTCTTGTAAGGTCACTTGTCAGCCGCCGACGCGTGTCCTTTCCTGTTCAACTTTGTCTTTGACTTCTGTTGAATAGTACAATTGATGTAAACCACTCAGGAAACCACCATGCTTGTAATGGAGCATGGCTGTCTTGTGTTGTATGCTGCTTACAAGGTTTACTGGTTCTTCTTATACTGAGTCACTTGATATTCTTGAATTACTGGGTACTCATCCTGTGCTGATTCGAAGAATACACTCTACCTTGTGCTGGTAGACTAGGCAGCATACTAAACACTAGACACAATAATATTTGCTGTCTATACATAAACAAACTTGTGCTGGCTGCACATAACATTTTAGTGCAAATAAATTACAGTTTTGTCATAATTAAATCCTTAATTATTTTGGGGACTCAACAAATAGGGATAGTGCTTTGTTTCAAGCCTTTTAACCTCACGATCCATAACCTATATCGGTTCTTTAACGGAATGCATTTTATCATCAATGCAAATATCATTCAATGGAATAACAAGTGTGTCATCAGCAAGACACTTCTTAAGATTTGAGGTGTGAAATGTATGAACTTTAATTAAAAATTACCATTCGGTCAACGTTTTGTTAAAGCAAAGTTTACACTTAATTACAGTGGGGATCTACTTGAGTAATAGCTGATATTGTATGAAATTTCAGGCAAAAAAGCCTGAGTGATTAGAACATCTAATCTTATGTATTCATCCAAGACTAGTTCTTGAAAATTTCTAATTAACGGTGATTTTTATAGGATCGACATGTATTTCTTCACTATCAACTACATGCCCAAGAAATTGTATGGTCCGTAGCCAAAGTTCACATTTGAAAAACTTGGCATACGGTTATTCCTTCTTTAAGAGCTCTAGAATCAATCGCAGATGTTGTTCATGCTCTTACTCGCTTTTGGAATAGATTAAGATGTCATCAATGAAAACGATCGCAAATTTATCAAGATAAGGTTTGCATGCATGGTTCATAAGATCCATGAATACAACAGGAGTATTGGTTAAACCAAAAGGCATGACAAGAAAACTCATAGTGTCTATAACGAGTTTGGAAAGTAGTCTTAGAAACATCAGCTTCCTTGACTCTCAATTGATGATAACCCGACCTAAGATCAATCTTCGAATAGAGACTTGACCCTTGCAGTTCATCAAACAGGTCATCAATACGCGGGAGTGGATAATGATTCTTGATGGTTAGCTTGTTGAGTTCTCGGTAATCAATACACATTCTCAACGTGCCATCTTTCTTCTTAACAAATGGGACGGGTGCTCCCCACGGAAACAAGCTAGGACAAATGAAACCGTTCTCCAAAAATCATTGGAGTTGATTGGATAATTCCTTCATTTCGGATGGAGCTAAGCGATATGGTGCCTTTGCAATAGGTGCAACACCTGAAGTCAAATCGATTTGAAACTCAACCTGTCATTGAGGAGGGAGACAGGGAGTTCTTTAGGAATTACTTCGAGAAAGTCTCTAACCACTGGTACATCTTCAATGCGTTTTTCTTTCGGTTCGACTTCCTTAACATGAGCTAAGATAGCTTGATATCCCTTCATTAGATACTTGCAGGTTTTGATACAAAAGATGATATTGAGTCTGGAACCACTCTTTCAACCTTAAATGGCTAGAGTTTCACCATTCTCTAGAGGAATACTAACGGTTTTATCGAAGCATAGGATTCTCGATCTCAATGGGGCTAAACAATCCATTATAAATACATCGAAACTTCGTAACTTGATCGGCAATAAGTCAATGTACTCATAAGTATGAGGTAGTTTGGTTAAAATGAGTTATTCGTATATCTTCAAATCAGATGATGATTACCCTTCATGTAATCACATTGAGATTTTCAAATAAATGGCTTGGAAATTTTCTTTGATTCACTTTCTATTCCATATGTCATGACATTGGAATATCTTTATGAATTACCGTAATATAATCACGTTGGTCGGACGTCATTATATTTCACTAATTCATATTTCCATTCCAAGGTCACTCCATAAGGTCAGGATACATGATCAAACTAAAGATTTTTACTTATTAGAAAACTATCTAAGGACTTAAAACTTAATTGCCATTTTTACAAAATCCTTAACTTAAAAACGTTTTCCCAACACACTAAGGATAGCACGGAGAGAATCTTCACGAGTTAAGAATAACGTTTTCTGGTTCACAAACCAAGGCACCATGGTACGTATTATAACAACAATGTTATGTACATGACTGTAATAAATGACATGAAAAATGTCGGGAAATTCAGAAGTCATAAATGACATCCTTAGGAAAGGAAGCAGGGTATCGAGAGGGATACAAAGAAAAGATATAAGGGCAAGATAAAAAGAAACATATAGTAAGGAAACACTAAAAACTAAGGCATGAATATGAACAAGTAAAGGCACTTAAGCTAAGTCAGGAAAAGTTATAGTCCTATAGATAGCTAAGGCACCTAACTAACACATAAGGCACACATAAAATGCAATTCTGATTCTCTATAACAACCCTGGGCTCTGATACCACTCTGTCATACCCCCAAACAGGGTCGGGGAAATATGACTTCACAATATCACAACACAAGTATGTATAAACGAGAACGACTCTAAACGAGACGTTTTAACAAAGTTTGATTTGCAGCGGAAACATAATAATGTTCTACATAATGAAATTCAAATGATAAGTCTAATATGTGGACTCCAATGCAACAGCTAACTAAGCATCATAGGGCAGCACACAAGCTAATCTTCACCTGAGACAAAACATGCTTAAAGTGTCAACCAAAAATGGTTGCGTGAACAACATAGGTTTAACAATCATAATAAGTTTTAGACCACAAGATTTAATTCAAAATATCAAAATATCAATATGCCATGAGTTATAATATCGAACTAAACATTAACCCCTGACATTGTACGGGTGTCAGCAATTATTATTATGTACCCCCTTGACGATCACGCCAATGGGTAGAGACGTCACTCTCAATAGGCCTACTCGCAATAATTAAGCTTGCAAAATTCCAATTCCAGCAATTAAAGATATTATGGCGGGGATTTGCATGTAACAATAAATACATGTTTAACAAAAGTCTCATGAAATTGCATATCAAATAGTTTAGGTACTTGTGTCTCAATTGTAAATCATTTAAAAGCAAGCATGTGTCTCACCCCAAAGTTTATAAAATAGTTAAGAAAAAGTAAAAAGAGGGGCTATGAAGTTCACCTTAGTAGCAAGTAAGATATTTCACGCAAGAAGTATGAACGGAGTATGAAATCGGAGATCTCAACCTAGAGATATAATCTTTGATTAGTTAATGTCTAACAGACATAAAGTTTGTTTATTAATATAGAATACTATATTAACAGTGACAATTTTCGAGAAAAGTTCCTATTTCTCAAAAGTTTATATTTTTGGAAACCTACTATTTATGGAAAGCTTCCACTTATAGTAAGCTTCTAGTTTAAGAATGTTCGGGTTATAATTCTTAACAAAGATGTTGTACAATCTCGCTCAAACTTCGTTGCTATCATGAAAGTCACTCGAATGATCAGTTGTTACCGGGCGCACAGGATTCTTGACTAGAATCTAAGTCATGGCATTCGAAATCCACAAGCGATTCCCATAAGGCAACAAGGATCACCCTAGGCCACAAGTAGCGGTGATGTTTGTAGTCTTTGTACGCTATCTTTAATTATAACTGATAATGCTAAAAACGAACATATATTTCATAGCATTATTCCTCAAGAAAGACAAGCTTTTAGTTGCAATTGTTCTATTTACAAGTGATATTCGTTTAAATAATAAAAGGTGAAGACAAAAGGCGAAAACGAAGATTTGAAGACGCAAACGACCAAAAAGCTCAAAAGAACAAAAGACAATCAAAAAGGTTCCAATTATTGATAAGAAACGTCTCAAAATCACAAGAGTACAAGATTCAAAACGCAAAGTACAAGATATTAAATTGTACGCGAGGACGTTCGAAAATCCGGAACCGGGACTAGAGTCAACTCTTAACGCTCGACGCAACGGACTAAAAATTACAAGTTAACTATGTATATAAATATAATATAATATATAATTAATTATATTAATTATATATATATTATATATATATATTAAAAACTATCGGCAGCCAGAAACTCCAAGGGTGTAAAGTGAAAATACCTCTCCGCGACTCGCGGAGTTTGAAGGCTATTTGGCCGCGAGTCGCGGAGCCCCAAAAATCATTCCTGGCTATAAATCAACCCGAATTCTGATCAAAATAGAAATATATTTTCATCTCTCTCTCAATTCATACGAAGTAATATATATTTATATTTTATATTTTAATTTTAATTATAATTCTAATAATAAGGGTATGTTAGCGAATGTTGTAAGGGTGTAAGTCGAAATTCTGCCCGTGTAACGCTACGCTATTTTTAATCATTGTAAGTTATGTTCAACCTTTTTATATTAATGTCTCGTAGCTAAGTTATTATTATGCTTGTTTAAAACGAAGTAATCATGATGTTGGGCTAATTACTAAAATTGGGTAATTGGGCTTTGTACCATAATTGGGGTTTGGATAAAAGAACGACACTTGTGGAAACTAGACTATGGGCTATTAATGGGCTTTATATTTGTTTAACTAAATGAAAGTTTGTTAATGTTAATATAAAGATTTACAATTGGGCGTCCCTATAAATTACCATATACACTCAATCGGACACGATGGGCGGGGTATTTATTTGTACGAATAATCGTTCATTTAACCGGACACGGGAATGGATTAATAGCCACTAGAATAATTAAAACAGGGGTGAAATTACATTCAAGGGTAATTGGTGTAATTGTTAACAAAGTAGTAAAACCTTGGTTTACACGCAGTCGATAACCTGGTGTATTCATTAAACAAAGTATTAAAACCTTGTTACAATTCGAATCCCCAATTAGTTGGAATATTTATCTTCGGGTATAATAATAATTTGACAAGGACACTTGCAATTTATATTTATGACTGATGGACTGTTATGGACAAAAACCAGACGGACATATTGAATAATCCAGGACAAAGGACAATTAACCCATGGGCATAAAACTAAAATCAACACGTCAAACATCATGATTACGGAAGTTTAAATAAGCATAATTCTTTTATTTTATATTTAATTTCCTTTATTTTATATTTAATTGCACTTCTAATTATCGCACTTTTATTTATTGTTATTTTATTTAATCGCACTTTTAATTATCATATTTTTAATTATCGCAATTTAATTTTTATCGCATTTTTATTATTCGCAATTTCATTATCGTTATTTACTTTACGCTTTAATTTAAAGTCTTGTATTTATTTAATATTTTACATTAGGTTTTAACTGCGACTAAAGTTTTAAAATCGACAAACCGGTCATTAAACGGTAAAAACCCCCCTTTATAATAATAATATTACTTATATATATATTTGTATTTTTATAAAAGTAAACTAATATAGCGTTGAGCTTTGTTTAAAGATTTCCCTGTGGAACGAACCGGACTTACTAAAAACTACACTACTGTACGATTAGGTACACTGCCTATAAGTGTTGTAGCAAGGTTTAAGTATATCCATTCTATAAATAAATAAATATCTTGTGTAAAATTGTATCGTATTTAATAGTATTTTCTAGTAAAAATATAAACTATTTTATATACACCTCGTTCGACATCAAGTATTTTTGGCGCCGCTGCCGGGGACAACTCTTAAAAGCCGGAAGCGCAACGCTAATATAAAAAAAAAAAATTTTTTTATCTACTTTTATTAAAAGTCGTTTTTGTAAAAAATTACCTTTTCTTTGTTCAAAAATATAAAAAGAAAAACAAAAATATAAGTATTTTTAGGATTTTGTTAAATATTTAAGTTTTATAAGTTTCTTTATCTTTATTTTAATTTATAAAAATATAAATTTTATTAAAAATCGTTTATTTAAACTAAAAACAGAAAAAAGAAAATAATAAAAAAAAAAAATAAAGAAAACGCGTAAAAGTGAAACCTGTCAACTGTTTTTCTGAACCCCGCGACTTGCGGGGTTTTCCTCTTTATTTGCCGCGACTCGCGGAGGTCTTCTGACACACGGACAAAACCCTAATTTCGCATTGATTACGGGGTTTTAATTATTATTATTATTATTTAACTTAATTATTATTATTATTATTATTAATTTTAGTTTTTTTTTACTTTTTTTTTTACTTTATATTTATGTATTTAGTTTTAATAAGTTTTTATTAAATTGTAAAATTAATAGTTTAGTAAAATAAATAATATAAAAATAATATTTTTATAAAAATTGTACTTTTTACAACTTTTTGTATATTTTTATATTTTGTACCTTTTTAATCATTGTAGCGTAACTTTTATATTTTTAGCTCATAATTAATTTTAAACTTAGTTTTTGCTATAGTTATTTTTACTCTTAGATTTTTAGGCTTTGCCGTAGAATTCCTTAAGTGCTTTTTCTTTAGACTAAGATTTAGGTGCTTTAGAATTTTGCGACGCCTTTTTAAGTTTTAGTTTCTTTTTAAGTTATTTCCATTTGGGATTTAGTTTTTCTTGTAAGCTTTAATATTTTTAGACCTTTTACTATGTATCAATTATCATTCCAATTAGTAATTTCAATTTGCAATTATAATTTTAAGTTAGTTGTAGTAATAAGGTTAGGTTAGTTAAGTATTTTTAAGTTTTTTTTTAAGTTTCTTTTATTTTTCCGTCACCTTTTATTTTTCAACCATTTTTCTTTTTCGACCTTTTTCGACGAACTCTTTGTCTTTCTTATTTCTCGCTATTCTAGTTTTTAGGACTTAGAATTTTATTCTACTTCTTATCTAAATTTCTTAAAATTACGAAAATTTATTTTAAGTGGTTAAATTGATAGACATCAAAATTTTCTGGTTCGTAGTAATAGTTGGATTTGTACGTGGACCGGGTTATTGGAGCCAAACAGTCCTCAATTATATTGAGACCAAACGAATCCTGCCCCTCTGCTGCATCTTTTGGCTATTCGAAACGTGGGCAAAATCAGAAAAGTCTATTGATTGGATAACTTATTATAATTTTTCTTTCCTTTTAAAAACTAATAGGATATTCTGTGAATGCACCGAGCAAGACGTTCACCACCTTTAATACGTTCACCACCTGTAACTCGATCAAGACATCGTTTAACAAATATAACCGCCGTTGATTTTTCTTTAGAATCGTCATCCAGTCGACCAAGTACTTCAGTTCAAATTACCGATAATCCATTTTTTGAAACAAACCTCACAATTGAGAATCCAGAAAATATTCAGGAACGGTTCATAGATCCTGAACCACTAAACTTTCCTCCGGAACCACCAATCATTCAAACAGAGATTGTTGAGGAACGAACTATTAAATCTGAAGCATCTAGTGATACCGAGTCAACAAATTCAATTATGGAGAATCTGGAACCTTTAAGTATGGAAGACCGAATGAGAGCTAAACGCACTGGCCAAGGTCACGCAATTACTCATCCAGACATTAATGCGCCAGATTATGAAATCAAAGGACAAATTCTACACATGGTGACTAATCAATGCCAATTTAGTGGTGCGCCGAAGGAAGATCCAAATGAACATCTACGTACCTTTAATAGGATATGCACACTATTTAAAATACGAGAAGTGGAGGATGAACAAATATATCTCATGTTATTTCCCTGGACTTTAAAGGGAGAAGCCAAAGATTGGTTGGAATCGTTACCTGAAGGGGCGATCGATACATGGGATGTTTTAGTTGACAAATTTCTTAAACAATTTTTTCCTGCATCTAAAGCCGTAAGACTTCAAGCAGAAATTGTTACGTTCACACAGAAACCAAATGAAACTCTATATGAGGCGTGGACAAGATATGGAAAGTTGTTAAGAGGATGTCCGCAACATGGTTTAGACACCTGTCAAATAGTACAAATATTTTACCGAGGATGCGACATCACTACAAGGAAAGATATAGATATAGCAGCTGGTGGTTCTATTATGAAGAAAACCGAAACTGATGCTTACAAAATTATTGATAATACTGCTTCCCACTCACATGAGTGGCACCAAGAAAAAGACATCATTAGATCATCTAAAGCAGCTAGAGCCGATTCTAGCCATGACTTAGATTCCATTTCCGCAAAGATAGATGCTTTCGAGAGACGAATGGAAAAGATGACTAAAGATATTCATGCTATACGAATTAGTTGTGAGCAGTGTGGAGGACCACATTTGACAAAAGATTGTCTCAGTATTGAATTAACAATGGAACAAAGAGAGAATATTTCATACATAAACCAAAGGCCTGGAAATAATTATCAGAATAATTATCAACCGCCAAGACCGATTTACAATCAAAACCAGAATTATAACCGAAATATTCCATACAACAACCAACAAGGTCCTAGCAATCAACAAGTATCCAATAACACTTATAATCAGCAAAAACCTAATTTTCAAAACAAACCACCACAACAAACCGATGATAAAAAGCCGAATTTAGAAGATATGATGACGAAGCTAGTTGAAACTCAAACGCAGTTTTTCACATCTCAAAAACAAACCAATGAACAAAATGCTCAAGCATTTAGAAATCAACAAGCTTCTATTCAAAATCTAGAACAAGAAGTAAGTAACCTAGCAAGGTTAATAGGTGAAAGAAAACCGGGAAGTCTACCTAGCGATACAAACGCTAACCCCCGGAATGAAACAGCTAAAGCTATTACCACAAGAAGTGGTACAACACTTAAACCACCTGAAATACCTGTAACTTCTGATGAAACTATTCCTACTCCACAAGAACCAAAACCTGATCAAGATAAGGAAAAAGAACCGGTAGTTGAAAAGGTTAATGAAGATAACACAGTTAAGGATAAACCTTATGTTAAACCATACCAACCACCACTTCCTTATCCAAGTAAAATGAAGAAGGAAAAACTTGAAGCCGAGCAATCCAAATTCCTGGATATGTTTAAACAGATAAATGTAAATCTTCCTTTCATTGATGTGATTTCAGGAATGCCAAGGTATGCTAAATTCTTGAAAGATCTAATCACGAATAGAAAGAAAATGGAAGAACTCTCGGCTGTTACTATGAATGCAAATTGTTCAGCAGTGCTGTTGAATAAGATACCAGAAAAACTATCTGATCCAGGAAGTTTCACAATTCCATGTTTTCTGGGTAGTCTTAGTTCAATAGAAGCATTGGCAGACTTAGGTGCTAGTATAAATCTAATGCCGTATTCACTATACGCTAAACTAGACCTTGGAGAATTGAAACCAACCAGAATAAGCATACAACTAGCCGATAGATCAATAAAATATCCTAGAGGGATAATGGAGAACATGCTAGTTAAAGTTGGTACTTTAGTATTTCCAGTAGATTTTGTTGTTCTGGACATGGAAGAAGATTCTCAAGTTCCTCTCATATTAGGAAGACCATTCTTAAACACGGCTAAAGCAATGATAGACGTGTTCGGTAAGAAACTGACCCTAAGTATAGAGGATGAGAGTGTTACCTTTTCAGTTGATAGAGCAATGCAACAACCACAATCTGCAGATGATACATGTTATTATATTCAAACTATAGATGCACATGCAGAATTATTAAAAGAATTTCCAGAATTACAAGGAACAGGAGAATGTTCTTTAGGAGAAGGTAATGAACCAATTGATGAAGCTGAAATGTTAGCTACACTTATAGCTAATGGATATGAACCAACAACAGAAGAAATTCAAATGCTAAAAGAAGAAGACAGATATCGATATAAATCATCGATAGAAGAACCTCCGAAATTAGAGTTAAAGCCACTTCCAAACCATTTGGAATACGCTTATTTACATGGTGAATCTGAATTACCTGTAATAATATCGTCTTCTCTTACTGAAAATGAGAAATCACAACTCATTTCTGTGTTGAAAGCTCATAAACCAGCCATTGCATGGAAGATTCATGATATTAAAGGAATAAGTCCTTCGTATTGCACACATAAAATCCTTATGGAAGAAGGTCATAAAACGTATGTGCAACGCCAACGAAGACTAAATCCTAATATGCAAGATGTAGTTAAGAAAGAAATTATTAAGCTGCTAGATGCAGGTTTGATATATCCAATTTCTGATAGTCCATGGGTAAGCCCAGTTCAATGCGTACCTAAGAAGGGTGGCATGACTGTCATTACAAATGAGAAAAATGAGCTTATTCCTACTAGGACTGTAACAGGATGGCGTGTATGTATTGATTATAGAAAATTAAATGACGCCACCAGAAAAGATCACTTTCCCTTACCTTTCATAGATCAAATGTTGGAAAGATTAGCCGGAAATAGTTACTATTGTTTTCTAGATGGATTTTCCGGATATTTTCAAATTCCAATAGCACCCGAAGATCAAGAGAAAACCACATTCACGTGCCCTTATGGTACTTTTGCTTACAAAAGAATGCCATTTGGACTTTGTAACGCCCCTGCAACCTTTCAAAGGTGTATGATGGCGATTTTTCACGACATGATAGAAGAATGCATGGAAGTATTCATGGATGACTTTTCAGTCTTCGGTGATACATTTAAATCATGTCTAGTTAATCTGGAACGAATGCTAATTAGATGCGAAAAATCAAATCTAGTACTTAATTGGGAGAAATGCCATTTCATGGTTAAAGAAGGCATAGTTCTTGGACATAAAATTTCAAAAGAAGGAATTGAAGTGGATAGAGCTAAAGTAGATGTAATTGCTAAACTTCCACATCCCACCAATGTTAGAGGAGTTAGGAGTTTTCTAGGGCATGCCGGTTTTTACCGACGTTTCATAAAAGATTTTTCTAAAATTGCCACTCCTATGAATAAACTCCTAGAAAAGGATGCGCCATTCATCTTTTCAGATGAATGTATCAAATCTTTTAATATTCTTAAAGAAAAACTCACTAATGCGCCGATCATGATAACACCAAATTGGAATCTACCATTCGAACTAATGTGCGATGCAAGTGATTTTGCAATGGGAGCCGTTTTAGGACAAAGGATTGAAAAACGATTTCAACCTATATATTATGCTAGTAAGACATTACAAGGAGCACAAACGAACTATACAACTACTGAAAAAGAACTCCTTGCTATTGTCTTTGCTTTTGACAAATTTCGATCATATCTCGTTCTAGCAAAAACGGTGGTCTATACCGACCATTCTGCTCTTAGATACCTATTTTCAAAACAAGATGCTAAACCAAGATTAATCCGTTGGGTCTTACTCTTACAAGAGTTTGATATTGAAATCCGAGATAAAAAAGGAGCAGAAAATCTCGCCGCTGATCATCTTTCTCGTCTTGAAAATCCCGAATTAGAAGTTCTGAATGAATCGGCCATACAAGACAACTTTCCTGATGAATATCTATTGAAGATAGATTATAAAGAAATCCCATGGTTTGCAGACTATGCAAACTACTTAGTTTGTGGATTCCTTGAAAAAGGATTATCGTACCAAAGACGAAAGAAATTCTTCAGTGATATAAAACACTATTTCTGGGAAGATCCACATCTGTTTAAAAGTTGTCCCGATGGAATAATACGCCGATGCGTATTTGGAGATGAAGCTATTAAAATTTTAAACCATTGTCACACAGGACCAACAGGAGGGCATTATGGGCCTCAACTAACAGCAAGAAAAGTTTATGAAGCTGGATTCTATTGGCCTACAATTTACAAAGACGCACACCTTCTTTGCAAATCCTGTGATGCATGTCAAAGGGCCGGAAAAATAAGTCAACGTGATGAAATGCCACAAAATGTCATCCAAGTATGTGAAGTATTTGACATTTGGGGTATTGACTTTATGGGTCCATTTCCAAAATCTCATAATAATCTATATATACTCGTAGCCATTGATTATGTATCTAAATGGGCGGAAGCACAAGCTCTCCCAACTAACGATGCACGAGTTGTAGTCAACTTTTTAAAACGTCTTTTTGCAAGGTTTGGAACACCGAAAGCTTTAATAAGTGATCGGGGTACTCATTTCTGTAATAATCAACTTGAGAAAGTTCTTAAAAGATATGGAGTAACTCATAAAATCTCCACCGCATATCATCCACAAACAAGTGGACAAGTTGAAAATACAAACCGAGCTTTAAAACGTATTCTTGAGAAAACCGTAGGATCAAATCCGAAGGAATGGTCCATTAAATTGGAGGATGCACTCTGGGCTTTTAGAACAGCCTACAAAACTCCAATTGGAACCACACCTTTTAGACTTGTGTATGGAAAAGCATGTCATCTTCCAGTAGAAATTGAACACAAAGCATTTTGGGCTTTGAAGACATGTAATCTTGATTTACATGAAGCCGGACGTTTACGATTAAGTCAACTAAACGAATTAGAAGAATTAAGACATGAAGCATACGAAAATTCGTTAATCTATAAAGAAAGAACGAAGAAATGGCATGATAAAAGAATCAGAAGTTCAAAAGAATTCAAAGAAGGAGACAGAGTTCTTCTTTTCAATTCACGATTCAAGCTATTTCCTGGAAAATTGAAATCAAGATGGTCTGGACCATTCATAGTCAAAAGAGTTTTCCCATACGGAACGATAGAATTAATAAATTCAAATGGGATTGAATTTAAAGTTAATGGTCACAGAGTTAAACATTACATACATGGTCCGATGGAAGTCGACAACGAAGTTAATCACAATTTCGACACCACAGCTAACTAAGTATGGGGAGAATCAAGTCATTAAAGGATAATATGTATTTCTGTTAGAGTTAGATTGTCTGTTTTCGTGTAGTTCTCGAAAATGGAACACGTATGGTCTTTCCCTAGCAGACCCTAAAGAACTAGTCTTCTCCCCCCATTCTGAATTTTTATTTTTTTTAGGTTTTTACAAAATGAAGACTGCCTGTGAACTAAACCATGGTCTAATGCTACACGCTTTGATCACTAAACGTAATAATGACATACTCCCGAGTGAAATAGTATCAGTAATCAGAGAAAGAATGGACGGAGTTAGAAAAGGATCCAGATGCGAAGATAATAAGTTACAATTTGGTAAAGGAAAATCAAAATCCGCAGCGAAAAGAAGAGCACGACACTTAGAAAAATGTCACAAATGCGGAAAATGGTCACATGGAGGTAAATGTTCAAATAATCAAACCTATTCAAATACCGAATTTGTTACTTTATGCAGAGACGGACCGTTCATATGTTTAGAAGAAAAGACAATGAATGCTCGAGGTTACGCCTATGCAGCCATGGAAGACCAATTAAACCGACTATCTTATGAATATAATAGATCATATAACTAAAAAATCTATTTCACAGGTATGTCTGTACAGTTTTTATTTTTATTTTTATTTTTAACCTTTTGATAATAAACGCTAATTTGTTCGCTAAAAAGTATTAAATCGGTATTAAATAAAATTAGGTTTGGCGACCGAAATTATTGATATCGTTCAAAAATTTATTACATCACTGCGAAATTTAACGTTTATTCTTAAGGTATAAATATCTTTAATCAATCAACCCAAAATATTTCAAAAATTCGTCATGAGTTAAATTAGGTCTTGGAACCGAAATTACTTTACCGAAAAGAGGGGCGCATATTTTTGATAATATTTGATTGATAAAAGTGGGATAAAAAGACAAAAAGATTTTTAAATTTATTTTTACCATATTTTTAAAATTAATATTTAAATCTTAAATTAATATTGTAAACTTTGTAAAAACAATATATTTAAAATTGTAAATATTTGAAAAATTAATATAAGTTTGGTATGAATTTATAAATTTTTAAATTAAGTTTGGTGTGAATTTTTAATTTTTAAAATATTAATTTTTAATTTTATGCATTTCAAATTTTAAGTTTGGTGTGAATTTTTAATTTTTTAATTTTGAATTTTATATTTAAGTTGTGTGAATTTAAAAACAAAAATTTACTTTATCTCATTAAGTTAAAAATATGATTTTTAAAATTCGTCGTAAGTTGAAGACTAGGTCTTTGAACCGAAATTGCTTTACCCGAGGGAGGGACGAGAACTTTTATTATCATTATTTTTAATCTTATTGATTTAAAGTATGCCAAAAACATTGAAAAAAAAAAAAAACCCAAAAATCTTAGCTTTTAAAACAATCGCTACAAAAAGACAAATTTTAAAAATTTTGTCGAGGGACGGACTAGGACATCAATCCGAAACGACCTCGTCCTAAATAACAAGGGAAACAAAATTTTAAAATTAATTTCTTAATTGTTTTATAAGTTAAAGATTATAAAAAAAAAAAAAAAAAAAAAAAAAAAAAAAAAAAAAAGTAACTCCGCGACTCGCGGAGTTTTGAGTGAAAACCTCCGCGACTCGCGGAGGGACAAAATTACAGAAAAAAAATATAAGGAGCTGCTCGATCAGTTTACTCCCACCACAAAAAAAAAACACAGAAATTTTCTGCGAAAAGAACCCCCGAAAAACCCACGAAAATCATCCCAAAAACTCGATTTTTCACCGTTAATCTTCAAATTTTTCACTACAATCATGTTGAGAAGGATGATATCTAGGAACTACTCAAGAAAACAGGTACAATTACACCCCAAATCACCTTTAAATCCGAATTTTAGTGTGTTCTTGAGCATATTTTCATAATTTGAATTTTGTTAATTTTTAGTGTAATTAGTGTTAAATTGTTAGTATATTATGCATGTATAACCTAGATTGATGCTTGTTAACATGATTTGAAGCCAAAAACTTCAAAATCTTTAGAATCTAGGGTTTGTGTTCTTGAGCAATTTGGGGCTTTTTGATATAAACAGGTTATGGCCGATTTTTGTCATGAATTGTTGCTAAATTGAGTAGTGTAACATGTCTAGGTAGTTAAATGATCCAAACTTTGAGCCTAAACATGATTTTGAGAATTAAAGTGGACTTTTTCAAGTCCAAAATTCATGAACTTGATTTTTGAAAGATAATGCCATTTGAGACTTGTTTATTTGCTAGTAATGATTATTTTGACATGTTATTTGAGTTGAATGCTTATGAACTTGGCGAAAATTTTCGTATATGCTTATTTGAAAAAGTGTAGAATTGATAAAAATGTGAAAATAAGCTTAAGTTTGATATAAATTGATAATGTCA
The DNA here is from genome assembly GCF_046630445.1 of Rutidosis leptorrhynchoides. Lineage (NCBI taxonomy): Eukaryota > Viridiplantae > Streptophyta > Magnoliopsida > Asterales > Asteraceae > Rutidosis > Rutidosis leptorrhynchoides. Next base: position 677,712,189 of record NC_092333.1, read on the forward strand.
TTGTAATTATTTTAATTGATGATTTTGCTGACACTAATGCATATTTGGATGCACAAAATTTGTGTTTGATGTGTTTTGCAGAATGAAAGGGGTGAATCTTCATCCCAAGCCCGCCATGCTCCTGCTGAGAACTTGGAACAACAGGAGGTAGATAACTACTACAAGCAGGATGTACCTCATCCAGTCATGACCTTTTCAGATATGCACTTGGAACAGTTGCACCCGAACTTGCGATTTGACAGACTTTGGATAGATTATCCAAAATATCAACGGGGTTTGCATACTCTTCACTCTAAGGTTGTTGAGGTACCGAGGGTCATAGAATGGGGACCCTTGGAAGCTGTAGAATTGGCCGGGCCAATTAGGGAATTACTGGTACAGAGGTATGGTAATTCTTATTTTAATGACTGGATATGTTTATTCACCATACGCAGACCTGTATATAAAGTATGGTGTGAAGAGTTGTTATGTAGTATAGAGTTGAATGATCGGGTAGCTAGTTTAACCGATCGTTCTTTTATTAGATTTTTGTTAGGCGGTTCGATGCGCCACATGTCATTACTAGACATGGCTCAGGCTTTACGTATATATACGCCTGAGGAATTAGCGTCTGCCGATTGTAGAGGATTGATACTAAACGGTAGGAAAATAGATGAAAATTTTGATACACACGGTGTGTGGAGTCAAATGACAAGCCATCACCGTTTCAAAGGGGGAAACTACTCTTATTTGGATATAGATAGAGCCGAATTAAGAGTAATACATAGGTTTTTAGCTAACTCGATTACACAAAGGGGTAAAAACAAAGAAAAGGTAAATGAACAAGATTTGTTTTACCATATGTGTATTCGAGACCCACACAGCGCTGTAAGTATACCATATTGTGTGGGTTATTATTTATCAGCTATGGTTCGAGGGATGCGTCCACATAGCATAATAGGAGGTGGTATTTTTATTACTTTGATTGGTGAATATCTCGGTGTGGATATAAGTCGGGGGGGATTATTAGTAGAAGAGCCGGAACCCCGCGACACTATAGGTTTAAATGTATACCATGGTGCGAAAGTGTTGAAGCGGCGAAATAACGCCGCAGTACGATACAATGGTAGACATCCACAGGTAGAGAGAAACCAAGAACAAGGTAATGTAGGAGGGGGGAACCAGATGCAAGAAATGCAAAGGTTTATAGCTTCTCAGGAATACGAAAATGCTAGACAGAGAGCATTTGAAGATTGGCAAGTTCATCAGAACCAGATCATAGCGCATTGCCAACATATAGGTAGAAACTATATTCCTACACCGAAACCCGTCTTCCCTCCTTGGTCGATAGAGATGCAGCCACCATATCCTACGTATGACCCTGCCGAAGCATTCTATAGCACTTATGGTTATGCGTGGAACCCCTATTGGTACCAATATCATCCTTAGTTTATTTATTTTTATTTTTATTTTGTAATTTGTATTTATTGATATGTTTAATACTTTTGTTAATATTGTAATCATTTTTATAATTATCTAACTTTTATTCTTAGATTTTAATAATTTTTGAATGTGGGGTAATAAACCAAACTTCAAAAATATGTATATATGTTTGCAGTTTATCTTATGTACACAACAGGGTAAAACAACGCATTTTCAAAGACTGGCATTAAGTTCAGCAAAAGCAACTAATTTTGACGACAATGATGCAAAATATATGTGAAATAACAACAAGACGGAATGAACAAATGACGTGCACCATTTATCATTCAGCAAACAAACGCCAATATATTTGGAAACTTTGGTAAAAATTTAATCATTTTCACACAAATCACCCTCAATAATTTAAATTGTTACTGATTTCTTGCAAATGAGGGCATTGCAAGATCTTAAGTGTGGGAAGGGGTTAAATTCTTTCGGATTTTAAAAATTTTTATTAAACACTTGGTTACCATTAAAATACTAGTAAAGCAGTAGTTGTATTAGAATCTAGTGCTCTCTGATAAAAAAGAACAGCACTAGTCTTATATACTGACTACCCAATTCTAGTAAAAATTTTCAATTAAATGAATTCAAAATCATGTTTATACATATTTATGAACGATAAAACTAGGTTTTAACACCGAAATTATTGTTACCTAGGAAAGGACATAAATTGAGAAACAAACTAAAATGTTAAAATTCATTTAAAATGGAATAGAGGACGATAAAAAGAAAAAATAAAAAGCCAAGTGTGGGAAAATTTACCAAGTTATTTTAAACATATGCCACATATATTTGTAACAAATAACTGAAAATACTTTTGCTTTGAACTAAACTAAACTGTTTTACCCGATGAAAGAAAAGAAGAGATGGATCTACACGATGAATCAATTCCATCATTAAAAGGAAGTAAAGTCTTCCGAAAAAGACACGCGCTTCTTGATTTAGATCATGAAGTTGTCGTCCAGACCAGCTGTAGGTTGACGAAAAATCTAGAAAAGTCTTCACTAAAATCAGCTGGAAATCCACGGACCTCAGCATTAAACAGGGTCGCCAAGTGGTCAGATTTATCCTAACCATGAGAAGGATTTATCTCGTACAATGGGGGGGCACCGTGCAAATTAGCTTGATAAGACTAATGAATCAGATCCCCAGAAAGGATAATCTCCTTAAAGATTAAAAATCAGCTTTTAAGCCTGATATTACTCAATCCTTGAGATTGACCTTAAAGATTGAGAATTACAAACTCATGGAATTCAATGATATCTAAACTCGAGCTTAAACGAGAAAATATTTTGATCAAAAATACAAACCGATTTGTTTTCTGAAAACCCTATTTTTCAATGCGTTCATTACGATTGAACGTAAAATCCTAGGAATTCACCTGGAATTCATTAGGTCACCTGAACTAAATCGGGTGTCAACCGTAAGAACGGTGGTTGCATAGCATGGTCAAAGACAGGACCTTGTGCCAGACCGACAAATTATAAGGGTGAGCTTTACTATTGCTCCTACCAAGGATAGTAATTGCGTCCGACACGTTATAGACCATAATCAAAAGCATGTCACGGGACATTGCCTTAAACAGTTGCTTGTTCAACGCTTTCCTTTACAACCGGACGGTAGTTTGCCGAAAGGTAATATACGGAATAAGTAAACTGGACGTGTTGCTTTCCTAATACAAGGTTAGCAAGTGGGTGACACAAAACCGCAAGTTTTGAGCTAAAATTTTCAAATCTGAAACCCACCAAACCCACAAAAATATTTTGCAAACACCGGTAAAGGTTTATTCCGGAAAACTTATCGAGGGTAAAAACTAGATTTAATTTTCAAAAGATCAAATGTTTTCATAAAGATCCAATTTCCTTAATGGATCTAAATTTTTATAGTCATGTGGGACTGTAAACCATATCGTTACTACCATTGTTTATACCGCCGTATAGAAATCACTGATGTACAAAGTGTGAAGAATATTTAAAGTGATTCTAGTATTTCAAGACGATATTGCTTGAGGACAAGCAACGCTCAAGTGTGGGAATATTTGATAATGCTAAAAACGAACATATATTTCATAGCATTATTCCTCAAGAAAGACAAGCTTTTAGTTGCAATTGTTCTATTTACAAGTGATATTCGTTTAAATAATAAAAGGTGAAGACAAAAGGCGAAAACGAAGATTTGAAGACGCAAACGACCAAAAAGCTCAAAAGAACAAAAGACAATCAAAAAGGTTCCAATTATTGATAAGAAACGTCTCAAAATCACAAGAGTACAAGATTCAAAACGCAAAGTACAAGATATTAAATTGTACGCGAGGACGTTCGAAAATCCGGAACCGGGACTAGAGTCAACTCTTAACGCTCGACGCAACGGACTAAAAATTACAAGTTAACTATGTATATAAATATAATATAATATATAATTAATTATATTAATTATATATATATTATATATATATATTAAAAACTATCGGCAGCCAGAAACTCCAAGGGTGTAAAGTGAAAATACCTCTCCGCGACTCGCGGAGTTTGAAGGCTATTTGGCCGCGAGTCGCGGAGCCCCAAAAATCATTCCTGGCTATAAATCAACCCGAATTCTGATCAAAATAGAAATATATTTTCATCTCTCTCTCAATTCATACGAAGTAATATATATTTATATTTTATATTTTAATTTTAATTATAATTCTAATAATAAGGGTATGTTAGCGAATGTTGTAAGGGTGTAAGTCGAAATTCTGCCCGTGTAACGCTACGCTATTTTTAATCATTGTAAGTTATGTTCAACCTTTTTATATTAATGTCTCGTAGCTAAGTTATTATTATGCTTGTTTAAAACGAAGTAATCATGATGTTGGGCTAATTACTAAAATTGGGTAATTGGGCTTTGTACCATAATTGGGGTTTGGATAAAAGAACGACACTTGTGGAAACTAGACTATGGGCTATTAATGGGCTTTATATTTGTTTAACTAAATGAAAGTTTGTTAATGTTAATATAAAGATTTACAATTGGGCGTCCCTATAAATTACCATATACACTCAATCGGACACGATGGGCGGGGTATTTATTTGTACGAATAATCGTTCATTTAACCGGACACGGGAATGGATTAATAGCCACTAGAATAATTAAAACAGGGGTGAAATTACATTCAAGGGTAATTGGTGTAATTGTTAACAAAGTAGTAAAACCTTGGTTTACACGCAGTCGATAACCTGGTGTATTCATTAAACAAAGTATTAAAACCTTGTTACAATTCGAATCCCCAATTAGTTGGAATATTTATCTTCGGGTATAATAATAATTTGACAAGGACACTTGCAATTTATATTTATGACTGATGGACTGTTATGGACAAAAACCAGACGGACATATTGAATAATCCAGGACAAAGGACAATTAACCCATGGGCATAAAACTAAAATCAACACGTCAAACATCATGATTACGGAAGTTTAAATAAGCATAATTCTTTTATTTTATATTTAATTTCCTTTATTTTATATTTAATTGCACTTCTAATTATCGCACTTTTATTTATTGTTATTTTATTTAATCGCACTTTTAATTATCATATTTTTAATTATCGCAATTTAATTTTTATCGCATTTTTATTATTCGCAATTTCATTATCGTTATTTACTTTACGCTTTAATTTAAAGTCTTGTATTTATTTAATATTTTACATTAGGTTTTAACTGCGACTAAAGTTTTAAAATCGACAAACCGGTCATTAAACGGTAAAAACCCCCCTTTATAATAATAATATTACTTATATATATATTTGTATTTTTATAAAAGTAAACTAATATAGCGTTGAGCTTTGTTTAAAGATTTCCCTGTGGAACGAACCGGACTTACTAAAAACTACACTACTGTACGATTAGGTACACTGCCTATAAGTGTTGTAGCAAGGTTTAAGTATATCCATTCTATAAATAAATAAATATCTTGTGTAAAATTGTATCGTATTTAATAGTATTTTCTAGTAAAAATATAAACTATTTTATATACACCTCGTTCGACATCAATAACCTTCACGTTATAAGTGTATACACATAACAAGTTATTTATATACTTATTAGTTATATATACATATATAGGTGGTAATATACTTAGTGTACTTTAAGTGTTACTATATAGTTAGGTGTATAAGTTATAATAATAATAATAGTATTATTTTTTAATTAATCTATTATGTAATCTTAACATTATATGTTACATATATAAATATACACCTATGTAATACATACATATATATTCTTGATTATTATTATCATACATGTACATGTTTATAGCTATATGATATATATATTATGTGTATGTGTTACATATACATTAGTGTAAAGTTGGTACATATATATATATATATATATATATATATATATATATATATATATATATATATATATATATATATATATATATATATATAACTACTTATCAACTTTGTAACTTCTTATAATATATACACGATACATATACACACTCATACATACATACACACGTACATATACATACATATATATTCATACATATACACGTATGTATACATCTAAATATATACACAAGCATATACCTACTCATATATATATTATCGTCATTATCATTTATTATTTCACCATCAAATATTACTAACCATTATTCATTCTCACATAAAATCATAACTTTTTTTGCATATTCAAGTCCGTGAATCATAATACTTAATCATATTCATCAACCCTAATCTTTTTAATCATAATCATAAACCATAATTATTATTCTTATTCATAACCTTTACTTTTAATCACCATTATTTTTATATACAATAATCATGATCATAATATTTTAACTTATTATTATCTAGTTTCACTCATAACCTATAATTTTTCATAACCACTACCTATATAACTAACTTCAATAACATAATCATACTTAATTCATACTTGATCATATTAACTAGTTTTATATTTTATTCATAATACTTTTAATCCATCAAGCTCAATCTTATTAATCATATTCATGTTTATAACCCTTTTTAATCACAATACTTAGATCATATTCAAATTCATAATCCTTTATCATAATACTTAATCATAATCTAACAACTTATACTTGTTAATCATCATTAACTCATTGATATCCATAATACTTTTACCCATTTATTTATCTTATTCATAATCTTATTAACCATTAACTTTTTTCTTTTAATCATGATAATAAAACAATTTAAGAGTATAATTAACACTAGGGTTTAGGGATACCTTTAGAAGATTAGGATCAAGAAAAAAGGTGTTGATTGGAACCGAAACAGGAGCTGAGTTCACAGCAGGAAATCACAATCAAACAAACGGGTTTTGGGTCTTTTCTGGTCACGACAGAAAACAGCAAACAGCAGGAAAAACATAGCAACAATCACGACCCAAACGAAGGACTTTTGGGTCTGTTTTGTCACGCAAGAACTAGCAGGAACCAGATGGCAAAAACACAGCTACACAAGTCGATCTTGGGCTGTTCTTGATCATGACTTGCAGCAGGATAAAGGCTATTTTGGTGGTCGAAAAGTACAGCAGAAACAACAGCAGGAAAAAGATCAACGAGCAGACTTTTTGGGCTGTTTTGGGTCACCTTCAATCACGAACAGCAGCAGTAATTTAGGGACTATTTTTGTTGCACAGAAACAGCAGGAAGGGCTGTTGGTGGTGGCGAAATTACACAGCAACAAGGCCTCAAGAGATCGACTAAAAAGGCTGTGAATATGGTGAGTTACAGCAGGATAATTGCAGGTTTTTGTGGGCTGTTTTGAGGGGGTTATTGGTTGTCGATGGTAGTGGTATTATGGGTGCAAAAACTGTCGAGTAAATCAGGCACAAGAAAAAGGAAATTTTGTGGTTTAATTGTGGTGAAATTATGGGAATTACATGAGGCTTTTATAGAAGATTACAAGAATTATAATCTTATTAGGACTCTAGGAAACTTGGTGCTCAAGAACTTGGATTTAGATTGGAATGCAAGTATTAGAATTTGGCGAGGATTTGTGATTAAGTCTCCCCATTTTTTTGTAAACCGTCCTATATCTAATAATACATATTATGTATTTATATTTTTTTTTTAAAAATCGGCATTTTAAGTTTGTATATATATATTATATATATATATTTTTTCTTTTAAATAGTTAATTTTATTATTATTATTAAAGTTACATTTTATTTAAATTACATTTTATTTAATTATTAGTCCCTAACTTTCATTAATTTTTAATTTGGTTCTTATTAGTTTATATTAGTTTTTAAAGGTCATATAATGTCACATTTAATATTACATATAGTTTATATTATTTATTTAATATTAGGGTTAGGGTTTAAGGTTAATAAATTCAAGTATTAATTAAGATCATTAATTATGAACGGATAACAACCCTAACTCAAATACACAAAACAACCTGATGAAACCCTAAGGGCATTTTAGTCACTTCAGAACGGGAAAATGAGGGTTGTTATATTTAAATATAATTACATAACATGAATGTAGTGGGTATATTTAAGACATCTACATTTGCTAAAATACAGTTTGCTTCAAGTATATAAAGTAATATGTAAATATAAACTCATGTAAATGTAGTCATTTTCACATTAGCTAACTATTGTGTAATAGATAAAAAAAAAAAAAAAACAGCAGCAGCAACACGAACACCGATAATTTTTTCAGATCATTACGATCGTTCAAAACTCGCAACGAAGTGCGAGGCAACCAATATAGTTTTAGTTATACGGAGTATATGACTATATGTAGCCTATTTAGTTGCTTAATTTAATTTAATTTATTTATAAAAATTTAAACTACGTGTACATTAAAACTAAAATAATACTTGGCATGAATTTCAAGCTCGTCGGAAGGAGGATGTATGTGAAGTGGTGGTGAAGTAATGAAAAATGTATGAAGGTAGGTGTTAAATTTCTCATAAAGTGAACAGACAAAAATACCCATGAAGTGATTTATGAAATATATAATCTTATGAACATGAACAGTAAAAGCATATCTTCTAATGATATATATATATATATATATATATATATATATATATATATATATATATATATATATATATATATATATATATATATATATATATATAATTTTGGATTAAAATTCGAAGAAAACGACCTCACCTCGACTAATTTCATTTTCTTAAGTAGGATGCTTTTCGGGTGGTCAGGACTCGAGAGTTCGAACCTTTTTCACTTCTTTTTTTTCCTACGATTTTATTTAATATCTAAAAATTTTATACTGATAAAAAATATATATATTAACAATTTTATAACTTTAGTAGATTTAATAAAAAAAATTTCTTTTTATGTATGTAAGTTTAGACCTTTTTTTTTTTTTTTTTTTTTTTACCTTTTACCTAAATCACTTTCTAATATATATATATTTTTTATAACTTCTGATGAATAAATGATTGATTGCAATTGTAAATCACCAAATTATAATTATAAATGTATGGAACAAATCAATTTCTCGCAAGACTGCGATTTATAATTACTTAAATAAATAAATAGTCTTTAGGTTTCGATTTAAGTAAATAAATATGAAAGTTTACACTTCAACATAATTTTAACACTACCGGAAAACTACGTACTACTACGTATAATCTTTTATATCTATATGCACTTCATTTAAATTTAAATTTTTTATTGAATTAAATTATTAAATTAAATAATAACTAAACAACTGGAGTATACACTTTAATAGTTAATAAACTATACATCATGTGCTGGTACTTTCTTGAAGTTATTATTATTATGCAATTTCAATTAAATGGTTATGCAATTTTGAATAATTATTTTGTAATTTCGAATGATAGATATACAATTTCGAATTATGTTATGAATTTTAAATAATAACTACGCAATTTTTAAAAATTTGTACAATTATAAAAAATGACTATGCAATTTAAAATAATGGTAAAAAAAGTTATGCAAATAAGATATACAATTTCAAAAAATATTATGAATTTTAAATAATAACTACGCAATTTTTAAATATTTATAAAATTTTGAAAAAATGACTGCAAGTTAAGATAATGGTAAAAAAGTTATGAAAATTCGATTGCACTACAAATTTCATAGTCATTTTTCGAAATTGCATTGTAATTATATGAAATCGTAAACAAATTATCTTTATTTAGATACTTTACTTATATGTTATTGATAGTATATTAGGATTCGTCATTAATGGATCATTTACTTTTACTTATGTTCGTCGACATTACAGGTACAACAAATTAATCTTGAGCTTTCATATTTTCCTTATTATTTTTTGAGATCATTTTATATTTCATAGGTATGTATTGGCATTGTACATATTTAATTTTATAACTTTACTTTAGGAGTTGATCGAGAGATCAATTTCTCCGAAACATAAAGTAACAAGGCTAGAACTCCGTTTGGACTATGAACCAACAAAAAAGTTTGTAAACAGTTGGTTGAATGTTGGTTAATGAACTAAACGACAAAGTTAAGAATGATGATTAACCAAAGAATATGTTTTAATGATGGCACATACATATGCATAAGTGATGACCGACATCTTAACATAAAACACGCAAGGTCACTAATCCATACTTTATCTTGCAAATGACCAAGTCGAACATAGCTTAAAAAAATAAATTTAAAAGTTCAGTAACATACACGGTCAAAGACACGGTCGACCGCATAGCCAGCTGCAGAACCCCAAACTGAATTACAACGCAGTTTGTGAAAACAAGTTGCACAGTCGCCACCACTGTCAACCGCAGTGCGACCACAGTTTTCTCTGTTACCAATTTTGACCAAATAAAGTTTGACTAGTTCCCGACATCTACAATTCATGAAACCTTTTTCAACATGCTTATAATAGATGCCTTCTCCATACTCAATTGAGTTTTGGTCATAAAAACACTAATCGTGGTTAATTACGCCTAATGACATCTTAATGAAAAATTAACCAAGATTAAGCATAACAAATAAGTGTTAATCAACAACTTGTGATCTTAATTCTTATCTAGATATCCTTAGTATGATCATCAAGTACCAACACACTTAAGCCAATGTCACTAGAACAATAATTACTATTAAAGATGACTTAGTGATTAATTAAGGGAAATGCTTTCAAGTGTAACTAGTAAAGACTTGTAATCCTAAAATACACTTAGATACATTTAGGATGGTCACCAAGTCCCAACTAGAGATTGCTCTTCCGTTGTGCATGTGTTGGACATTAATGTGTGCTTACACATTAATCATACAATATGTTATATTGCAAGTAAGCTCGCTTAAAGCTTAAATTACAAGTTGTGCAAATATCTATATGATTGATCTTAGAGTAACTATCTCTTGCAATGTGTGAGTATTACTTGCTACTTGCTAATATGTTTAATACTCATAAATTTGTCAACTTGATTAACATGCTTGCTATGTGCTTACTAGTTAGGATTCAAGTAACTAGTCTACTCCAACAAATTAAGTGTAAATTGGTTCACAATGAAATTATAATCAATTGTTTACTTGGTCTTGTCTAAGTAACAAATTGTGATTGGTTGTTCAAGTATGACTTAACTTTGATGTCTCTACATACTTAATGATTATCTTAGAAAGACATCATTCAATTAATCTACCTAAGCTTAAAATAAATATGACTTGTGATTAATTGAAACTAGGAAGTTAATGACATATTGACTAGTCTTTAGAATTGAACCAAATGCATTAAAGTGACTAACTAAATCTTGACCAATCTGAGATTTCCCAAAATATCAATCAAGACACTTCTCTAAGAATGTTGGGTTTACCACTAATGGAGTGTTATGTCACTTTCACACAATAAGACCAAATCTCACACACTTAATGCATATAATACTTGTATAGGATGTTTGGTTTCTTTTGCAGGTGCTAGAAGGAGTAAAGGTGTGATGAACTAGAAAATTTCACATTATTAAATTAATTATAGGATAAAATGTTATTGACATGATAAGCAATGAATTTTGATAAGTTTTATAACTTTTGAAATGAGTTTTATACAAACAATTGACCATCCATTTGTCCGACGATTCACGAACGTCAAAAACTTGAACTAAATTAAATACTTATGTTAATATATTTATATTCAACAAAGATAGCTATATTCATATTTCCATTCGATTTCATCAAAGAATTCTACTCGTATATATACGTTATTTATATTCGTATTTACTATTAGTTTATACTAAAACAAAAACATCAAAATCAGATTTCAATGAGTGGGAAACATATTAAATCAACATTTAACTTCTTGTACCAAATAATTACACAAGATTACAAAAATTAAAATCTCTTTATTCTTGATTTAAAATCAGACCAACATCATAATCATTCACATTTACTTTCGGTGTAGCAATAATACAACATTTTAGAAAGTATGTTTCATGTATGATCCTAATGAAAGAATTAATTATTACTCTGCATATTATTATCATCAAATATTTTATTCTTTCAAATTAAATAGAATAATAAATTATTATTATTTTATTATAGTAAATGAAGATAAAGAGGAAGAAAATAAGTAATGAGTGGTTTGGGTATCCTATTACCTTATAGAATACGGACAATCATACCATGCCAATATTCAAAATTCACCAAATCCACCGAAGTTACGGGAAATGATCATAGATAAAATGCCAATTTAATTTAATATAGTGGGACGGTAAATTTTTGTGAGGTTATGTTTATTCCCATTATCACTTTTGGCTCATAAATTAATATATAGGTGCGCAAATTTCTATCTAAGAAATATAGTACAATTATTGTATGCAGAAAAACACCATTATATTAGTTTTTATATTTAACGAATCTTATCTTCATTATATATGTATATTATATATATACATCATGCATACCACCAAAGTTTACATGTCATAACCATGTCCTCTTTTAAACTCAAATTATATATATAAGTTCTTTAGTAAAATAAAACATTCACTCAAACCAATTACATTCATTCATAGACTCTAAATTGGTTATTTGAAGAAACAATAAATTAGAGTCAACAACGGAAGTCTTCTCAAATTAAATCATATTCAAAGGTATCAACTAATCTTCATAAAAATATTTATTAGTCTATGTTTATCAAGATTACTCATATATTTAGATGTACAACTCGTTGAACTGAGATAATACTTCAAAGTCAGTATCTACGATTTTAATACGGGAAATTAGTGTCTTAAAATTTATAACAAGAATAGAGAATCGAGATCTAATTTTTCTACTAATGCTCTAATGCTAGCTTTGTTTTTTTATTTATTTTTCTCGAATTACTACTATATTTTAAGATTAGTCATGTTGATTTACTTGAGTAAACTAAAACAAAAATTGTATATAATGCATTGGAGTTCATGTCTTGAAAATTTAATAAATCGATTAGTACAAATTAAAAAAAGTAATATATAATAAAATAAATAAATTTTGTTGCTACAAGTATAAGAAGTTTCAATTACGATAAACAAAAATGAATGATTTTATTATTTTACACTTTCAATATCTAATTTTTCAATTTAAATATAAAGTATATCATATTTTTAGTTTTAATTGATTATTATTACTACTGCAAATTATTAATGTCACTATGATTATTATAAAATGACCATTACGTTTCAAACATAATAAAGTGTAACATTGTTGCTAATTTAGTGATAAACGCTAACATTAACTATAACCAAACAATTCGTTCATTAGTAGTATTGTATGTCATTTGACCTACATCTATGCTCTAGGTTGAGGGTGTCGGTTACCGCTTATACTACATGTGTATCTTTAATTGCTGAGTTACCAAGGTGAGTTTATAGATCCCTTTTTAAATGCTTTAAATATTTTTGGGCTGAGAATACATGCACTTTATTTTATATGCAATGGGCACAAGTACATACTTAATTATACACTGAGTTTAAACCGAAAATCCCTTAGCTTTGGTAACTAGTAACTACCAGTACATATGATGTGGACTGGTGGGCGCGAGTAATTGTATATGGATCCATAGGGCTTGACATCCCCGTCCGAGCTAGAGCGTTAGCCTTTTAACTTACGTATGTTACTTGAGTTTACGACACGTTGGTTTGCGCATATTAAAACAACAGGGGTAATTATTATTATAGCGTTAAGTTTAGTTACCAGGGTGCTCATTTACGTATAATCTATTGATAAACTTTTGATGAAATCTTGTGGTCCATCTTTATATACTTATGACTCGAGCAATTAAACCTATAACTCACCAACATTCGTGTTGACCTTTTTAACATGTTTTATTCTCAGGTCCTTAGACTGCTTCCGCTGTGATGTGCTTGTTGCCTGCATGGAGTCTCTAATGCTTTGTATAAAGTTTATTGCATTCGAAACAAAACTACGTTGTGTAATAAATAATTTGACTGTGATGTCAACATGTAAGATAAAGACTTATGTATTTCCGGGGATTTACTTATACTTAAGTAATCGCACACATGTTTATAACTTTCTATGTGTAGAAAGTCACTTATTTTAATGAATGCAATATTTTTATTAAAACGTATCATGTAGAGGTCAAAACCTAACTATGGAATCAATGAATAACGTATCGCGTTAATAGCGATTTTGACGAGTCGTTACAGTTGGTACCAGAGCTTGAGGTTATAGGGAACTAGAATTTGCATTAGTGTGTCTAACCGGTAATTGTTAGGATGCATTAGTGAGTCTGGACTATGACTGTATCTGTATTTACCGATTTTTGCTTATCATTACTTGTCGAAAACTGTATTCTTAACATATAATTTTATTTAAACATATAAGATGTCTCAAATGTCGGATGTTGAGTTTGAGGAACTAGTCGAGAAATGTGTGAATGAAAGAATTGCTGCAGCCTAGGCAGCAAAAGCAGCAACCGAAGCAGCAGCCGTGAATAGAAACTCACGAAACGGATGCTCATATAAATCTTTTCAAGCATGCAAACCACAGACGTTTAGTAGAACTGAGGGACCAGTTGGTCTAACCCGATGGTTCGAAAGGATGGAGTCCATTTTCAAAATCAGTAATTGTGCGGACGGAGACAAGTCAAAGTATGCTTCGTGCACATTGCAAGACGGTGCACTTACTTAGTGGAACAATTATACTAAAGCAGAAGGAGTAGATACGGCATACGATATCTCTTGGGAAGAACTGAAAAAGATGCTAATCGAGGAGTACTGTCCTCGAAACGATATATGAAAAATGGAATCTGAAGGTTTTCGGCACGAATCTCACTAACTATGAAAAATGCTTCATGGAACTAGCTTTGTTGTATCTCAAATTAGTGCCAAACGAGAAGCGAAAGATTGAGATGTATATTGACGGTTTGTCACTCAATATCAAGGGAAATGTTACATCGTCCAAACCGAATATGATGCAGGAAGCCATGAGAATGGCACACCAACTCATGGACCAGATTACGGAGAGTTCGATTAAGGCACCAACTACCAAAGTCAAGACAACTGAAGGAAAAAGGAAATGGGAAGACCATAAGGGCAAAATTTCTCACCCGAAGAGACAAGAGACATTTAAAGGCAAACAAGATGGGGCAATTGCTAGTCCAAACTACAAAGGACCCCATCCTTTCTGCAAAAGATGTTACACACATCATTCAGGTTATTACCAGGTGGTCTGTGATAAATGCAACAAGAAAGGACATGTGGCTAAAGATTGTTATGTCACTATTTCTTGAGTGAAGACAAACCCGACCGATGTCAAGAAATGTTTTATATGTGAGAAGCCTGGTCACTTTAAAAATCGATGCCCTGATAAGGAGAATAATAAAGAACCCGCACGGGGAAGGGGATTTAATATTAATGTCAGAGAAGCGCGAGAGGACCCTGATCTTGTTACGGGTACGTTTACCGTTAATAATCAACTAGCTTCTATTATGTTTGATACTGGTGCTGATAGAAGTTATATATGTAAACACTTTAGTTCTAAACTGAAATGTTCATCATTGCCTCTAGACGATAAATATACTATTGAATTAGCTAATGGTAAACTGATAAAAGCCGATAAAATTTGCCATGGTTGTGAGATAAACCTTGCCGGTGAAACATTTAAAATCAATTTAATACCCGTATAATTAGGAAGTTTTGACGTAATCGTTGGCATGGACTGGATGTCCAAAATAAGAGCGGAAGTTGTTTGTGCTGAGAAAGCAATCCGCATCCCTCGTAAGGATGAAACGTCATTGATGATTTATGGGGAGAAGAGCAACTCGAAGCTGAACCTTATCAACTATATGAAGGCCTAGAAACTTATAAGAAAAGGTTGTTGTGCTCTTCTGGCACATGTGAAGAAGATCAATACCGAAGAAAGAAGCATTGATGACATACCGGTTGTAAGAGAATATCCTGAAGTATTTCCAAAAGAATTACCTGGGCTACCCCCACACAGATGTGTAGAATTCCATATTGATCTCATACCAGGAGCCGCACCTGTAACCCGATCCCCATATAAACTTGCATCTTCCGAAATGCAAGAATTACAAAGCCAATTACAAGAGTTATTGGATCGTGGATTTATTCGTCCCAGTTTTTCCCCTTGGGGTGCTCCTATTCTGTTCGTCAAGAAGAAGGATGGATCTATGAGAATGTGCATAGATTATCGAGAATTAAACAAATTAACGATCAAGAATTGGTACCCATTACCGAGGATTGATGATTTGTTTGATCAATTGCAAGGATCAAGTGTTTATTCTAAGATTGATCTACGCTCCGGATATCATCAGCTGAGAGTGAAGGAAGAAGATGTTCCTAAAATCGCGTTCAGAACCCGTTATGGTCACTATGATTTTTTAGTCATGCCTTTTGGATTGACTAATGCTCCAACAGTATTCATGGATCTAATGAATCGCATCTGCAGACCGTATTTAGACAAATTTGTCATTGTTTTTATCGACGACATATTGATTTGCTCGAAGAACAAGGAAGAACATGAGCAACACTTAAGACTGGTACTAGAAATACTCAAGAAAGAAGAACTATACGCAAAATTTTCGAATTGTGATTTCTAGTTACAAGAAGTACAGTTTTTGGGCCATGTTGTCAGTAAACATGGAATTAAAGTTGACCATGCCAAGATCGAAGCCATTAGTAAATGGGAAACACCGAAGACTCCAACACAAATCCGCCAATTCTTAGGTCTTGCTGGTTACTACCGAAGATTCATTCAAGATTTATCTAAAATCACCAAACCCTTAACTGCATTGACTCAAAAAGGAAAGAAGTATGATTGGTCCACAGAACAGGAATCTGCATTTCAACTTTTAAAGAAGAAGTTAACGTCTGCACCCATTTTGTCATTACCGGAAGGAAATGATGATTTCGTGATCTATTGTGACGCTTCGCGCCAACGTTTAGGATGTGTATTGATGTAACGCACAAAAGTTATCGCATACGCCTCACGACAACTAAAAATTCACGAAAGGAACTATACGACACACGATTTGGAACTTGGAGCAGTAGTTTTTGCACTCAAAATATGGAGACACTCTCTATATGGCACCAAGTGTACAGTATACACCGACCATAAGTGTCTTCAGCATATTTTTGATCAAAAACAACTCAATATGAGGCAACGTCGCTGGGTAGAGTTATTAAATGATTACGATTGTGAAATCCGTTACCACCCCGGAAAGGCTAATGTTGTAGCTGATGCCCTAAGTCGGAAAGAAAGAGTAAAACCTCTTAGGGTTCGAGCTTTGAACATTACAATTTGTACTGATCTCACATAGCAAATTTAAGTAGCATAGTTAGAAGCTTTAAAAGAAGAAAACGAAAAAGGCGAAATGAGTAAAGGGTTAGAAAAACAACTTGAAGTAAAAGCCGATGGAACCCTGTATTTTACTGGTAGGATATGGGTACCAAGACATGGTAACCTAAGGCAACTAGTACTGGATTAAGCACACAAAACGAGGTACTCAATTCACCCAAGAAACGGAAAGATGTACCACGATCTCAAGAAATTCTATTGATGGCCTAATATGAAGACAGAAATTGCTACTTATGTAAGCAAATGTTTGACATGAGCGAAGGTCAAAGCTGAGCACCAAAAGCCCTCAGGATTACTGCAACAATCGGAAATTTCTCGGTGGAAATGGGAAAGAATAACCATGGATTTCATTACGAAATTGTCAAGGACTGCAAGTAGTCACGATACTATTTGGGTGATAGTTGATCGCCTCACTAAATCGGCTCACTTTCTACCAATAAAGGAGACAGACGGTATGGAGAAATTAGCAGCCGTATATTTGAAGGAAGTAGTTTCCAGGTATGGTATACCTCTCTCCATCATATCTGATTGCGACACCCGATTCACATCACGTTTTTGGCAGTCATTACAAAAAGCATTGGGAACTCTATTAGATATGAGCACCGCTTATCACCCACAGACAGATGGTCAAAGTGAAAGAATAATACAAACATTAGAAGACATGTTACGGGCATGCGTGATTGACTTTGGAACCAGCTGGGATCAACACTTACCCTTGGCAGAATTCTCATACAATAACAGCTATCATACGAGCATCAACGCAGCGCCATTTAAAGCACTTTACGGTAGAAAGTGCAGATCTCCTATTTATTGGAGTGAAGTAGGAGAAAGACAACTTACCGGACCAGAAATTATTCATGAAACCACCAAAAAGATCATTCAAATACAACATCGATTGAAAATGGCCATGGGTCGCCAAAAGAGTTATGCTGATGTAAGAAGAAAACCGCTAGAATTTCAAATGGGCGACAAAGTCATGTTGAAAGTGTCACCCTGGAAAGGCGTTGAACGATTCAGTAAACGAGGAAAGCAAATTCCTAAGTACGTAGGACCCTTTGAAATCACCAAAAGAATTGGAGCAGTTGCTTATCGATTAAAGCTACCGCAAGAACTTAGTGGTGTTCACGACACATTTGACGTGTCAAATTTGAAGAAATGTTTAGCTGAAGAGGATGTCGTAATTCCTCTTGACGAAATACGAATCAATGATAAACTCCATTTTATCAAAGAACCTGTTGAAATCATGGACCGTGAGGTCAAACAATTAAAACAAAGTAAAATACCGATAGTTAGAGTTCGTTGGTGTAACGACCCTACTTTTTCCGTTATCTTTTACCGTTAATTAATTAACGACCGTTAACTATTGTTCGTACCACGTCATTTCTATGACCTATATTATTATTTTTGTAATAATATATATATTAATTATTAAGTGTTATGTGAATATTTGTATTCATATTTTAATATTTACGTTTCTACGTGTCGCGGATTTCTATCCGGCGAATCTTTTCGGTTTTCAAACCAACGGTCGAGCTTTTGGGATTTTTAAGTCCTAATTATTTTAAATATGATATTTTAATGTTATATGATTATATATAGTATTTATATATATTTTTCGCCGCGTATTTGTTCTCTCTCCGGATTTTCAATCGCGTAGTCGTGTTTTCGCGTTTCGGGTTTCGATCGGGCATTTGAGCCACAAGTTATTTAACATTTAGTGAGTTGTGCTAGTGGGGCCCACCCCCATTCCATGGGTTCGGCCGAACCAAGAAGGGGAGTGGGAAACCCCTTTTGTTTTTCATTTTTGGCATTTCAATTCATTTCATCACAAACCTAACTCCAAATATTTTCTCTCTTCTCCCTCTTGCACCCCTTTTGGCCGTCGCCTACACCACACCCCAACATCATCATCATCAATTAAAAATCTTTCTTGGATCATCAATTCATATACATAATCGAATTCTACGCGATCTCCTCTACACATCTACACCATTTGATTCTTGATTAGGGTATAAACCCTAATCCTAGATTTTCAATTCTTCTTTATTTTTCTGTATTTTGATGTTATTATGATAGTATGATACTTACATGTTATTGTATTGATGATTGTATGCGTAGAAATGCTCGATTATACATGTTTTTGGTTTGATTAATTTGGGACAGCAGCATTTTTGTTCATTTCTGGTTATGTAACTGATATAAAAGATAAATTAAAGTGTTTATATGAGTTCCTCTCATCAAGACATTAATTTTAGAATCCGGATTCATGTCATTTCGATTCTCGGAGCTCTAGATATGATTAAAGTGGTATTTTGTTGGAATTAAATTGTGAAAATGAATTGAACCAGGTTTGATCCGACTTTGTGACCACTTTTAGAGTCTTTAGGGTGTACTAGTGTGTTAGGATTGATGATGGGATGAACTTTCATGTTCGGGTCATCTAAATCCGAGCCACGGATCACCCGTTATGGCTAAAACGTGTTTTTGAACGGATTAAAGTTCCATGTGGTGTAATGGCTGATCATCACGAATTGGTTACTGTTCTTGGAGTGTTCTTGAGTGCACCAAAGTGTCGGGTGGTTTGATTAGGCAGAGATATATATAAGGCTCGCTGAAAAGCGACACCAGGGGCTCAAGATATGACCCGATGAACTTTTAATTAAAACTTATGGTTAATTATTAAAACTTATGAGATAAATAATGATTTTCATTATTATTAAATTACTTATGGTATAAAAAGTAATTATTACTATAATTTAA
The DNA here is from genome assembly GCF_046630445.1 of Rutidosis leptorrhynchoides. Lineage (NCBI taxonomy): Eukaryota > Viridiplantae > Streptophyta > Magnoliopsida > Asterales > Asteraceae > Rutidosis > Rutidosis leptorrhynchoides. The sequence continues at coordinate 677,732,213 of NC_092333.1, forward strand.
GACTTATGATATATATTTATTGTATCATTATTTAATTACATATGATTTAATTAACATTTAATTAAACTTATGATTAATAATACTTTTATTATTAATGAAAAATACTTATGATAAGTATTAAACTTATATTATGAGATTATTATAATAAGACTTATAATAAGGATTAATTAATTATTTAATTATTATAAGACTTAGTTATTATTTAATTATAATTTAATTATTAAATACTTATGATTTAATAATTATAATTAGAAACTTATGATATGATTAATAATTCATTATTAATTAATACTACTTACGATATGATTTAAAATTTATTATTAATTAATAATACTTATATTATGACTAATATTTAATTAATTAATTAATTAAATACATATGTTATATTAATTATATCATTTAAACTTATGTTAACTTTAATAATCCAATTTAATTTAATTAAACTTATATTATGACATAATTATACATATTTAACTTTAATTAACGTTATAACCAATATTAATATTATAACGTATACTTTTAAAATTAACGTTGACTATGTTTGACCAAGGTTGACTTTTGAGTTGACTTTCGGTTGACCTTGACTTTTAGTTGACTTTCTAATTAAGGAAACTTTCCTAACTTAATAACTTTCTAAGAATAACAACTTTCTAAATATGGAAACTTTCTAAATTTGGAAACTTTTCTAAAATAGAAACTTTCCTAAAATAGAAACTTTCCAAAAATGGAAACCTGCTAAAAATAGAAACTTTCTAAAAATAGAAAGTGTGTGTCCGTACGCTGTTCTGATCAAACCGATGCATGTTGAGTGTTGTTCTATGTCTACTTGCAACATGTACAAAAGCTATCATACTAAGACTTGACCTAAGTTAGTTATTTATATCGACCTGCTTTATTTATAGGTCGGCGTTGTGATCATACTTGATCACTTTACGTCGTTTGATGTTCGCTTATTTGTGTGGTTTCTTCATTTGCTATTAAGGTGAGTTATAGTCCCGTTTTTACATACTTTTCAAAGTATATTTTTGGGATGTGATTACATGCAATTTATTTTACGTTTAGACACAAGTGACAATTAAATTTAAATTATTCGTTATGAGTTGAACAAAAATATTCCCTAGTCTGGTAATTGTAATCACTGATTTCTACTGGTGAACGCGAATCCTACGGATAGATCTATCGGGTTTGACAACCCCATTTCGAGCTAGTCGCGCTAGCAATTTATAATCGGAATGTTTAGTACTTCATATTTTGTTGCAGATACACTGTTCGGTATATAATATTTATTATGTTTTGGCAAGGGTAAATAAAGGGTTAAGTGGTTACCAGGTGGCTCATTGATAATGGAATAATGTTTAATGTTTTCTAACATTTTAAATCTTGTGGTCTAAAGTTTATTCAATTATTTAAACCTATAATTCACTCAACATTTTTGTTGACAGTTTACTCGCATGTTTTCATAGGTACTTGAGTTTATGTGATGCTTCCGCTGTGTTAGAAGAGTCTGCATGCATTTGGGCAGATTTTATGAAACAATTATGAAACATTGAACTTGCATTCTGTTTTTGAATAATTTAAACTTGTGGGTTTGTTGACAATGTTTTATGTCAACTTTGGTTATTTGATATGTTAGGTTATTTAAACTACATATTTTGGTGTGCTTTCCTTATTGGGAAAACTTTTGAAATAAAAGAATGCAATGTCGTTAATTAAATTCATTTAAGTTCGATCAAGCTGTGGGACCAATTGACGGAGCCGTTAAGTGTTTTGACGGGGCCATTACAGTTGGTATCAGAGCTCTGGTTGTAGGGAGCTAGGCGGTCTTAATGTGATCAACCCGTGGTTTTTAGGGTGCATTAGAGTCTAGTGTACAGCCCGACCCTTTTGCTATAACATTATTATGCATTTCATTTCGTATGAGTTATATCATAAGCATTTATTCTATGTTGTATGTGGTTTGCGGTTTTACTATTTGCAGATGTCGACTTCGAGCAACAACTCCGTTCCTGCTCCTGCTCCTTCGGCTGCTGCCAGGCACCGTGCTGATCAACCTTTGATCGATGATCCTGTTAACTACTACATGGCTACCATCACTCACATGACTAGAGCTTATAACGAGGTGATGGACGAGATTCGAGCTAGTATGGATTCGTTTGTCAGTTTCAAGCATAATGTTGGGTTCAAGAACCGAAAGCGTAACCATGAGGTGGACGCTAAGTTTGAGGCTCTCGAGAGCATAGTTCGTGGTTTGAAGACAAAGTTGGAGGAGGTGAAGGGAAAGTTGCGGAAGTATGAGACTCCTGCCGAGACTCATACCGGCCCAGCTTATCACACCCGCTCTAAGCAAATGTGATATGATGATTCATGATTGATTATTTATTTCATAAGACTTAATGTCCTTTTATACATACATTTTTAGGTTATGTTCGGCGTTTTGCCGAGGATTTTATTAAGGTTTTATTATCGGATATTTTCATTATGTATGGATGGTTATTTCTTTATGACATCTATTATCATTATCATATTTTATTTCTGATGTTGTGACTCTTGGCATGTTATATTATGCGTAATGTAGATCATGTATGTTAGGTGCTATGTATGTTGTAAGATTTTATCATAAAATATGTATGCACGTGGTGGTTATTTCTATAACGATCATAACTATCATGTTATTACTCATAGTATTTATAAACTATTATTTTAATGGTTAATCTTTTCGTGTTCGATCTATTCCTTTATAATACTAGTATTATTCTTAGTACTAACGGTTGTGTTATTCTGTTTTGAAGATCATGCCTCCCCGCGAGTCCAACGAAGCCCGTATGCAACGTCTTATCTCCGAAGGGATAGCTGCTGCTATGGCAGCTAATGTTAATGCTAATGCTAATAACAACAATCAGGTGGGATGCTCCCACAAAACGTTCATGGCGAGTCGTCCACAAGAATTCAGTGGTACTGAAGGACCCATTGGACTTACTCATTGGTTCGAGAAGATTGAATCTATTTTCAGGGTTAACCGAGTCCGAGAGGAGGACAAGGTTAGTTTTGCTAGCTGCACTCTTAAGGATAGTGCATTGACTTGGTGGAACAACTTGGTTAGTAGTTTGGGTAATGATGTGGCGTATGGTTTGACTTGGAATAATTTCAAAGAGAGAATGATCACCCGTTATCGTCCTAGGGGTGAACTTAAGAAATTAGAAGCCGAGCTTAAGAACTTGAAAATGAAGGGCACCGAATTAGATGCCTATGAGCAAAGGTTCTTCGAGTTGACTTTGTTGTGCCCCAATA